>NC_056732.1:1882745602-1883063475 GCF_019279795.1 Protopterus annectens
TCACCGATCTGTGCTGTTGGAGCTGAATGACCGCTACATATTTGTTCTGTGCTGTTGGAGCTGAATGACCACTACATATTTGTTCTACTGGAATAAAAGTTTTCTATACACTGATTTAAGTGTTTTGGGTCCCCTTTCTTCTGGATTTGACCACGAGTTTGGATTTATTCATGGGTGCTGGCTTTAATGTTTGTGCTTGAACTGTGTATTTTCCGAGCACCAGTTTTGACTTAAGCGTGCACCAGTTTGTTTTTGCACTATGTATATAGAATATGTAGAATGTATTTATATATATATATTTTATATATATATATATATATATATATATATATATATATATATTCATATATTCATAGATTCCTAGATTAGTACTAAGCTAACTGCCTTTGCGAGCCATTTTAAGCCTAGCCAATTATCCCTTGTGAGACTCCAACCCTGCACCTTGTGTTTGCAAGGCAAATACCTTAACCATTAGGCCACCCACATACATACATACATACATTTTCCCTACCATTGAATGTTTTTGCTGCACATGTTTGAGAAAACATCACACTTATGTACAGCTCAAATGGCTTAATGGTAAATCGCTGTGGCTATGGTGTGCAGGGTCCTGGGTTTGAGACTTGCATGGGCTGATTATTTTTTTGCTGGGCAGAACAATGGCTGTTGGATATGGAGTGATTAAGGCACTTTTAAGCGGGTTTGCGCGGCAGTAAGCAATGCTAACTTTCAGTTAAATAAGCTTACAGACAGCCTGATAGTGCTTAATCTGTGTAGGGTCTGCTCAGCACCACGCAAACATGCTTAAACCCACTTACTACTTCTTCAAAGTAGTTACTCCTGCTTACCCCATGCTAATTTTTTTAAAAGAAAGAAAAAAGGGGTGTTAGGAAGTGATGAAAAAGGGGGCATGCATCGTGAAAGACAATAGGGAAATTAGCTAGGGATGTGCAGGACGAGTGTAGGGAAGGTCCATAGCTTTCTGTTTCTTCTACAGCAACAGCAGTGCATATATACTGAATTTGGAGGTAGATTTGGACACTCAAACCCTTGAGAGAGGGGGAGGACAACAGTAATGTGTTGTGATGCCAATTAGACCAGATTATATGTGCTCAGTGGACACATGCAAAATTGACAGCTATGTATGGGGCGAATTTTTTTTTTTTTGGGAACAGATTGCCCCCCTTTTTTTTAGGTGAGAGTGGGATGTTGGGGAAGGATAGTAGGTGTATTTGGGCAGGTAGGTTGGATGGGGAAGACAGACAAGACAGCTTACAGGGGCAGTATATGGCACGTGGGTGGTAAACGCCTTGGATGGGGAGGGGTGTTTTAAATCGGAAGCCCATGAGCCCCCAAATGGAAACAGTGGGACAGAGGTCCCCACACATGGGCAGTCACCACTGCACCTTCAAGGCCTCGAAGGTGCTTGCTGGGCTGAGCAGGAGGGCAGGCTGACCCTTAAATACACTGTGCAGCTGTCAAGCTGGCATATCAGTTCTCCAAACCCCCTTTTGGGAGCTTCTATGCTCCAATCCTGGACCTGACTTCAGGTGACAGGCTTCTGTCCGTGCCTGCCCTGGGGACCCCATCCCAGGTTCCACAGGTGGCAGGCCAGCTGAAGGAGGTCCCTGGTGGGACCCAGACATGCTGGAGCCGGCCAGGCCAGTTGAGGTGGGAGAGGGGGTCCTGGGACCGGCCTTTCCAAACGTGCTATGGTGTTGCAGTTTTAAAACATATGTGGGTTAGTAATAGTCAACATAATCCAGGATTAGTTATAACAGCATGCATAGATATTCCCATTAACCCAAAACAACAGATTTGGAGCAGTTGCATAGCAAACAGAACACATGCATATATGGAACCACAGTGGCCATTACAATGGCATGCAGGTTACATTGATAGCAACAAGCCACCAGTGATACTATTTAAACATGGAACATTAATAGAAACACATTTCATTATTTATTGAACAGTAGGACATATATCCCAACAGTAGGTTTGGTATAAACATACTCATTGATTGTGTGTTTAGGTTATTGTCTTAGATGTGGTGTGGGGAGAGAGATGTCAATTAACAACTTATATATATCTTTGTAGTACTCAGAGCTTTAATGATCATTGCTCTAATCATTACTCTACAGGTATTATTACAATACCCTATGGCCTTGGTTTGGGCAGTGGATTTTTGAAAGTGTATACTTCAACTGCAGAGGGAGCTTTGAGCAGCCTATATGTCCCTGGAGGAGTGGTTTCAGCCCAGAAATTAGTAGCTTATTGGCCATTTTGGGCTAATGTCTATCTCTTTCATTTCCCTGCTATAAAACCCACATTTGCAAGATTTTTGTACTAGTATACAGCTCAGCAAGCTCCTGCCTGGTGTCCTGCAGATTTCTACAGCAGCAGAGAGACTTTAGAGTGATTAAGTATCATTTTCTTGCTGCCTTTAGCTAATTCCGCCTAAAATGCCGATTTTCTAGAGTTTCTGTGATTTAAAAAGCTTGTTTCAGCTACATATTGTACTTATTTTACTGCCTGCACTTTAACAAAGTCGTTTTTGTGTTTAAATTACCTGTTTAACTGTTGTAGGCTACACAAATTTAAACCCTTTCTATTTAAAGGTTTTTGATTGTCTGCTTTATTTTTAAAAAAAAAAATACTTGTTTTCCTGCCTTTAACGTATGTTCCGTTTCAGGTTGTGCTGAATTGGGGTGTTACAATTCTGTTTTGCCCATACCTTACTTGGATAAGAATTTTCCCACTGTGAGAGAGGAGTTTTAAGCCTATTGCCCCGGAGGGTGGTTTCAGCCCAGAAATTAGTAGTTATTGGCCATTTGGGCTAATTTCATCTCTTTCATTCCCCCTAAAAACCCATTTGAAGTTTTGACGGCAGCCTTAGAGGTATAATTATTCCCACCCAAAGTACTCTTCAATTTTTCCCTTGGGCTAACAAAAACAACACCCAAAACCCTTATTTTTAAGGCATTGCCAAAAGCAAGCAAGACTAAAAACCTTAAACTGAAGACCCCACCGTCAGAAAAAAGCCGCCACCAGGCTGCCCAAAAGGGGATTTTCAGGTGTCCCCGGGCCAAATTAATCCATTTTAGGCAAGTTTCAATTGCCCCAGTCAAGCAATTTTCCAACCAAACCTGTACATGAAAGAGAAATAAGAAAAAACTAAACTTAACCCAAGCGGACCGACGAAAAAGGGGTTCTTCTCCCCCAATTGCACAATTGAAACCAGACACAAAAAACCCCCCTACCGCATCAGGAAAAAAAAATCTTCAGCCGGGACCCCCAAAGCAAAAGCCAAAAACCTCCCCCCCCCACCCTGCCAAAATTCCCAAAACCTTACCAAAAAGCCCTTAAAACAAAAAACAACCCAACCATAGTAAAGGGAGAAGAGGAATGCCCCCATCCAAAACTAATAGGGGAAGGACTTTTTCTCCTTCGGGCCCGGGTTCGCCCCTAACAAACCTCAAGTCACCCAAAAAAAAAAAAAAATATACCTTTATTTCCATGTTTTGGGCCACGACCCCGGGGCAAAAAGGGGGAGGAGTTTATCAGACCCACCGGTTGTGCCCAAGCATCCGCCCCCACCAAGTGAACCACAGTTGGAAAAAAAAACAATTTAACTTGGGTAAGCCTTTCACAAAAGGGGGCCATGCTTCAGCCTGGGGGAAATGGGCCCACCCTTTTGGTGGCTTCACCCCACCCCAGGCTTTTTTTAAAACTCCAAGGCCTTCCCCCCTAGGCCTTTTAGTCACAGCCCTTAAGACTAAACAACACACCTGATACACTTCCCCAGGGTAATAGGTGACTCTATCGTCCCGCACACTCGACGCCCCGCTCACCAGGCTGAACAAGGGAGAGGTTCATGGTGAGCAGCCTGTCGGCGCTAGGATCCGCCTACATAACACAAGCACTCAGGTCACTCCCAGGCAGCACAAATATGACTCAGTCATTGTCCATGCTGGTGTGAATGACCTGAGATCGCATACTCCCTGGACTACATGAAAGAGACATAAAGGAGCTCTCTGAGCATGTAGCCCAGTCCGTATGACCCTGACCTTGAGTAGCATCTACCTCACCAAGAATGATGCCACAGTATGAAGACAAGATGATCAATTTCAACAATTGGCTTAAGTACTGGTGTCATTCAAAGGGGATCCAATGCCTGTCAGCTTGGGATGATATGCTCGACAAGCCACGATGCTTAGGGACAGCTTGCACCTGTCACCCCTGAGCTGGATATTGGCAAAGGCTCTTGCTACCCCTATAGTGCCTTTGTAGCAAGGCTCAAAGACAAAACCCACCTCCATAGGTATCACAGGATAAGAAACTAAGAGTAATGCTACTCAATGCCAGAAGTCTAAACCTCAAGATGCACGCACGAAACTCTCCTTAGCATGGAGAACATCGATATCTGTGCAGTAACAGAAACCTGGTTCAGGCTCCCGAGAGCACCCCAGCACTACCACAGGTTATACCTCATACCATGCTTTTCGCCCCAAAACTTGGACCTAACCACAAAAGGAGGGGAGTGTCGATATTCATCAAAGATACCCACACCTCCATGTTGGTGGCAAAGCACGAAGCATCAGAGATCATCCATGTGCAACTAACAGTGGATAAAACTGCCTCTCCAGTTTATAGCCTGCTACAGACCACCCTCCCAAACCCAAGAACCCCACTCGGCCTTCCTGAGAACACTGGAAAATATGAAGGTCTCTCCAAACACCATCATATTGGGTGACTTCAACCACCCAAACATAGACTGGGAGCATTACTCTAGCTCCAACACCCAGCCCAAAGGTTCCTAGAATTTATAAACTCCAATGCTATGGAACAACTTGTTACCACTCCCACAAGAGGGGAAAACATAATGGACATGATCATCACCAACATGGGGAATCTATGCACCAGACCAGAAGTGTTAACCCCACTGGTAAGATCAGACCATAAACTAATCTCACTGGATATTCACATCCCGACCCCACCCCTGCCCAGAAAACCACAGTGAAAACTTCTAAAGCAAATTTCACACTCCTCAAAACTGAGGTGGAATCCTTCAAAGCCCCCGGCCTGTGGAAAATATGGCCCAGACCAAGAGAATCCTTTATAAACGCATTCTATGAACACCTTCAGGAATGCATGGATCATGCGATCCCAAATAAAACCAAGACCCAATCCTCCAAAGGCAGACGTCCTGTCTGGTGGACCCCAGCCATAAACAAACTATACAATAGAAGGAGGAAGCTACTAAATGATAGAGCAAAATCCCAAAAAGGGAAGGCATCACTGATCAGTATTAGCAAAAAACTATGAACACACATAAAATTGTCTAAGGCCAGCTTAGAGAGAAAAATTGCACAGGACACTAAGGATAATCAAAAGGCTTTCTTAAGTTATGTTAGGAACCTGGGTGGTAATTCCCAGATATGCTCAGAATTAGTCCAAAATGACAAAAAATACACTGAACCCACAGACATTGCCAACATCCTAGCTGACAGGTTCAGTGCAAACTTCCTTCCCCACCATAAGGGCATATATCTATCTCAGCAGAGTGCTGCCCACCTGACATCTCAGATGCTCAGGTAAGAGCCCCTCTCCAAAGCAAAAACACAGCATCAATGGGACCAGATGGTGTCCCAGGCTGTGTCCTACATGAACTCCAAGAAGAGCTAAACCCAAACATAAAACTACTGTTCAATCTCAGCCTTACTACAGGATATGTGCCCAAAGAGTGGCATACAGCAACAGTGGTCCCTCTCCATAAAGGTGGTGCCTCAACGGATCCTGGAAACTATCGCCCCATAAGCCTGACTAGCTTGGTCTGCAAGCTATGGAAAGGATCATCATGGACCTCATAAATAAAGATATTGGGGACCTACAAACACTGGATCCTACCCAGTTCGGCTTTGTTAAGGGCAGATCCTGCTCTTAAACCTGGTTGATTTCTTTGAAACAGTCACCAAGGCCATTGACGAGGGAAGGTGGTCCACACAGCCTACCTGGACCTCGCAAAAGCCTTCGACATAATACCCCACTGGCATTATAGATAAGCTCACCAGCTTAAATATAAAACCCCTATGTCACTAGATGGATTGCAAACTGGCTCAAGGACAGAACCCACATGGTTAGAATTGCTGGAGCCATGTCAGACTCCAAACCAGTTACAAGTGGTGTCCCACAAGGCTCAGTCCTGGGACCTCTCTTGTTCGTATATATTTCTCGGAGGTACAGGCCAACACGGAAGGACTGTGGCTGACCAAGTACGCAGATGACTGCAAACTGGCCATAACCCACTCTCCAGCCGACACAACCACCCTCCAAAAGGGCCCCATAAAAACAGACAACTGGTGCCAGAGCCATGGCTCAAGCTAAATGCCAAAAGTGTATAGTCATCCCCTTTGGCAAAACAGTGCCCACAAATTACCACATAGGTGGTAATCCATTGGCACAGAAGAAGTAATTAGGGACCTGGGGACCCAAGTTGATAGCAATCTCTCATTTGACAAACCACTTGGCCAAAGTGGTTAGAAAACATTTTATATAGCCCACCTAATCATGAAGGGATTCACATCTAGATCAGGGAGGTCATCGCCTCTTTACTCATCCCTCATCAGGCCCATAATTGAGTACAATGCCCCTTTGGGATGTACCTTACCAGACACCTGCAGCAACTGGAAAGACCCCAAAAGTACCTCACCAAGAGGATCAAAGGGCTCAAACAGATGCCATATGCTGCCCGTTAAAGAAACTCCAGCTCTACTCAGTGGCATACCACCTGTTCAGAGGCTTATCTGTGCCTGACGATAAAGCCATGTCCAACCCGGAATTAATGGACATGCTGCACCTCAGAAAATCCAAATCCCATCGAGCCACGCCGAGAGACTTGAACTCAGCACTGAAATAAATAGGACATGCTGGAGGGACAGATTCATAACCCAGAGGCTCCCTTCACTCTGGAATAAAATCCCAGTCCAGGTTAGGCAGAGTCCCTCATTGACTCTCTTCAAGAGGAATCTTGATGAGTGGATGGGAGATCGTAGGTTTACCCCGGGTATCACTTCTGTATCACTGTTAGACAGAGGCACAGTATACTAACCTTGAAAAAGGGCATAGCAAAATAAATTTAAAATGGGTGGCGAAAGCCAAACACATTCTGGCTAGGCTTATAAATGCCCTAGGGCAGATAGCCTAGTATGAACCTATGAACCTATAAGGTTGGATGGGGAAGACAGACAAGACAGCATACAGGGGCAGTATATGACACGTGGGTGGTAAACGCCTTGGATGGGGAGGGGTGTTTTAAATCAGAAGCCCATGAGCCCCCAAATGGAAACAGTGGGACAGAGGTCCCCACACATGGTCAGTCACCACTGCACCTTCAAGGCCTCGAAGGTGGCTGTGCTGGGGGCTGAGCAGGAGGGGCAGGCTGACCCTCTAAATGCACTATGCAGCTGTCAAGCTGGCATATCAGTTCTCCAAACTCCCTTTGGAGCTTGCTATGCTCCAATCCTGGACCTGACTTCAGGTGACAGGCTTCTGTCCGTGCCTGCTCCTGGGGGGGGACCCCATCCCCTAAGGCAGTTCCACCCGAAGGTGGTGCAGGGCCAGCTGACGAGGAGGTCCCTGGGTGGGACCCAGACATGCTGGAGCCCGGTGCCACGGCCAGTTGAGGTGGGAGAGGTGGGTCCGCTGGGACCGGCCTTTCCAAACGTGCTATGGTGTTGCAGTTTTAAAACATATGTGGGTTAGTAATAGTCAACATAATCCAGGATTAGTTATAACAGCATGCATAGATATTCCCATTAACCCAAAACAACAGATTTGGAGCAGTTGCATAGCAAACAGAACACATGCATATATGGAACCACAGTGGCCATTACAATGGCATGCAGGTTACATTGATAGCAACAAGCCACCAGTGTTAGTATTTCAACATGGAACATTAATAGAAACACATTTCATTATTTATTGAACAATAGGACATATATCCCAACAGTAGGTTTGGTATAAACATACTCATTGATTGTGTGTTTAGGTTATTGTCTTAGATATGGTGGGGCGAGAGAGATGTCAATTAACTTATATATCCTTGTAGTACTCAGAGCTTTAATGATCATTGCTCTAATCATTACTCTACAGGTATTATTACAATACCCTATGGCCTTGGTTTGGGCAGTGGGTATGTTTGTACACAGTGTATACTTCAACTGCAGAGGGAGCTTTGAGCAGCCTATCTGTCCCTGGAGGAGTGGTTTCAGACCAGAAATTAGTAGTTTATTGGCCATTTTGGGCTAATGTCTATCTCTTTCATTTCCCTGCTATAAAACCCACATTTGCAAGATTTTTGTGCTAGTATACAGCTCAGCAAGTTCCTGCCTGGTGTCCTGCAGATTTCTACAGCAGCAGAGAGACTTGAGTGATTAAGTATCATTTTCTTGCTGCCTTTAGCTAATTCCGCCTAAAATGCCGATTTTCTAGAGTTTCTGTGATTTAAAAAGCTTGTTTCAGCTACATATTGTACTTATTTTACTGCCTGCACTTTAACAAAGTCTTTTTTGTGTTTAAATTACCTGTTTAACTGTTGTAGGCTACACACTCAAGTGTGATAGCCATTTCTGTACATTTAAAGTGTTTTTTTGATTGTATCTGCTTTATTTTCTGAAAAAAAAAAAATACTTGTTTTCCTGCCTTTCTAAGCTAGTATAGTTCCGTTTTCAGGTTAGTGCTGAATTCAGGGCTGTGTTACAAGTTTCTGTGTTTGCCCATACCTTACTTGGATAGAAGGAAGTTTCTCTGCTCACTGTGAGAGAGGGAGTTTTGAGCAGCCTATCTGTCCCTGGAGGAGTGGTTTCAGCCCAGAAATTAGTAGTTTATTGGCCATTATGGGCTAATTTCTATCTCTTTCATTTCCCTGCTATAAAACCCGCATTTGCAAGGTTTTGCGCACCGGGCAGTGCCGGTTAGCTAGAGTATAATTATTCCCAGCTCCACAAAGTCTACTCTTCAATTTTTCCCTTGGAACTAGACAAACTTTCAACTTAAGCACTCAAAACCATTCACTTTTCATACTGGCACTTTCTCAAAATGCATAGCAAGCACTAATAAACCTTAGAACTAGACCATTCGACCGTACCAGCCAGTCAGTAAAACAGTTCACTGTACCTATCCAGGCATGTCCAAAGGGCATTTTCAGGTGTACTCTCCGGTCCAACTGGTGAATCTGGGCATTTTGAGGCACTGTTACAATTGCCTCATGTACACAGACAACCCTCTCCTCCTTCCACCAACCACTAGTACATGCAAGAAATGCAATTATATAGCCAAACTGGAGGCTAAGCTCTCTCAGCCCAAGACTGGACCAGGCAGTCAAGAAGAAGGGAATTACTTGCATCACACCACCAGTCTGACATAGACCTGTGAAACCAGCACAGGCAAAAAACACACACAAATACACGAAAACATACTCGGAGGCTCTAAATAAAAATCTTCAGAAACAACAGGGACCTCCAAAGCAGACAGCCAAGCAACCTCCACCCCCCAACACAAACCATGAAACACATACTTCACAAAACCAGTGTGCCACACAATCACAGCCCTTAAGACAAAATAACATACCCAACACACTAGTAATAGGTGACTGTATAGAGAGGCACACTGACGTCCCACTCACTAAGCTGAATGAGGAGAAGGTTACTGTTAGCTGCCTGTCGGGTGCCAGGATTCGCCACATAACACAAGCACTCAAGTCACTCCATAACAAATACAAATATGACTCTGTCATTGTCCATGTTGGTGTGAATGACCTGAGCCGTACCTCCCTGGATTGCATGAAAAGAGATGAGGAGGAGCTCTCTGATCACGTAGCCCAGGCCGGTATGACCCTGACCCTGAGTAGCATCCTGCCCTCACCAAGAATGATACCACAGTATAGAGAAAAAATTATCAATTTCAACAATTGGCTAAGCTGCTGGTGTCATTCAAAGGGGATCCAGTGTCTGTCAGCCTGGGATGACATGCTGGACAAGCCACGCTGCTTTGCTAGAGATGGCTTGCACCTGTCACCCTTAGGCTTTTGAATACTGGCCAAGGCTCTTGCCACCCCCATAGTGCCTTTTTTAGAGAAGGCTCAAAAGACAAACCCACCGCCGTAAATAGCACAAGTAACAATAAACTGAGGGTAATGCTGCTCAATGCCAGAAGTCTAAACCTCAAAATGCATGCACTCACGACACTCCTCAGTATGGAGAAAATTGATATATGTGCAGTAACAGAAACCTGGTTTAAGGCTCCAGAGAGCACCCCGGCACTACCAAGCTACAACTCATACCATACATTTCGGCCACAAAACCCAGACTGAAATACAAAAGGCGGGGGAGTATCCATATTCTACAAGGATACCCACACCTCCAGGTTAGTGGCACTGCACGATGCTTCAGAGATCATCCACGTGCAACTAACAATGGGCAAAACCGCTATTGAAATTATAGCTTGCTACAAATCACCCACCATGTCCCAGGATGCCCACTCCGCATTCCTGGAAGCACTGGGAAACATAAAGGTCATAGCAAACACCCTGATATTTGGTGATACCCAAACATTAACTGAGAGAACTACTCAAGTACAAACTCCCTTACCCAACAGTTTGTAGAGTTTATAAACTCAAATGCCCTGGATCAAATGGTCAACACCCCCACCAGAGGTGACAACATATTGGACGTGGTCATCACCAACATGGGCGACCGATGTTCCACACCGGAGGTCAACCCTTGCTGGTGAGATCTGACCATAAACTAATCACTCTGGATATCCACATTCCGCCACCACCCCCGGTCAAAGAAACCACTGTGAAAAACTTTTCAAAAGCAAACTTCACGTTACTTAAGACCGAGGTGGGAAGTTTCAAAGCCCCCATGCTAAAGGATAACGATGTCCAAGCTGCAAAATCCTTTACTAATGCATTCTACGGGCACCTACAAGAATGCATGGTTCGTACTATCCCAAACAAAACCAAGACTCACTCCTCCAAGAAAAGGAAACCAGTCTGGTGGACCCCTGCCATAAACAAGCTATACAATAGAAGGAGGAAACTAATACAGAAAAGAGTAAAATCCCAAGAAGGGAAGACATCCCTGATCAGTATCAGCAAGAAACTACATTCCCTCGTTTATTTATTTATTTTTATTTTATTTAAATTTGTTGACCGGGAGTGTCCGACTGGACGTGGGTCCATTTTCAGCGGAGGCCCTGGGAGAAAAGCTCCACAGTAAAATAAACAGACAGTAGTTACATTGGATTACGTAGTGATTAACAATTTAACACAGAAATTACTTACAACATATTTACAGATGAAGAACATAGTACATCAGTAGACAACTAGAAATCATCCAAGGCTAGCTTTGAAAGAAAAATTGCCATGGACTCCAAAGATAACCACAAGGCATTCTTTAGCTATGTCAAGAATCTAAGTGGCAATTCTCAGATCTGCTCGGAGTTAGTGCAGAATGGCACAAAGTACACTGAACCGACTGATATCACCAACATCCTGGCAGACAGCTTCAGTGCAAACTTCACCCCCCTCTCACCCCCAAAAGGGCCCATAACTACACCAGAAGAATACAGTGCCACTGAAATCACAGACACTTGGGTTAAAGCAGCCCTCTCCAAAGCAAAAAACACAACATCAGTGGGACCGGACGGTGTCCCAGACTGCATCCTACATGAGCTCAAAGATTAACTAACCCCTAACCTAAACACACTGTTTAAACTCAGCCTCTCCACAGGCTACGTGCCCACAGAGTGGCGCACAGCAACGGTTATTCCACTCCACAATAGTGGAGCCACTACAGACCCCGGGAACTATCACCCTATAAGCCTGACTAGCTTGGTCTGCAAAGCTATGGAGCTCATCTTCATGGATCTCATTAACAGAGACATTGGAAACCTCTAAACATGGGACCCTACCCAGTTCAGCTTTGTTAAGGACAGATCATGCCTCCTAAACCTGGTTTACTTTTTTGAGACAGTTACCAAGGCTATAGACGAGGGAAAGGTGGTCCACACAGCCTACCTAGAACTTGCAAAGGCCTTCGACACCATTCCCTACTCGAGTATTATAGACAAGCTCTCCAGCCTGAACATAAACCTCTACGTCATGAAATGGTTTGCCAACTGGCTCACGGACAGAACCCACATGGTAAGAGTTGTGCGAGCTAGGTCTGACTCTAAACCGGTTACAAGTTGCATTCCCCAGGTCTCAGTCCTGGGACCCCTCCTGTTCAGCATATACTTCTCAGAGGTACAGGCAAGCACAGGAGGACTATGGCTGACCAAGTTCACAGACGATTGCAAACTAGGGGCTATAATTGACTCTCCGGCTGACACAGACATCCTCCAAAAGGGTCTCACTGAGACAGATACCTGGTGTCAAAACCATGGCCTCAAGCTAAATGCCAAAAAGTGCAGTCATCCTGTTTGGAAAAAACAAAGTACCCACAAACTACCACATAGGTGGTAGCCTCCTAAATACGGAAGACGTAATAAGGGATCTGGGGACCCAAGTAGATAGTAACTTCTCCTTTGATAATCACATTGCCAAAGTGGTTAGAAAATCCTTCTCTGTGGCCCACCTAATCACAAAAGGGTTTGCATCCAGATCGAAAGAGGTCATTGGGCCCCTCTATGCATCACTTATCAGACCCATCGTAGAGTACAATGCCCAATTTGGAATGTACCTTACAAGACACCTACAACAACTGGAAAGACCACAGAAGTACCTCACCAAAAGGATCACTGGCCTCAAGCAGATGCCCTATGCAGCTTGACTGAAGAAACTCCAGCTGTACTCTTGTTGCATACCGCCTAATCAGAGGTGATCTCTGCCTGACATACAAGGCCATGTCCAACCCAGAATTGATGGACATGCTCCACCTAAAGAAAACCATATCCCCTTGAGCCACACTCAACAGGGATCTAAACTTCACCACAACAATAAATAGGATGTGCTGGAGGGATAGATTCCTGTCCCAGAGACTTTCCATGCTCTGGAACAAGATTCCAATCTACATTAGACAGAGCTCCTCGCTAACCCTCTTCAAGAGAATCCTTGACGAGTGGATGGGAAACAGAAAGTTTACCCCAGGGATCACTTCAATGGCTCTGCTGGACAGAGGCACAGGGAGCTAATCTAAGGGGGCAGCGAAAGCCAACACATTCTGGCTAGGCTTACAAATGCCTTTGGGCGGATAGCCTAGTACCTACCTATGAACTGTCTTATAGCGACATTCTACTTCTCTTACCTGGTAGACCTGTGGAGGGGATGTTTGTTAACACTACCTGACTGTTTTTACACATATTCCCAGATTCCAAGTTAATATTATGCACATACCTCTCAATCTCTTAATGCACACACTCTGGACAAAGCTTGACAACATGGGGATACAAACAGGGACATATTTTGAATATTGCTCTCATAAACTTGGAGAGTTGCTAGAGTGACACAATTTGTTTTAATATACATTTTCTGAAGGTTTTGAGGTCTAAAAATCAAATGTATGTCATTATTTAGAGACTACAATTCTGAGATCATCCCACTGATTTGCCAGGGGACAGAGGAACAGGCAGAAAATATGAGCCAATTATCTGGAAATTCTGAAAAAATCTGTACAGTTGAGAGGCATGATTATGCATACAGCTTACTACCACTCCCAGGATTCAAACCATGGCTATGTCTGCCAAAATACAATTTTAAGTTTCAGCTGAGTGTGCTATTTAGATATTGCTGTCTAAGTGTCTCTAGGTTGTACAGTCTGATCTTGTACTTACAACTGTCTTATGCAGACATTCCTACACTTTTTTTATGTAGCACAGTGTGGGTAACAGTGGTTAACACAACATTACTATTCAGAGAATGCTACAATAAATGCCATACAATACCAGAGTAAACACAGCCAGTCCAGAATTTAGAGCTTTATTGCCAGGCAGTTAGTTTTATTTAAATATGACCTATAGGGGACTATTACTGTTATGTTGTGTGGTTTATTCAGTACAACCCATACACAGTTTTTATATTGCCAGGTTACTTTCTACTACTTTATATTTATTTGGTATTACTACTACTACAAGCAGGATTGTTACTCACCAGCCTTGCGACACAGCCTTTGCAACCTACTAGCACGGGCTTCCTGATTCACAGCCCGCTCAGCTGCAGCTTTAAGGAAAATATAGAAATATTTAGGTATATCTATCCATCATATACACAGGCTGGACATTAGTAAATATTTATTGGTATGAGTACTTACTGCTGGGTCATCACCCCTCTGCCTTGCTTCTTGGATCCACTTGTCCACGAGCTCCCTCTTTCTCTGCTTCAAGACATCATAGTGGTGCCAGACCTGCTCACCAGTCTGAGAGATACCAGTGGCACTGGTGAGATCACAGGCGAGATTGTCCCAGGCTTCCGCTTTATATTGGGAGCCTTGGTACAGGCCCTGCAGCATTCTTTCATCGTGGTTTTGTACCAGGAGTCCTACCATGACCTTGGACTCCTGTATGCCCCAGCGCTGCACACGGAAGCACATGCCCTCACCAACTCCTGCCATACTGCCTACAGTGGGAAGCTGCAACCAGTTATGAGATGTATTCCCACCAGTGGGGTTTAAATATGGCCAATTTCCCATCCCTAGTCGTGATTGGATGGTTTTGAATATGCTAAGCTAAGCTACGGGCAAACCTGCTTAACTAAGGTTGGCAGTGCTTAAAGGGACAGGTTCAGCACTGCTTACCAATGGGCAAATCCACTTAGCTAGGCTACTCATTGCTTAGCAGTCATATTTACACAATGCTTACACCTGGTAAGCAGAGCTGTGCAATGCTTAGCATTGCTTATTTTTAATTATAGGTTCATAGGTTCATAGATTAGTACTAGGCTAACTGCCCTTGCGAGATATTTTAAGCCTAGCCAATTATCCCCTGTGAGATTCAAACCCTGTACCTTGTGTTTGTAAGGCAAACACCTTAATCATTAGGCCACCCTCCCAACCCCAAAATAAATTCCCACTGTCAGTCTCAAACCCAGGACCTTGGTAACATTAGTCCGTATGACCTACCACTAAGCCATGCCTGCTTTTTTATAGATTTTTTTATAGATTATCTGCTGTATGGGATTTATTCATCATTCAGTGCATATTATTAATGTGTTTACTGTCCCTGACATCCCCACAATGTGCTTTCATTACATTTATTCATGTGTGACTATACTTTATGGGACACTTGTGTTTATATGGGTGTTTCACAACTTTATTAAACTGACACCTCAAATCTGGACCTAATACAGTACTGTGGTTAACAAATATATATTATTTAGTAGCTAATTATAAAAAATAAATGTTTATGTACTGCTTTCACAAGTAAAATGAAAATTGGTTATAGTGGGGATCGAACTTGGAATGGCTGCTTGCAAATCGTATGCTCTAACCACTATACTATTGAAATACTGCTTATGCTGGATGTCTCTTCCTTTTTAACTTCTTGTGCTGTTTAAGATGGACTAAGCGTAGCTAAACAACAGGCACACCGACGCAGCTATGCTTAAATTTTATCACATTTATAAAAAAAAATATCTGTTGTGTTATTTTATTTGTACCCTTCAAAATATCCCTGCTAATGCTGAACCCGTTGTTCTATCAACTTTCTGTTTTGTGGGATGATTGTTCCTTTTGGCTTTGTCCACATTCCTTACGCTAATGGGTTGGGGGGTGTGCAGTATGTGCTTATGCTACATCTGCTATTCTGACAACATTTGTCTTGGTAGATGGGGGGTGTTACGAGCATTCTCGCTCTTTTTAAATTGCTGAAAGGCAATTCTGGAGTGCAGGGAGCATGTATATTGTGAGAGCTCTGCTTTCACACACACACCCTCTGTGCTCATACACGTAACAGTGTCCGTTTTAGAGCACAGCAGTGCGTCTTCATACATATGCATGGCGTGCTGCCGTGCTGAGCAGGAATGGTCCCTGCCATGCAGGAATAACTTATTCCTGCATGGCTGCTTGCTGAATCCCAGGGAATGTTATTTTTATTTTAAATTGATGTTTTATGTGGATTTATTTATTTTATTTTATTTTATTTAACATTTGTTGACCGGGAAAGTCAAGATCATTTGTGTATGTATTAAAATGTATTTGTATTGTTTTCGATGGTTGTGTCACTTTAAATTTATTTTGTCTTGTTACATTTTTGGTGGGGAGTTTGAAAGAGTGATGTTTTTCTTGTGATATTATCCAATGATGTCTACATTAATTGGACAAAACCGTTTATCTGTGTTTAGTAAAGCTGTTTTGCTATTTTCCCCAGTCGCTTTGTTTTTTTTTTGGTTCGGTTTTGTTTGTTCTAGTATATACAGAGCCGGCCAACTTCATGACACCAGTCTTTTCTTGCTGTCAGAGCCTGAAGCAGTGTTTGTGTGTCAGTTGGTCTGCACCAGAGAGAAGTCATCATCTGAAAGCCAAGTACCCCATTGGGGAACTATTTTTTTCTTAGTTTAACTCATGTCAGATAAGTTAAGAATTGTCTCTGTTGTGATAAACAGATTCCACACTGAGACTTCCATTCACTTTGTGTTACCAATTTAGGTCCAGATCACGATTACATAACTGATGTTTCTGTGCCCATTTCAACTCTAGGACTGTTAACCACAGGGCCGAGATCTTGGCTAGGCACCTTATTCTCACATCTAGTTCTTAGCATCAGATGGCATCCACCAGTCATTCCAAGGTTCAGCTCTGTAAGTGCAAGAGGGATAAATAAGAGACTCAAGCTTAGGGCCGGGATGACCATCTTTCTCCATCATCCAGTCTTCCAAGACTTGTGATTGCTGAAGAAGGCAAGGTGCTTTCGCTGTCCCTGTCCACGGCTGAGGTGGTGGAGCAGGCCTCTGTCAAGACCCGTATAGGAGTCTGACATGCCATCGGGTTCCTCAGCTTCTGCACAGGCATTAGCATTTGGTTCATTGGTCGGGTCTGGGGCCTCTCAGTAGGCCTCGGCTTCTGATGACCATGATTTAGCCTGTGACTTTCCTTTGCGGCATCACCCTATACTGATTTTTCATTCTTTCAGAGAGACCGTCTTCAGAGTATAGGATGTCCTTCGGTCCAAGGCCAAAGCTACCCTAAAGAAGGTAACTTCCTCAGGGTCTATGCTCAGGCCTACCAGCTCCACTCAGGGGAATTTAAAAGGATTTGGTCAGTTTAGCTGAGGACTTAATCTCCATGGTGAGATCTAGATAACCCCCCCAGCAAAATGAAAATGGGATCCCACCCCAAGTACTTTCTGAATCCTTTGATTCTGATGAGGATTCTGACCAGGAGGGGTCTATTTTTGATGAGCGACCCTCTCTGACCTCATTTGAGGATTCAGATTCTGAAGGAACTCTGCATCTCCCTCTGAGGACATTACGTTTGGAGAAACTCTTCATGCCATGAGGGAACATTTCTGGAGGTAAGCATAGGATTACCTGCAGTCCAAAAAGAGGATTAGAAATTCCTTGACCTGCCAGAGCCCAAGTTTCTTGCCATTCCTCTTGTTTTGTAGGTTGTGAAGGATGTTTCATTGGATTGTTCTTTGAATCCTGATTCTCTTCCTCCACCAGCCTCTCAAAAAAAAAACAGGTTTTAAAGGGTGCTGGACTTTCATAAACATCTTTTTAAGAACCCTGCCGATCCAGAGGTTGTCATCCCAAGACCCAAAAGGGCTAGAACCAGTTCCTGTAAAAATCCTTTACCAACTGATAAAGAGAGCAGAGCTCTTGATAGGTTTGGCAAAAAAGGTTACACTTCTGCCACCTTAACTATAAGGGCACTTAACTGCCAGTTCCACAGGATTAAATACCTGAAGATCATTTGGATCAGCTGAAGCAAAAAATCACTACCCTTGAGGACAAGTACCTTACCAAGTAATTACTGGACCATTTTCACTCTAGCTCTCAAGTAACTAGGCATTCCTTACATAAATCCATAAAATGATCTAAAATTTTAAGAGTGCCATACCAAATAGTAAAAAGATTAAGTAAATTCATAACATGAAGCTACTGGTACTCAATCCTAGGAGCCTTGCCAAAAAAAAAAAAAAAAACTCTACTCCTTATAGGCATTCCTAACCCTAGACTACTGCCGATGCAGAGGTCGTCAGCCCAGGACCCAAAAGAACTAGAGCCAGTTCCTCTAAAAATCCTTTACCAACTGATAAAGAGAGCAAAGCTCTTGATAGATTTGGCAAAATAGGTTACACCAATGCACTTAATAACTACCATAAATAATGATCTTCCCACTAGAAAAAAATACTAGTAACCCCACATCCTCAACTTCTTCGCCTTATCATTCCAACTCTTTTTCACTTACATCAGTCTCGACTAACTATATTAAATCTCTACTCTCTAAACTCAAGCCCTGCTCCCCCTCAGCTGATAATCTACCTTCTTACTTCCTACAGATTGCTGCTGAACCCCTAGCCTATCCTGTATCCATCCTGATCAAGCGATCTATCTCTGAATCATATGTTCCAGCAATATGGAAAACATTCTATACACTACCTATACATAAAGGAGGTAATTCATCTGATATATCTAACTTCAGACCAATTGCTATACTGTCTCCCCTCTCCAAGATTCTTGAGAAATGCATTCACAAGCAGATAATGCAGTACCTTCTCCAACAGAACCTAATAACACACACACAACACGGATTTTGCCCTAAACACAGTAATAAAACTGCACTAATATCCTTCATCAATACTGTATCACTGGCCCGTGACAATAAACTAGTTTCATGTCTGTGTCTCGAGTTGTCCAAAGCCTTTGACACCGTCTCCCATCCCCTCCTCCCAGACAAACTCTCTCACTTAAGATTCTTTCCTCCCACCATATCCTGGTTTTCTAGCTTCCTCTCAAACCGCCAGCAAGCCGATAAATGGCACTCTGCTCTATCCCTCCCCCAATCGTCCCAATGGGTGCCCCCAAGGATCCATACTTGGGCCACTCCTCTCTAATATTTTCACCAACCTACTTTACACTTCTTGTCCCAACTCTACCCTTGTTCAATATGCAGATGACTCAACAGTCATCACCATTGCTGACAATCCATCTGACCTCCACTCTACTACCCAGGTATCATTCAACACCATAGAGACATGGCTTTGTGATAACAAATTAATTCTCAACCCTAAGAAAACTAAGCTCCTACTCTTCCTTCCAAAAAAAAACTCATCCATTTCAAAACTACATTTTCCATCCTATCAAGCAATAACACTATCATTACTGCTGAAACTAGCACTAAACTGCTAGGAGTCATAATAAACATCAGCTTAAATTTGATCTCCAAGTCACTATCTCTATCAAAAAGACTCACCAGAAACTTGGACTCCTTTATCGCAACAAAAGACGTCTAACCAATACAGCCAGAATAACTCTCGCCCATGCATTTCTTCTTCCCCACCCTTCTCTATAGCTGTCAAATATTGACAAATCTTAATACCACACTCATAACAAAACTCGAAACTACCTATAATAAGGTTGCTAGATTTGCTGCAAACCAAACCTTAAAGTCACACCGTTGCTGATCCCTTAAACAATTGGACCGGCTCAAATTCCCTCATTTGCTGCTACTACATCAACTGCAAATTATCCATTCCATCCTCTGTGTGCCATCTTTCTGCCTAGCCTTCTATCTATTATATCTAAATATTCCCCAACCAGGACACTACGCAGCTCAGACCAGGACTTCCTACAAATATATAAACCCAAAACCAAAACAGGGTGTTTACTCTATAACTATAACCCTGCTGCAACTTGGAACCAACTACCCCAGAAATCAGGTCACTTGTCCAAATCAAGCATTTCAAACTAGCCACTCGGAGATACCTAACAAATAAATGGTCCTGCCACTGTAGTCATCCCCCCTAAAACTACCCAACCTTAGCTTCTCTTCCTCCTCCTCCCTCCATTCTCCTCCACTGTCTAGCTTAATAATCATCTACCCCTCTGTATCTATGCTTAACCACTTCATCCCCTTCCTACTCCTCCTGTACCTAAACTGTAAACAACCACTTGGGAATTATGAACACTGCATTCCTTTCATGACATTGTACCTAAGTTTTTCCAGTATGATTTCTGTCATTGTACCCAACTGCTTTCTGTATGATTTATTGTAAATGTTTTTTTTTGTGGTATGATTTCTGGCATTGTACCCAACTGTCTTTCTGTAAGAATTAATGTAATTGTTATCTCTCTATTTGTTTAGCTACAAATGAAAATGTCTTACTGTTTGTAAGTTAAATATAAATACTCACTGCGGAGCTTTTCTCCTTGGGTCTCCACTAAAAATGAGCTAAACGCTCAGCTGGACTAACTCTGTTAAATGTAAAATAAATAATAAATAGACTGTATCAATATATGCATTGCCACAGACACCTAGTTCAAGTTAAATGTAAAATAAATAATAAATAGACTGTATCAATATATGCATTGCCACAGACACCTAGTTCAAGAAAACTGAAAGTGTCCTATTGGTACAAGATTTTAAAGCTTGCCACATATTCAAACCCTCCATACTATGGGAAGGTACTAGAAGCTGCAGGGTCTCTAATATTGGGAAAACAAAATTTCTCCTACAGACTCATTAAGAAGGATAATGACCTGGCAACTCGTCCATATCAAACCCACCATTAATAAAACCCCAAATCACACTGCAGCTAACTGTAGGATCCCCAATATGCTCCCCTTGTCTCATACCTCCTACCTGACTAGTGTGGAAATCCTAAGAATTCAGCCAAATGCCTTTACCTTAGAGAACTTCAACTACCCCCATCAACCAGGAAACTTCTACTTCCTTAAACAGGTATGCCCAGAGACTTGTAGTTGTCATAAAAATAAACTCACTGAACCAATTAGCCTACAATCCTACTAAGGGAGACAAAGTAGTGGACTTAGTTCTCATCAATATGGGAAAGCTACATTCCTCTGCATTCCTCATCAGTTATAACATCCTTCCTAGTCAAATCTGACCATAAAGCAGTCATATTTACCATAATACTTAAAAGGAAGCATCCGACAATAACTCAGTATTCAGAGATTATGCTAAAGCCAGAGAAAACAACAAAAATAGCAACTGAATTACACCAAGCAAAAACAGGACCAGTAAAATCCAATATTTTTATTCGATACACTCTAGCGCCTCGGCCACAGTAAGCCTTCAAGGAGTAACACAAAACACACCTCATACATTTTTTATAATCCCATCAATCAACATATCAATAAAACAATTTATCAATCAACCAATAAAATGCTGTTATTCACTTTACATCACACTTCTCCAGCAGCAATCTGTATTAAGACCTTTAGGTAACAAAGTACCATATTTCAAAATAAAAACAGTTTCTTTTTTTAAAAGCAATTTCACAACAACATTTATATCAGATTCATCAGCAGCCACTTGTTGCAAAATAGTAGCTTGTAATGTATAATACTGTCCATCATGATGTTCACAAAAATGTTTAGCTAAAGGGCTCTCTACTTTATAATTTCTAATGTCTCTCATATGTTCTAGTAACCTCACTTTGAACATCCTTTTAGTTTGACCAATATAATACTTGTTGCATCCACATTTTATTGCATAAATTACCCTGTTTGTCCTACAATTAAATATTCCATCAGGGACAAAACTTTTATCATTTATATTAGTAAATGCTCTATAAATATATTGGCAATAGTTACAGCTTCTACATGGAAATGTGCCTAATTCAGAGATTGACCGTGATAACTGAACTTCTGGTCTACTAAATTTTGTATGCACTATCATATCTCTAATGCTCCTACCTCTTTTATACGAAAACATTAATTTTTTAGACAATAATTGATTTAACCCACTATAATTTTGTAAAAATTGCCAAAAATATAAAATACTTTTTTTAATATTATAACTACACACATTGTACGTTGATACTAAGAACACCTTACTATCAGAATCTGCCATTCTATTCTTCACAAAATAACCATTACTCATACTTTTATAGTTTATTCGTTCACTATTTTGCTCATTATATCTAATTCCAATTCTCCGTTTCACATCAGCATCAAGCAGTTTAGTATCATAATTTCTTCTGACAAACATATCTATTGTACTATGTATTTCCTTCAAAAATATTTCATTATCATTACACAAACGGGAAATTCTAAGAAACTCTCCATATGGTAAAGCTTGAATTGTCTGTCTAGGATGATAGCTAGTTGCTTTAACAAAATCATGTGGTGTACCAAATTTTCTATGCACACTAGTGACCACTGGTTTACCATTCACCCCTTGTAGTTGAATATCCAAGAAGTTAACCGTATTACCATATGATACTCCATCAAAGGAAATATTGAACCTATTTTGCTGAATACTAGTTACAAAACTGTGTATTTCATCCAAACCATCTTCACACAAAAAAATCAAATCATCAATATACCTATAGTACAGTTTAACATATTTTTTTACAAATGAATTACTATAGATGCATTCTTTTTCAACTCACCCCATAAAGATATTAGCATACATAGGTGCAAACGGGGCACCCATAGCTGTACCTTGTAACTGATGAAAAATCATATTGTCAAAATAAAAATAATTATTCTCCAAACAAAATTGAACCAAGTCAAGTATATAATGTGTAAATGGTTGGTCACCCATGCTAGCAAACAATGCCTCTAACCCATATTTGTGTTGAATACTCGTATATAATCTCTTTACATCTAATGTTAACCAATACATATTCCTTTTCCATTTTATGTTATTAATTTTACTTAAAAAATCAAAGGAATCTCTTATATATGAGGGAAGACTAACTACTACTTTCAATAATACCCCATGCAATATTACTCCAAGGTTATGTAAGAAATAGTGTCTAGCTGACACTATAGGTCTACCAGGTGGTTTCCTAAAATTTTTATGAATTTTGGGTAGACAATAAAAAAATGCTGGACCAGTACCAGATAGTGTCAGCTTTTTTTGAACATCACATTCAGTCCAGTAACCCAAAAGTAAACCTTTATGAATTAAAGACAAATATTGTTCTTTAGCTTGTGTGACCACCTTCTCATCAACAATGGAATACACAGACTTATCCATCAACAATTGCAAACACATGTTTAAATAATCAGTGTAATACATAATAACTATTTTACTCCCTTTGTCAGATGGCTTAATAACCAAATCATTTTGTTTGGAAAATTGCACTAATTCCAACCATTCAAGTTTGGTAAGATTATATTCAACTTGTCTTTTATCAAAATTCTTAATCAAACATTCAATGTCAAAATCAACCATCGCATGAAATTTTTTTATACCATCATGTTGGAAAGGGGGTATAAAATTACTTTCAATATTTACACCTGAAGAATCTATCGGGTAATACGCATTCAAGTCACTAGCACAAGAGACAAAAGATTCTGATGATTCATTAATAGAATCCTCTAAATTTATATTGTTATAGCTGTCGTTATTATTGTGACCAATATCATGACAGCTGAAAAAATACCATAAGTGTAACTTCCTGATAAATTTAAATAACTCTATTTTACACATATACAATTTTGGCAAAACAGTGGGCACAAATTTCAGACCACAATTTAGAATAGAAATAATACTGTCAGAAATATAGCACCCAGATAAATTTACAACCATATTAGTTAATGACTGTTTTTCAATACCATTTAGTACTCTCTCCCTTGTCGCAACGCCCCTCCTCTCTGGTAATCTTGTTCTCCGAATCCCCTTTTGCGCTGTTGATTATAGTCGCCTTCTGCATGAAAGTGTTCAGGAAAAAAGCGCTGGTTACCAGGCGAGGGTAAGTCAGGAAACTCAACCGAATCCATGGCATGAAACTGTCTATCTGTGTTTAAATTCGGCGTGTCAGCGCTATAGTGGCTGACTCTCCTCGTTCTGTCTCTGTTAGTCGCGTTGGAATTACGCACAATAGAACGTGAGCGTTGATTGGCTTTAAACAGATAGACACTTCCTTTTTCAAAATCACGTAAGTCTCTTTCTATTTTATGCATTTTTTGTTCAATAATTTTCTTTTCTAAGATATTCACCTTGTCTTGAATATCTCTAAAACAAGATTTGAATCTGACTTTATCCAACACAGTCGCTAAGTTATTACAAGCCACACTGATGTCTTTCTTCAAATTTAATAGTTTGAAATTATCTCTTTCGATTAAAATTTTTAGCCATTCTCTAGAGCACTGATGGGCAGCACATTCCCATTTATTTCTAAAAGTTTTGTCAGTAGGACATGAACCATTAAACGCTCCATGGATTTCCCAACGGAGGTAAAAACAATTATTTCCAAGCTACTTAATCTTTTGAATAAAGAAACAGCAGTTTTTTATAACTGCCATAGTTTACAGAGATACTTGGATCTGGACAATTAACCCTTTAATGGTTCATGTCCTACTGACAAAACTTTTAGAAATAAATGGGAATGTGCTGCCCATCAGTGCTGTAGAGAATGGCTAAAAATTTTAATCGAAAGAGATAATTTCAAACTATTAAATTTGAAGAAAGACATCAGTGTGGCTTGTAATAACTTAGCGACTGTGTTGGATAGAGTCAGATTCGAATCTTGTTTTAGAGATATTCAAGATAAGGTGAATATTTTAAAAAAGAAAATTATTGAACAAAAGATGTGTAAAATAGAAAGAGACTTACGTGATTTTGAAAAAGGAAGTGTCTACCTGTTTAAAGCCAATCAACACTCATGTTCTATTGTGCGTAATTTCAACGCAACTAACAGAGACAGAACGAGGAGAGTCAGCCACTATAGCGCTGACACGCCAAATTTAAATACAGATAGACAGTTTCATGCCATGGATCCGGTTGAGTTTCCTGATTTACCCTCGCCTGGTAACCAGCGCTTTTTTCCTGAACACTTTCGTGCAGAAAGCGACTATAATCAACAGCGTAAAAGAGGATTCGGAGAACAAGATTACCAGAGAGGAGAGGCGTTTCGACAAGGTAGAGAGTACAAATGGACTAAATGGTATTGAAAGACAGTCATTAACTAATATGGTTGTAAATTTATCTGGGTGCTATATTTCTGACAGTATTATTTCTATTATAAATTGTGGTCTGAAATTTGTGCCCACTGTTTTGCCAAAATTGTATATGTGTAAAATAGAGTTATTTAAATTTATCAGGAAGTTACACTTATGGTATTTCTTCAACTGTCATGATATTAGTCATAATAATAACGACAGCTATAACAATATAAATTTAGAGGATTCTATTAATGAATCATCAGAATCTTTTGTTTCTTGTGCCAGTGACTTGAATGCGTATTATCTGATAGATTCTTCAGGTGTAAATATTGAAAGTAATTTTATACCCCCTTTTCAACATGATGGTATAAAAAAATTTCATGCGATGGTTGATTTTGACATTGAATGTTTGATCAAGAATTTTGATAAAAGACAAGTTGAATATAATCTCACCAATCTTGAATGGTTCGAATTAATGCAATTTTCCAAACAAAATGATTTGGTTATTAAGCCATCGGATAAAGGGAGTAAAATAGTTATTATGTACTACACTGATTATTTAAACATGTGCTTGCAATTGTTGATGGATAAGTCTGTGTATTCCATTGTTGATGAGAAGGTGGTCACACAAGCTAAAGAACAATATTTGTCTTTAATTCATAAAGGTTTACGTTTGGGTTACTGGACGGAATGTGATGTTCAAAAAAAGCTGACATTATCTGGTACTGGTCCAGCATTTTTTTATTGTCTACCCAAAATTCATAAAAATTTTAGGAAACCATGTGGTAGACCTATAGTGTCAGCTAGACACTATTTTTTACATAACCTTGGAGTAATATTGCATGGGGTATTATTGAAAGAAGTAGTTAGTCTTCCCTCATATATAAGAGATTCCTTTGATTTTTTAAGTAAAATTAATAATATAATATGGAAAAGGAATATGTATTGGTTAACATTAGATGTAAAGAGTTTATATACGAGTATTCAACACAAATACGGGTTAGAGGCATTGTTTGCTAGCATGGGTGACCAACCATTCACACATTTTATACTTGACTTGGTTCAATTTTGTTTGGAGAATAATTATTTTTATTTTGTTAATGTGATTTTTCATCAGTTACAAGGTACAGCTATGGGAGCCCCGTTTGCACCTATGTATGCTAATATCTTTACGGAGTTAGTTGAAAAAGAATGCATCTATAATAATTTATTTGTAAAAAAATATGTTAAACTGTACTATAGGTACATTGATGATTTGATTTTTTTGTGTGAAGATGGTTTGGATGAAATGCACAGTTTTGTAACTAGTATTCAGCAAAATAGGTTCAATATTTCCTTTGATGGAGTATCATATGGTAATACGGTTAACTTCTTGGATATTCAACTACAAGGGGTTAATGGTAAACCAGTGGTCACTAGTGTACATAGAAAATTTGGTACACCACATGATTTTGTTAAAGCAACTAGCTATCATCCTAGACAGACAATTCAAGCTTTACCATATGGAGAGTTTCTTAGAATTTCCCGTTTGTGTAATGATAATGAAATATTTTTGAAGGAAATACATAGTACAATAGATATGTTTGTCAGAAGAAATTATGATACTAAACTGCTTGATGCTGATGTGAAACGGAGAATTGGAATTAGATATAATGAGCAAAATAGTGAACGAATAAACTATAAAAGTATGAGTAATGGTTATTTTGGGAAGAATAGAATGGCAGATTCTGATAGTAAGGTGTTCTTAGTATCAACGTACAATGTGTGTAGTTATAATATTAAAAAAAGTATTTTATATTTTTGGCAGTTTTTACAAAATTATAGTGAGTTGAATCAATTATTGTCTAAAAAATTAGTGTTCTCGTACAAAAGAGGTAGGAGCATTAGAGATATGATAGTGCATACAAAATTCAGTAGACCAGAAGTTAAATTATCACGGTCAATTTCTGAATTAGGCACATTTCCATGTAGAAGCTGTAACTGTTGTAAATATATTTATAGAGCATTTACTAATATAAATGATAAAAGTTTTGTCCCTGATGGAATATTTAATTGTAGGACAAACAGGGTAATTTATGCAATAAAATGTGGATGCAACAAATATTATATTGGTCAAACTAAAAGGATGTTCAAAGTGAGGTTACTAGAACATATGAGAGACATCAGAAATTATAAAGTAGAGAGCCCTTTAGCCAAACATTTTTGTGAACATCATGATGGACAGTATTATACATTACAAGCTACTATTTTGCAACAAGTGGCTGCTTATGAATCTGATATAAATATTGTTGTGAAATTGCTTTTAAAAAAAGAAACTGTTTTTATTTTGAAATATGGTACTTTGTTACCTAAAGGTCTTAATACAGATTGCTGTTGGAGAAGTGTGATGTAAACTGAATATCAGCATTTTATTGGTTGATTGATAAATTGTTTTATTGATATGTTGATTGATGGGATTATAAAAATGTATGAGGTGTGTTTTGTGTTACTCCTTGAAGGCTTACTGTGGCCGAGGCGCTAGAGTGTATCGAATAAAAATATTGGATTTTACTGGTCCTGTTGTTGCTTGGTATTATGCTAAAGCCAGTTTACAAAACTAAATGACAGTCTAGCAAAACTCAACATTTCCTTCCATCCTGATTGTCCCTCTACAAATGTGAAATCCTTCCACTGACAAATTCTATGTACATGGAAACAGCTAAGCAGAAGCATTGTCCACCTCCAAAATAAATACAAAGCCAGATTTAAAAATAAAGTTCTATGGTGGAACGCACATATAAACAAGCTCTACAATAAAAGTAAAATCGTATTGCTTGTAAAAATAAATATAACCCTCCAAATACCAAAATTGCTCTTAAAAGGAACTCTTATTCTTGATCAAATTTACCAAAGCAAAATAAGAGGTAAAAATAGCCACCCAGGTAAAAAAAATCACAAAATCTTCTTTTAACTATGTTATAAACTTCAGAAATAATGCTCAAACTATACAGAGCTAATAATAAAGGATATCATGTACTCTAATCCTGACAAAGCAAATCTACTAGCGTATAAATTTAACTTAACCTTTACCACCCACACTCTGACATCACGTAGCAGAATTCACACACTCCACCACCAAACCTCACACTACCCAAGGCCAAGAACACCACTTGTATGGAACCTGATAACACAAGAATGCCTACTGGTCAGCCTGAATCAGAACTGATCAAGCCCCTACAGAGGCCCTTCAATTATCGATGCCCAATCAAGGTTTGTACAAGATGAGCAGAGGACTGTGTGATAGTGTGAGGTATTGCCAGCTATGCCAGGAGAAGTAGGGTGGTGGATGTGTAACATATGCCAGCACAGCTAGCCAGAACTTTGTAAAGAATTGTATGTCATTTGAATATCAAACTAATTTGTACAGATGCTTGTGTTGAAAATGTATTTGTAAAGTTGCTTGGGTTAAAAATTTGTCAACAATGTGTTCTGCTAGAGAGAAGAAGAAATGTACGTGTTATTGCAATTGTTGAATGTATATATTCTAAAAAAAGGGTACTAGAGGAGAAGGGGTTAATTACAGTGCAGCTGCAGCTAACTTTGAAAAATATTCTGAAATCAAATTACCTGGCTTAAGCCATGAAGATTGTGTCATACAGTTCTCAATGCAGCAAGAGACAAAAAGTCTGTACTAGGAAGCTTTCTGTGTCTTTGGGATGAACTTATTACTACTCTGGAAGGGTAGAAGTTTAAAATTGGTTTATGACTTACAGAAGCTGCAACAGATCTGAGCAAAACTTTGTGTGTGTGTTTTATTGACATATATGTGCTAAATCCTGGATGTTTCTAGCAATGAGGGTAGCATGGGAACCAGAAGTCAGGTGATCAGTTGTATGTGATGTAATCCTGTAATCCATCACTAAAATATTTTTTTAATACTAGCTGAGACTGAAGTCTCATTGCAGTCTGTTTTTGTAACCTGACAAGGAAGGACCCCTCACCTACCTCATCTTGCCTTGCTCTATTAAGTGAACCAGGGAGTAAAACTTCTTTAGGTCAGTCAGGAAAATGTAGTGAGATTAGTACTGTTTTTCCTGTATATCTGTGACTCTATTTATCTGTGTTATTTTAATATTTCCTGTGATTGAAACTCTGGTGTTTTCTGTAAAGATATAATTAGTATTTTCATGTTCTTTTCTTATTTATTATTAGATATACTTAAACTTTTCATTGTGGCTGGTCCCTTAGATAATGTATTAACCTTTGAGATTACTCATATCTGTTTGATGACTCTGTGTCCACTACTGAAAGCCTTACTGCTTTGGGCAAAACACTACCATTTCTATTAATATTACTTTCAATCAGTATAACTGGGTACCCTTGCAAGAGCCTTAGAGTAGCTGGCTTTGGAGTGTCTGCTGGCTGTGTAACTACTTTATAGTCTGGGCAGAAGGGGGCATAGTTAGTAAATCTGGGTCAGTCTTCCATGTGTGTGGGTGTGTGTGTGTGAGTGTGAAAAATGTGATACAAATGGAGTTGACTGCTGACTTGGTATAGTAAAACTGATATAGTAAAGGGTTAATATTCTTTATACTGTATTTTCCCATATTCTTCTGTGTAAGTATGGGAATGAGGTCACTTTATGAATTGTTTTTTTCACATTCCTTCTTGTTTATGCACAAGCTCCATGACCCTGAGACCTGGCAGGTAACTTGTTTTTCAGATTCCTTTAGGTTTTCGGTTAACTACAGGAACTAGCAGGCAGACTTGGAGCATTCCTGGCCATCCGGTCAATGCTTATGTTTTGTTTCAATGTACAGATGTGTACCTTGACTATAAGTGAGTTGACTGCTGACTTGGTATACTAAAACTAATATAGTAAAGGGTTAATATTCTTCATGCTGTATTTTCTCCTATTCATCTATGTAACTATGGGAATGAGGTCATTTTATGACTTTGTTTTTTTCACATTCCTTCTTGTTCTATGTAGCTATGGGAATGAGGTCACTTTATGACTTTGTTTTTTCGCATGCCTGACCCAGGCAACTACAGACCTAGAAGCCTGACCAGTCTCATCTGTAATGTTATGGAAAGAATCATTATGAAATAAATAAGGAGAGAGGCAGCCTACAAACTCTTTACTCAAACCAATTCACATTTGTCAATAGCAGATCTTGCCTACTTAATCCAGTCAACATCTTTGTGACACAGGGAACTACTGCCAGCCCAGCTAGCTGGAGTTTTGTAAATAATTCCATGTCATTTGTGAATATTAACATGATTTATATAGAAGTGTAACAGAAGGAGATACTGCCAGCCCAGCTGTCTGGGATTTTTAGTGGTTATGTGTCATTTTTAAATGCCACCATGCTTCATGTAAGATGCTTGTGCTACAACTGTGTTAGAACTGTATCCTTTGTACTGAGCTAAAATGTAACCACAGCATGCCCTGCTGGCTTAGAACAGAAATGTATATAAACTATTCTAATTGTGTAAATGTATATGTTTTAACAGTGGAAACTAGAATCTAGAGGGATAACTTGAAAAACTTCAGGAAAATAGTTGAAATTAAATTGAATTGTTTTATAATTGTGCAATAAAAGTTATTTTTCAGTTTTAGTCAACAGGAGACATGATGTCTACACTAGGGGGCTCTCTGTGTTATTGTGCAAGCGTTTTATTGTTTTATGTCCTCTAGCAGTTGCAAATATATGAAGGCTATGCATTTTCACAAAGAGATGTTAAATGCGGGTAGTTTCTCACTATGGGATTTAGCTTCGGAACTAAAGTCAATTGACAAAAAGTGATGTCATCCAGACTAACCCAGCAGTAATATTTGCTATTAAGAACTCTCTGAGAGGGAGAGAGAAACAGGGCATTTTGTATTTTGTCGTTGACCTGGAAACATCCACTGTCATCACATCTTCACTTGCCTTGCTGTAAGTTTGTTTCTAGGACGTAGTAACTCTTTTAGATTCAGATACAAATATAATAAAGTATAACTTAGATGTTTTCTTTATTTATTTGAGACTGTCATGCAATGTTGTTTTAAATATTTCCTGTGATTTTGAACTCTGATGTAACTGATTACTTATTTAGTATTGTCTTGTTCTTTTATTATTAAACACATTTAAATCTTTCAATTGTGGCTGGTCTGTTTAGAGATATTTAAGCTCTTAGAGTACTTGCATATCTATTTGGTGACACTGTACAGGCCACTCCTAAATAGCCTTGCTCTTAGTCAGACTACCATCTGTATTAATAGTAACATTACACAGTAGGATTGGACACCCTTTGTTAAGGGCCTTAAAGTAGCTGATAAAGAGTGGCTGTTGGTAGCTGGTACTACCTTATAGTTTGGGCAGAAGGGAGCCAGCCTTTCCCAGGAGTGTGTGCGTATGTGTGCACTCATGTGAGGGAGCTTGTGTGTGTGTGTGTGTGTGTGTGTGTGTGTGTGTACATATATATATATATGTATATATATATATATATATATATAAATTAAATCTCAGAGTATGTGTGTCGGCTACTTGGGCAGGGACAAAGCACTGGTTGGACAGAGAGGGTACTGGAGGTCTTGGTTTGGCCACTCAGCTGAGGTCTCAACCCCATAGCTGTGCCAGTGGGGAGTCTTACAGGGGATCTGGAGAAAGAGGAAGAAAGCAGCCCCGGAATGACTGTGATCTCTGTGTGCCCTTAAGGTAACTTGCACTGTTGCCAGTGGTGAGGATTGAGGCTGCTTAATTACTGGGCCAGTGCTGGGGCATCACAATCCTCATAAAGGTTCCTGAAGCACTGAATGATGAAAAATCTGTACACACCACATATCTAAATCTTGCAAATTAATTCAACACCATCCCCCACTGAGGTGTAATTAATAAACTCATCCATCTTAATGTAAATCCCTATAGAACATGTTGGATGGCAAACTGTCTCACAAATACAGTTCAGGAAATTAGGGTGAATGAATCCAAGTCCTTCAAAAGACCTGTCACTAATGGTGTACCGCAGGGTTTGGTCCTTGGGCTACTCCTCTTTGCATATATTTCTCGGAGGTCATACCCAATGGTTCATAGGTTCATAGGCATTTGCTAGACTAATGACCACAGTGGCCTTTTTAACCCTAGCAATGCATCCCTAATCTCTGACAAATTTTGATACTCTTGGTAGGTGTAAGCATGGATCTGAGAGATGAACCATTTACAAGCAGGGACCTGGGAGATTAAACATTTACAGGTGGCCTGTGTCTATAAGAAACATAGGCACCAAACCAGGGATGAATTTCTGGTTTCCCGTCCAGTTGTCCAAGTTGCACTTGAGTTGGGTTAGGGAGGAATTTTGTTTCACATGGATGGGGAAGCCTGTTCCATAGATGGGATAGACTCTAGGATACATACCTATCTCTCCAGCAGGTCCTGTGTATTTCACAGGCAAGGTTTAAGTATGTAGAATGGGTAATTCTGGTGCTGTTTGTTTTGTGACATATGCAAGAGATCCAGCAGAGTGGGGTCTGACAGTGCCCTGTATTTCAGGCATAAATCTCCCCTCAAAAGCCTGTAGGAGACAGAATACAGGGATAGGGCCTTGAAGCAGTCTGCATAGGATATTTTACTTATGCCCTGTATTCTTTTATTGAGGAACCTCTGTGGACATTCCAGTTGTTGGATATGCCTGGTTAGGTACATACCAAAGGGGGCACTGTACTCAATGATAGGTCTGATGAATACCAAATACAGTGGAACAATGACTTCCTTGGACTTAGATGCCATACCTTTGTTTATAAGTTGTGCAACATAGAATGATTTCCTCACCACTGCAGACACGTGATGGTCAAAGGCTAGACTACTATCTATGTGTGTGCCTAAGTCCCTGGCTACAGGGTCAACTCTAAGGGGTGTGTTGTCAATATGGTAGTTACCAGGGATGGATGACTTCCCAAAGGATACTGTTTTATGCATTTCTGGCATTTAGTTTGTCCATGGCTCTGATATCAATTGTTTGTCTGTGCAAGCCCCTCCTGGGGAACATTGGTGTCAATGTAAGATTCCGTGATAGCTCCTAATTTGCAATCATCTGCAAATTTAGTCAGCCAGAGACCACCAACATTGGCCTTGACGTCTATGAAGTAAATGCCAAAAAGGAGCAGTCCAAGGACTATGCCCTGAAAGACTCCACTTGTGATTGGCCTCTTTGTAGAGGCGGACTCCCCAGTTATAACTTCCTGGTTCTTGTCTGTGAGCCAGTTGGCTATTCATTGGGTTACATATGGGTTTGTACCTAGCCTTGAGTTTGTCAACAATGCCTTGGCCAGGTAAAGGTAGGGAGTGTGAACAATTTTGCCCTCATCCATTGCTTTGGTGACCTTCTCAAAGAAGTTCACCGGGATGAGTAGGCATGAAATGCCCTCGACGAAACCAAACTGGGTTAGGCCCAGTGTCTGGAGGTTTACTGTATCTCTATTGATCATCTCCATGATACTTCTTTCCATGGCTTTACATATAAGACTAGTGAGACTTCTGGGTCTGTAGTTTCCAGGGTCTGTAGATGGCCCAGTTTTGTGCAGAGGGATGACTGTTGCTGTTCTCCATTCATGAGGCACGAAGCATGCTTGGAGGCTACAGTTAAATTGTAATTCCAGAGGCTCTGATAGGTCATGTTTCATGCTATTTAGAAGGCATGCTGGGATATTGTCTGAGCCCATTGATGCAGTGGTCTTTGTCTTAGAGAGAACATTAAGGACCTGTTCCCTAGTGATAGTAGGGAGAGTTATATTTGATGATATTTCCTGAGGGAACGTTGATGGGGAGAGTTATTTAATGCCTCCTGGTTTCAAATATGTCACATGGAGTGAGAGATTATTTTGCCATGAGAATATTTTATTGCTAGTTTATGAAAAGGTTTTAAATGTTTAAAGCCATCATGTTAGAAAACAGTGGAAGTAAACAGTATTACTTTTGAAATTTAAGCTAGTACTGTTTTCTCTAACTGTAAGAAAATAAGAACGTGTGTATTTTGTAGGGAATACTGGAATGATCAGTACTTCAAACATATTATTGGTAAAACTTACACAAAATAAAATAAACACCAGGCCAGTTAGCATTATTTAAATATAGTTAGAAGGAACTATCAGAATGAGATGATGGTGCATTTTATTTTCGAATTTGCTGACATGAAATTCTTTGCAACAGTATCTATTTATTTTTTATTGTAATGAGATATTTAAAAAAAAGTTTAGTGACAACAAAATTACATACAGTATTCATTGTAAGCACTAGATAAGAAAACAAATCTGTATTGGTTGCATTCTGACACACTTTTCTTTTTAAGTCAACAGGACTAGAGGTCATACTATGACCCCAAGATTAAACTCATCACATCGGCAGCAGCATGATGCAGAACATGGCAGAACTTATGTGGATAACATGTCAGTTACAACAGAAGACCCACTGCAGACTGAAACAAGCCGTGTGAACTTTGTGGAATGTAATCAGGGGGTTATTAAGAAAAGTGAATTAGAGCTGCATGTAAAAACTCAAGTAGAAGAAAGGGGTTGCACCTTGCTTAATCAGAGCAACAGTTTAACATTACTAAATAACTTCACTGATAAATTATGTCATATTGGGAAAAAACACAATACCGTAGCAACACAGAAGAAAGTATTCAGCAGGGAGAAGCCGTTTAAATGTGACACATGTGGCAAGGGTTTTACAGCTAGAAAAAATTTAGCAATACATAAGATTATTCACTCAGGGCAGAAACCTTATAAATGCACAACCTGTAACAAGAGTTTTAGACACAAAAGCACTATGTTATGTCACCAGAGCATCCACACTTGGCGGAAACCCTATCAGTGCACCACCTGTGACAAGAGTTTTACACAGAAAAGTGCTATGATAAACCATCAGTATAGGCACACTGGGCAGAAGCCATATAAATGCACCATGTGTGACAAGAGTTTTATAATGAAAAATACAATGCTATGTCATCAGAGGATTCACACGGGGCAGAAACCCTATAAATGTGCCATGTGTGACAAGAGTTTTAGACAGAAAAGTAACATGGAACGCCATCAGTGGATTCACACAGAGAATAAACCATACAAATGCACTGTGTGTGAAAAGAGTTTTAGATGTAAAATCACTGTGGTTTACCATGAGAGGGTCCACAGTGGGCAGAAGCCATATAAATGTCCCACATGTGACAAGAGGTTTATAGTGAAAAGTGCTTTGGCAAAACATCAGTATATCCACAGTGAGCAGAGGCCTTATAAATGTCCAAAGTGTGACAAGAGCTTTAGAAGGAAGATTCACATGATAAATCACCAGACTACACACACAGGGCAGAAACCCTATAAATGCCCCATGTGTGACAAGAGTTTTACACAGAAGTGCTCAATGGTAAAACATCAGTATTCCCACACTGGGGAGAAACCTTATAAATGCCCCATATGTGTCAAAAGTTTTTCACAGAAAATTGCTTTGGTAAACCACCAGTATATCCACAGTGGGCAGAAACCCTATAAGTGCACTTATTGTGACAAGACATACACACAGAGAAGTGCTATGGCAAAACATCAATATGTCCACACCGGGGAGAAACCCTATAAATGCACCATGTGTGATAAGAGTTTTACAAGGAAAAGTGCTATGATAAACCATGAATATATTCACAATGGAGAGAAACCACATAAATGCACCATGTGTGAAAAGAGTTTTTCATGGAAAAGTGCTATGTTAAACCATCAATATATCCACACTGGGCAAAAACCATATAAGTGCACCATGTGTAACAAGAGTTTTACACGGAAAAATTCTATGGTAAAGCATCAGTATATCCACACAATGCAATAAAAAGAGTTGGATAAGCTTGAAAGAAAAAGAAGAAAACTAATTTATGACCATCAGATGATGTACAAGAAACAGTGTTTGTCATGAGTGTACATGCTTCAGTCTGAAGAAGGTATGGGCCTCCCTGAAATTGACTTGACACATAGGTCAGCAATTGTGAAGCTACATACGTATTTACTGAAATCATCAGATTCAAAGAGTGAAAGTTCTACATCATGGTGAAAACCAAGCCTAAGATGACAACTTTTGTCAGGTTTGCAGGTGCCTTTAGGATGGAAGCTGGCAAGGAAATCAAACCAAAGATGAGGCAGCAAAAAAGTAGGGATGAAAAAAGAATACAGAGCCTATGGTTAAAAAAATGGAAATCCCACAATTCTCATGGAAAGTACAAAAAACTGGAATAACTGCAATCCAATCAGCAGTTGACATGCAGTTGGCTCAGTTGAGGTGAATTTAAACCAAAAGATGAAAAGTCAGTGTCAGTAGCTCAAGGTAGTGGACTATTGTGTGATTGTTCACAAATTCTATATTAAAATAGGCAATGCAGACACATGTTGGTCTTACAGTATGAACTAGAAACAGTTGCAGATTAAGACACGTTTATGGTAGTCAGAAAGACCCAGTGTGACAAGGTTCTAATACAAGAGCCTGTGTAAACATTACATCATACAAGGTAGCCGAAAGAGACTAAAAATATGAACCACGGTTACCGAAGTGAAGAAATAATGATCATGTGGGATCGTCTAATACTAACCGCTGAGAAAAGGAAGGACACAGGTACTGTAGGTGAACAGGAAAAAAACAATTTCTTGTGTTAAAAAAGCTCATGTCAGCAAAATAAAATCATTCATTTAAAACTTATGTTTAAAACTTTAATTTTAGAAAAAAACAAAATGCAAAACTGTATTCTAACATAAAGAACAGAAATACTGAATGAAAAGCATAAATGTAGGAAAACATAGTTATAAATATAAGCTTGGAGTGTAAAAGAAGAAAAAAAAGAACATAATAATAATAAATATAAAATGAGTACAAATATAACAACAGACTACTGCTCACAACACCAAGAGGTGACAGTGTCTGAAGCAAAAATGTCAGTAACTATGGACAGGGTGTCAAACACCTAAAAGTACAAATATGTACAGTAAACTATGTTCTAAGACCTTAGAGGATCTGTGTTCTAAAAATGTTGAAAAATTTAAAAACACATTTTTAGTACTAGACTATAAAAATGTGCAAAGGAACTCAAGACAAAAAACAGGAATAAACTACAACAGTTGCTACCTTTTGCTAACATTAAATAAAATACTGTATGTGTCACCTCAATAGACTTCTCAACTTCAAAATACAAGTCAAAGATGTGACCTCTAAAAAGTATCATGGAAAGTATGATTATGAAACCCACTAGAACAGAGGGCACATACAAATGTGAGGCATGTAATTATTGTAAATTCATTTCTATAGGGTCTAGTTTCACAATGAATCAACACATGTTTAAAGCCAGAGGCCGGTACAGTTGTAGTTCTAAATCAGTGGTTTACCTGGCTCCCTGTCAGTCATGTCCGGCTTTTTATATCGGCAAAACTGACACGAAATTAAAAGAAAGGATTTACAAACACACATACCATATAAGGAAGAAGAGTCGTACCAATGCCCTAGCGAGACACTGTAATGTGAATCCTACCCATGCTTTTTTGTTTAAAGTGATAGATCAGGTAGTGGTTGATGAAAAAGGTGGACCACATCAGTTACTGTTAGAGAAACGTGAACTTGTTTGGCAGCTTAGGCTGAATTCCTACACCACCCCCCCCCTGGTTTAAACGAGGTCACATCTTTGACTTGTATTTTGAAGTTGAGGTGACACATACAGTATTTTATTTAATGTTAGCAAAAGTTAGCAACTGTTGTAGTTTATTCCTGTTTTTTTGTCTTGAGTTCCTTTGCACATTTTTATAGTCTAGTACTAAAAATTTGTTTTTAAATTAGAACACAGATCTTCTAAGGTCTTAGAACACAGTTTACTGTATGTATTTGTACTTTTAGGTATTTGACACCCTGTCCATAGTTACTGACATTTTTGCTTCAGACACTGTCACCTCTTGGTGTTGTGAGCAGTAGTCTGTTGTTATATTTGTACTCATTTTATACTTATTATGTTCTTTTCTTCTTTTATACTCCAAGCATATATTTAAAATTATGTTTTCCTACATTTATGCTTTTCATTCAGTATTTTTGTTCTTTATGTTAGAGTACAGTTTTGCATTTTGTTTTTTCTAAAATGAAAGTTTTAAACAGAAGTTTTAAATGAATTATTTTGTTTTTCTGACATGAGCTTTTTTAACACAAGAAAAAGTTTTTTGATGCAGAGCACTTTTAATTATTTAACTTAGTATTTAATTAGTTAATTGAATGGTGGCTGAATCCAATTACTGTGCTTTGTTTTGGCGCCTTTTTCCTTTTAAAATTGTGTACGAAGTTTTTTTCTTTTGTCTGATGAAGTCTTCCAAAGGTGGGAGATGAAAAGCGCTTCACATTAAACTTTTTTGGAGTTATTCTAGCCAAATCAGAGCCTGTGTTGTTTTTTCGTTTTGGAGAATTTCAAAAAAGTTGTTGTACTCTCTAGGTATGAAACAAAGGCAAATAGATCATCTGCTGTACCTGCCCATAACATAAACACGTCGTAACCAACATTAATAAACTCTGATATTCCTACAGTACTGTTCAGCTCCCAAGACAAGACATCTCCTCACATCTACTCATCACTAGGTTGGCATACAAATTACCACAGCAGGTGCCCATTGCCACCCCTCAGTGCTGCAAGTAAATATCTTCATAACAGAAAAAAAGAGATTTATATTGAACCAAGGAGTATCTTTTACTGAAAAAGCCACAATGGAGAGGTGTGAAAAGCACTGGAATCTTAGTATGGCATGGCTAGATTTAAAAAATAAAACATTTAACAGTATCACACAGTCTTGGATTATAGAATATTAACAGATGTGTAAGATTTACCACCGTTAATTTGTTGCATTTACTGCAGACATATAGCAAACCACTAGACATTTGGTCCATTAAAAAGGGCAAATTTCTGCTATGTGTTATCATACAGAAGGGAGTTTTCAAGATCATTCTTTATTAGTTTTTGTTGTTTTGCACTGTACTTTATCCATTAAGCTGAGAGTAGCTCAATTTCAACAAAACAAACTTGTCAAATTAACTGTCTGTGATGTAAAGCTGTATAGCTCATCTGACAGATAACAGAAAGTGTGGTTGTATCATTAGCTAAATCCTTTATAGACCTGGGGAAGAATATGATATGAAAAAATTGAATGATAGTGCTATAGAAATATATTGGAATATATGAAGAGGTGGTGATATGGCATGAACCAATAAGAACAAAGTTTACTAAGAAATATTTTTGAAGACTGAAACTAATACTGAAAGTTGCTTTGACATCTAGGAAAAAATATCAAGCTCTAAATTATCTTGCCCTCTCTGTTATAACTAATAGCTTTGTGATCAGTAACTCCTTAAAGGGTTGGAGCAGTTTGGTAGAAAGGCAAGAAAACTGTTTCATACCTTTCAAATGATACATAGAAATGCTTGAAGGGGTTGTGTATCCCTTAGTGTTAAGGAGACACAAACCTCCGTGAAATTTACTATATAAGTCAGCAGCTGTTAGACTGCACTCATTTGCTGATATCAGATCCAAATGTAATGAAGGTTGTAAAGACTGAAGGAAACATCTCTAAGGTGACATCACTGCTGAGGTTATCTCAAACATTTGGGGGGAAGGAGGTATGACAATTGGGCAAAAACAGAAAATGCTAAAAAACAAAATGAAGGATGCACCAATTCTGGCCAGAAGACAAGAAAAGAATATAGAAAGACCTATAATTATAGAGAAAAGTATGAAGATGTGCTGAAGCAACCATAGCTTGATCAAGATGTGATGCACAAATGGCTAAGGTAATGTGAATTTAAACCAAAACATCAGAGGTCAATGGCAGATCAAGATACAGGACCTAACATGAGATGGTTCACAAAGTCTGCCGATAATGTAAGGGATGTAAGCAACTGAAAAACCCAACAGTACAGAACCAGAACTGCACATCTCTTGCAGGTGGTAGGCCAAAGACACAGATTGTTATGCTGGACACTGTAGCAACATTACAACATACAGATAGGTAAGAGAACCAGTGATCTCAGCCACAAAGAATTATGGAAGATGAAAAAGTAATTGTTACATAGGATCAGCCATTACCCACTAGTTAAGGAAGTCAGGAAGAAAGACAAGTATTGCAGCTGAAGAGAGAGAAAAAATCAGCATCAGTTATTGAAATAGCTATACCCAATGACTTTAAGTATTTAAAGAAACCAAGTTATAAAATATCATGACATGCAGGCAGAACCTAGAGCATTATGAAATAAGGACATCTGGGTAGTTCCAGTTGTAACAGGAGTAACTGAGCTGAAAGACTTTTCCAGTGTATATACTTATAATACCAGTACCCCAGTATGGGTAATCCAATATGAACTACAAAAGGAAGCAGTTTTAGGTACATTTAGAAAGCTTACATGAATGCTTGTATTGGACATCAGTATCTGTAGACTGAAGCAAAATTAATTTAATGTACTGCAGTTATGTCTTGACTTATGAATGGGGTGCATACATTTTAACTTCAGAAAGACAATGCGTTCACACATCTGACCTATTTTTTATAGATGATTTAAAACTGTATACCTCATTTAATTAATAATTGAAATACAACTGCAGGTTTTTTAAATGTTTTCCAGTGATACATGAATGCTATATCAACTTGACAAACTTGCAATAGCAACATTTATAGCAGGTAAATGTAACCATAAAGAAAACTTCACCCAGAGAGTGGAATGAGCTATGAAAGAACTGAAACAAGATGAAATGCATAAATATTTTGGAAACTTTTAAGGGTTAGCAATTCAGCTTCAGAAAATGAGAAGAAAGCTTACTGGGAGTTTTATGTATGACTGAAATTAATAATAGAAACTGCTGCAAAATACAAGAATATTTTTGGTCCATAAATGAACTTGTCTTCTTTCTTCTTACAGCTTTGGCATGATTGACTGGTACCCAAAAAGTTTTTTTTTCCATTTGATAAAAAAAAAAAAAAAATCAAAAGAATGTAACAATTTTCATGATAAGGAAATAAACTTGGAAAGCTGCCCCCCTACATTTGTAGTTTTAGAGCTCTGGAACAACCATATGTGGATCAAGATTTGATGCATGAATGATTATGTAGAGAAGAATTTAAACCAAAAACAAAAGGTTTTTAATAGCAACTCAACGTAGTGCACTGTGTGTGTATGTCAGTTCACCAAATTTGCTGAAAAAGAGGGAGCTACTATGGTTAGAGTACATTTTGATTTTAAAGGTGACAGTTTTATGGCTGGACCTTATAACAGAAGATGAGGCATGGGGGGGAGTTGCAGGATTCTTCCTTGTTTTGGAGTATGAGGTCCAGTATGTTGGAGTTTTTAACTAGCATATTCACTATGAGGTCAAGGGTGCTTGTATTTACAAACTTAAAAACAGTGTAAGAAACTTCTCTGTGTGGAAGATTTTCAATCCATACATAATCTAGTTAATCACTGTATATTAATCAGATCAGATAATGGTAGTAGAAGTAGTGAAATGAAACTCATCCTAAGTAAAAAAATATATATATAATTTGAAACCGAAATATTGTACAGAATTACTAAATATTAAAAAGTAATCCAAGCAGGGTAGGCAGTCTGTTTCCAGTCAAAAGTCCTTTAAGTATACAGACAAGCAATCCATTGTAATAATTTCCTCACAAGCCTTCTATATATATATATATATATATATATATATATATATATACTTTTTATCAGGTAAGAGAGTGGTTTATTGTGCTGTAAAACAAAGTGTTATTAGTATACATGTTAAATTCACATCCCTTCTCCCATCAGTGTGACATTCGAGCTGGGGCTGCACTATTTAATAGCTATCATAATAATAATATAACCCTTGTGTACTTTAAATAAAATTAATAATAATGTGGTACCGCTTATTTAACCAGATTATTAAGTCTGTAATTTTATCCAAGGCAATATACTACATGGCTGGAAATATATAAAGCTTAGACCATTTGGCAATCAAAAAGTATATATAATATATACATACACACTTTGCATGTAAAAAATCCATTGTAAAATCATATTCTATTTTCATAACCTATTGTTAACAAAGATCACTTTCGTCCTTCTAGACTTCTTCAGGTCTGTGTATAAGAACCCTAAAAATATCTACAAAAATATATATACTTGTATAATAAGTTAGTATTGTTATTGCACATCGTTTTGAATAAAGTGGTAAAAAGAGAACCAGAAAAAGAAAAAATGTATGATGGTGGAAACAAAATATACACTTAAAACTGATTTGACATGGTATTTAAAACCAACTGGAAGATTAAAAGAAAAGAAAATTAGTCACATAAACAATGTGGCAATTTTCTAAGTTCCAGTACACTTTTAATTGAACAGTAGTAGTTTAGTCCAAGCTTCCTAAAAGAGTTCAGCTTTAATTGCCACATGAGTTCATGTTTCTCCAGAATATTTGGGATGTCTCCTTCAAGATCATCCATGTCTATGTGATCCAGTATCTGGAACTTAAAACCCATGTGTCCTTTATGAAAAGAAAGATGTTTGGCTAGTACATTATTTTTACATCCAGAGCAGAGTTCTGACAGATGATGTAAAATCCTATGCTTAAGTTTATTTACAGTCTTGCCCACATAAAATGCATCACATTCATTGCACTGTGCAATGTAAATTACTTCTGTAGTGTTACTGTCACCCCCTGCATTGGTCTTAATGATCTTCTTTAAATAAGGACAATAAAAACTATCACCTTGCTGTATAAATTTGCAAAATGTACAATTAGCTTCACATCTTTTAGTGATGTCCTTCAAGGATGCATCTGCAGTCATAACATATGGGTTGTCCTGCCTCAGGCAGCCCTTTGGTCGGCCGGATTCCAAAGTCTGGGTCTGGCCTCGGCTGATGTCGCACTTTCCCCGACGTCAGAGTGTCTGGGGTATAAAAGCATCAGCCGACGCCATTTTCCTCAGTCTTTCTTGCCGCGGTGCCCAAGCAGAAGCAGTTCGCAAGTGCCGGTCGGCCAGTTCCTGTGATTCAGCTACCAAGACTTCAAAAGCTAAGTACCCGTGGGGACTCTTTCTTGCCTCAGCCGATGTCAGATAAAGTAAATAATTGTTTAACTTGTGGGAAACAAATACCTCATAAGGATTTCCACTCTTACTGCCTCCCTTGCTTAGGCCCAGACCACGACGTCTCGGCCTGCTCTGCTTGTGCTTCCTTCAACCGACGAACTCTTAGACGTCGATCGGAGTTTGCAGAGGAATTTTTTGGGGCTAATTTCGCGTATAAGATGCCGTCGGAGACTCCGACTTTGCATGTGGTTAAAAAACGGAAGGACAAGGACCGACCCTCGCGGCCCGCGGTTTCGGCTGAAACCACAGTCAGGCCTACCGCGAGTGTCTCAGTTTTGGCTGAAACCGAGTCCTCGGTGCTTCCTATTACCGAATCGACTCAACCGACTACCTCGGCCCCGGAGGCTCCGTCCGAGTCGGTTATTGAATTACCTACGGAAACCGGTGTCCAGGACATGTCCGACACCATTCCTTTAGGCAAGTCTACTCCTGCACGTGGTGCGGCCAGACCCCCTGCATCCATGTCCATTAAGGCCTTTTCTAGGGCTAAAGCTGCCAAACTTGCTAAAGCTTTGCCTCCCAAAACTACCTCTCAGAGGCCTTCTACTGGCACTCACATCCTCAGCCTAGCAGAGGATCTTATCTCTTTAATTAGAGGTTCTCAACCTCACCGGACAGAGGCTCTCTTCCACCACCAGACAAAAGGCACAGGGTTGAGCCCTCTGACCCCCACTATTCAGATGAGTCTACAGATGAATCTGTGTTGTCAGAGCACCAGCAGGAGGCTTATTCGGCCTACGAGGATTCTGATGCTGAAGAATCTATGCCTTCGGCCTCCCCTCCTGAAGAGTTTTCTTTTGGTGAGACACTGCACTCTATGAGAGAACATTTTCAATGGCAGGGCCAGGAGTTTTCTGATTCCAGAAAGAGATTAAGGACCTTTTTACATTTACCTCAGCATAGGTCTTTAGCTATACCTCCTGTTTTGAATGTTATTAATGATGTGTACTCTGATGCTAGTACAGCCCCTGATTCTCTCCCTCTGGCTCCTGCCAAACCTGATAGGTACTACAGGGTCCCGGATTCTCATATACACCTGTACAAGGCCCACACTGCAGACCCAGAAACTATTTCCCAGGGCCCAAAAGGGGTTGTAGCTGCCACTGCTAAAAATCCTCTACCTTCTGAAAGGGAGTCTAGAGCTTTAGAGAGATGGGGAAAGAAAGTCTATACTTCTGCAACTCTTTCCATGAGGGCATTAAATTGTCAGTTTCATATGATTCAGTACCAAGAATATTTGTTAGATGAATTGTATAAGAAGCTTTCCTCCTCTGAACCCCTTGACCGTAAATCACTTCAGGATCTGGTACATAACTCACAGCAGGTTAGCAACCATTTTTTGCAGTGTGGTTATGATGCACTGGAAGCTTCATGTAGGTCAGCTATGACAGGGGCAGTTATACGAAGGCATGCCTGGTTGAAGGAACAATCTCTACCGGACCATGTTAAAGCTAAGCTCCTGGATGCTCCAATGGAAAAACAAAAATTATTTGGTTCCACGGCTCAGGAGGTCTTAAAGAAGTTTGAAGAAAAGGCAAAATCTGTGCAAACAGTCAAGGACTTTCTGCAGGTACAACCACCGAGATTCAGCAGAAATTGGCCTACTAAGAATTGGTCCTTTCCGGACTCAGACAGATCCCAGAGAGGCAGGAACAGGTGTGCCAGAGGTAGAGGGCAAGCTAGAGGCTCCTACAGAGGCCGTCAGTGGCAGCCTCCCAACCAGAGAGGTAGTGCAGGAACAACAACAACAACTGCTACACCAGGACAGACTCAATGACTTTATTTTGACTCCACCGACCAGGGCTCAATTAGAAGCACCATTGAGCGGAAAGCTTTCTTTATTTTCAAAAAATTGGCATTACATTACAAGGGACTCATGGACACTGCAAATAATAGACAAAGGATACAGGTTCCATTTCCACACATTGCCAAAAAGAAAAGGAATGCCAGACCTGCCACCAAATCAGAGGGCAGAGGCTTTGAAGCAAATCACCAAATTAATACAAATGAAAGCCATAAAAAAGGTACCTCTTTCAGAACAAGGCCAAGGATTTTATTCCAGATTATTCCTTGTTCCAAGAAAAGAAAATCAATGGAGGCCTATTCTCGACCTGTCCGCACTGAATACTTACCTCATTGTGCCAAAATTCAGGATGCTGACCCTACAGCAGCTTCTTCCCATGCTGGGCAAGGAGTCTTGGCTGGTGACTCTAGATCTGAAGGAGGCATACCTGCATGTCCCTATTCGACAAAGTTGCAGAAGACACCTCAGATTTCTTGCAGGATCAGAGCATTATCAATTCTCAGCATTGCCCTTTGGCTTATCTACTGCGCCCAGAGTATTCACGAAATGCCTGGCATCAGTAATTGCACACTGCAGACTTCAGGGGATTCAAATCTCCCCATATCTGGACGAATGCCTGATACAAGCGGACAACAAGGAAAATTTGTTAAAGGACTTGGACTATGCCATCCAACTATTACAGGCCTTGGGATACACAGTCAACATCCAAAATCAAGACTTGTTCCATCCCAAAGAATAACCTTTTGGGTGCAGATCTAGACACAACCACCCAAATGGCCTTTCTCACAGAAGAAAAACAAAAACAACTTCCAGATTACTTCAAGAATCTGACAAGACAAACTCAGCTGACTGCAAGGAAAATCCTGCAGGCCCTGGGTTACATGGCATCCTGCATAATTCTAATTCCACAAGCCAGGCTGCATATGAGAAAATTGCAATGGTACCTAAGGAGTGTATGGACTCAGCACAGTCACAGCTTAGAAGCTTTGATTCCACTCATCCCTTGTCTTCAAAAGGAATTCCTGTGGTGGGCTCAAGCCCAGTCCAACAGAGGGTTGCCTTTCAACAAACCAAAAGCAAACCAAACCATCACCACAGACGCTTCAGACCGAGGTTGGGGAGCACACATGGAGGACAAATGTATCCAAGGGCTATGGTCTCAAGGACAGCTATGCATGCACATAAACCAAAAGGAAATGCTGGCAGTGATGCACGCAATCGAGGCTTTCAAACCTTTCCTTCAACAGGGCCACCTGCTAATAAGGACAGACAACACCACAGTTATGTGGTATATAAACAAGCAAGAGGCACGCATTCCTACCCTCTATGCAGACTGGCTATGAATCTATGGGAACTTTGCTTGAAACTCAATATACTACAGTCCCAGTTCGTGCCAGGGAAAGACAGTACTCTGGCAGACAGCTTAAGCAGAACTACCATGGATGCACACGAATGGATGCTGCACCCAGACATCTTCTTACTCATAACACAAACATGGGGAAGGCCGGAGATAGATCTGTTCGCCTCACCCCACAATCATCAACTGAAAATTTTTTGCTCAAGGACATACCACCCACAAGCATGGAAGGTGGACTCTCTTTCAGCTGGAAAGCTCGAAAAGTCTATGCTTTCCCACCACTCCCATTAATGTCCAAGGTTTTACTGAAGATCAGGGCAGAACAGCCAAGAGTGAATCTGATAGCTCCAGACTGGCCAAGGCAGCACTGGTACCCACTGTTGAAGAGCTTGTCACAGACGAAACCGTGGCCTCTCCCCCTATGGCCGCTTCTTCTGACGCAGAACAATTTCAAGATCCTGCATCCAACCTAAAAACCTTGCAGCTAACTGCCTGGAGAATACCATGACTCCTACTCAGGACAGCTTATCCCAGTGGGTAAAGGACATTATTAGGGAAGCTCGCCGTCCTTCCACAAGGAAGGCATACTCAGCAAAATGGAAAAGATTTCTCATTTGGAACACAACAGAAGGCCTAGATGTGACAGTGATGAGCATGGCACATATACTGGAATACTTAGCAGAATTGTTCCACAATGGCCTGTCTTATTCTTCCATTAAGATACATGCCTCAGCAATTTCAGCAGAATACAATGTAAATCCACCTGTCTTCTCGCATCCTCTCTTAAGACAATTTCTCAGAAGAATCAAAAACATCAATCCTCCAAGGAGACCACCTTTACCTACTTGGGACCTTAACTTTGTGCTGGAAAAACTAACACTTCCTCACTTTGAACCAGAAGCATCGGCAGATCCACAGTTTCTGTCTTGGAAAACTGCAGCAAGAAGACTATCTGAGTTACAAGCTTTAATGGCAGTGCAGCCATTTCTTATTTTTCATCAAGACAGAGTTTCATTAAGAACCAATCCTACTTTTATGCCAAAGGTGGTATCTAGGGTATCCTTGAACCAAGCAATTCACTTGCCTACATTCTTCCCAAATCCACAAAATAAAGGGGAGAAACTTCTACACACTCTGGATATACACAGACAATTACGCTACTATTTGGGCAGAACTAAAAGTTACAGAAAGACTGACCAACTGTTTGTAGCATATGCTGCTGGGGCACAAGGAAAAGCAATTTTCAAACAGACAATTTCAAAATGGATAGGAAATTGCATTCGCTTTTGCTACTCCTTTCATGGAAAGACTGTTCCTGTGAATATTAGGCCTCATTCCACGAGAGCCACAGCCACCACTACAGCCTTCCTAAGAGGGGTGGCTACCAAGGACATTTTAGAAGCTGCTACATGGAGCTCCCTGCATACATTTGCCAAGCATTACAATTTACCTTTATATTCCAGATCCAGAGCAGGTTTTGCTACAGCAGTCCTGCAGGGTATCTTAACTACACCATCATTTTCTTAGTACCTCCACCCCCAGATTGCCTATGGTATTCTACCCATATGTTATGACTGCCGATGCATCCTTGAAGGACATAGTACAGTTTTGTACCTACCATAAATGTAGATGTCCGATAGGTATGCATCTGCAGTCAGGTTTACCCTCCCTCCTTCCCCTCTGTGGTATTCCTAGGGTGCTTACCCCTCCATTAGCTAGATGGGGGAATCTCTCATGGTGTATTTGTTTGTATATTTATATATATGTATATATTTTTGCATTATGTTTGGAATCTTTGGCATTTTTTATCCAAATTTAGCCTTCATAGAGGGCACCTGGCAACTGGGGCAAGAAAAACTGAGGAAAATGGCGTCGGCTGATGCTTTAATACCCCAGACGCTCTGACGACGGGGAAAGTGCGACATCAGCCGAGGCCAGACCCAGACTTTGGAATCCGGCCGACCGAAGGGCTGCCTGAGGCAGGACAACCCATATGTTATGACTGCAGATGCATACCTATCGGACATCTACATTTATGGTAGGTACAAAACTGTACTTTTCTGTCATAGGTTCATAGGTAGATACTAGGCTATCTGCCCTAGGGCATTTATAAGCCTAGCCAGAGTGTATTTGGCTTCCGCCTCCCTATTAGATTAGCCTACTGTGCCTCTGTAAAGTAGGTCACAGAAGGTACCCTTTTAAGATTAGTTTACTGTGCTTCTGTCTAGCAGGGACACAGAAGAGATCCCAGGAGTGAATTTGTGATTTCCCATCCACGTGTCCAGATTTCACTTGAAGAGGGTCAGTGAGGGGGCTGTGTCTAACATGAATTGGGATTCTATTCCAGAGTGAGGGGAGCCTCTGGGAAATGAATCTGTCCCTCCAGCATGTCCTGTTTATTTTTGTGCTGAGGTTTAGGTCCCTGGAGCGTGTAGCTCTAAGGGACTTGGATTTTTTGAGGTGGAGCATGTCCATTAATTCTGGGTTTGACATGGCTTTGTACGTCAGGCATAGATCGCCTCTGAGTAGTCGGTAAGCAACTGAGTAGAGCTGGAGTTTCTTTAGTCGAGCTGCATAGGACATCTGTTTGTAGCCCATGATCCTCTTGGTGAGGTACTTTTGGGGTCTCTCCAGTTGCTGCAGGTGTCAGGTAAGGTACATCCCAAAAGGGGCATTGTATTCAATTATGGGCCTGATGAGTGACGAGTAGAGGGGCACAATCACCTCTGTTGATCTAGATGCGAACCCTTTTGTGATAAGGTGGGCTATATAGAAGATCTTTCTAACCACTTTGGCAACATGATTATCAAAGGAAAGATTACTATCTACGTTGGTCCCTAAATCTCTAATTACTTCTTCCTTACTTAATGGATTACCACCTATGTGGTAATTTTTGGGCACCTTATTTTTCCCAAAGGGGATGACTATGCACTTTTTAGCATTTAGCTTGAGGCCGTGGCTCTGGCACCAAGCATCCATCTCTGTGAGACCCTTTTGGAGGATGCTTGTGTCAGCTGGAGATTCGATTATGGCCCCCAGTTTGCAGTCATCTGCGAACTTTGTCAGCCATAATCCCCCCGTGTTAGCGTGAACCTCAGAGAAGTATATACCGAACAAGAGAGGTCCCAGAACTGAGCCCTGTGGGACACCACTTGCAACTAGTTTGGATTCGGACATGGCACCTGTGATTCTGACCATGTGGGTTGTATCTCTGAGCCAGTTTGCAACCCATCTTGTGATATAGGGGTTGATATTTAAGCTGGTAAGCTTATTTATGATGCCCGAGTGGGGTATTGTGTCGAAGGCTTTTGCGAGGTCCAAGTTGGCTGTGTGGACTACCTTACCCTCATCTATGGCTTTGGTAACTGTTTCAAAGAAATCAACTAGGTTTAAGAGGCAAATCTGCCCTTAACAAAGCCGAATTGGGTAGGGTCCAGTGTCTGGAGGCCCCCAATGTCTTTGTTTATGAGTTCCATGATAATATGCTCCATAGCTTTACAGACTAGACTAGTCAGGCTTATTGGGGCGATAGTTTCCGGGGTCCGTTGTGGCACCACCTTTGTGGAGTGGGACCACTGTAACTGTATGCCATTCTTTGGGTACATATCCTGTAGTAAGGCTAAGTTTGAACAGTGACTTAATGTGAGGGTTCAGTTCTTTTTGGAGCTCGTGTAAGACACAGCCTGGGACACCGTCCAGTCCCATAGATGCTGTATTTTTTGCTTTGGAGAGGGCAGCTTTCACCTGTGCATCTGTGATGTCAGGGAGGTTACATTCAGTTGGGATAGGCATTTGCTCCTTTGGGGGGGAAGGGGGTTGAAGTTTGCACTGAATCTGTCTGCCAGGATGTTGGCTATGTCTGTAGGTTCGGTATATTTTGTACTGTTATTACTCCACAGGAAAAGTCTAAATCCTACAAAAAACATGCATAATATAGTGAAGTCCCAGGGCTATAGATTAGCTAGAATTACCACAGAGATGGAACCATTTTTGAGAAACCTGAACAACGTACAGAATGATTTTCTAGTGAGAGGCTATGAAAGTCAGATGTTAAAAACATCCTAAAACCCATTATAGAACTGAAAAGGACTGAAGGACCTTCACTCACCCTCCCTAGTAGGAGAATGTTAAGAAATTCCACAGAGAATAATAAATGCAAAAATAGCTGCATCCTGCAGTAGTGGAGTGATAAGTTAACCCTTGATGGTTTTCTGAATAGATCAGTGGTGATTCTGTTATTGTTGGTGTCCTTGGAAATCTGCATGTCTAAGAAAGTGCTTATGGGAAGAGGTAAACTTCAGGAAGGGGGTTGTTTGATTGAGGTAAGTGATAAAATCTCCCAAGCTGCAAGGTGCCACCGTCCCACACAATAAAGATGTCATCAATAAAATGTGAATAGCAAGTGATATGCGGCACGTAGTCTGTGTTGTTCATAGGTTCATAGGTAGGTACTGGGCTATCGGTCCAAGGGCCTAAGTAAGCCTAGCCAACAAGGTTCCCTGGCTTACGCCACCCAAGAAAGTTAATGTCTTGTGCCCCTCTCGAGCAGAGCCACAGAAGTGATCCCCGGGGAGTATTTCATATTTCCCATCCACTCATCAAGATTTTTTTTTGAAGAGTGCTAATGAGGAGCTTTGCTTGCCATAGATGGTTAGCTTGTTCCAGAGTATAGGACGTCTCTGGGACAGGACAACATTTTTAAAGCATATGCAGGGGGGAAAGCTCCTCTGCACCCCCCACATGGAGGCAAGCCCCCCACACCCCCTGCAACTTAAATATACCAACTCTGGGATCACACCACAGTGGAGTGAATGGCAAAATAGTGCCGTACAGAGTGGAACGGACATTTTGCCATTCACTCCACTATAGTGCGATCTTGGGGTTGGTATATTTAAGTGCAGGGGGGTGCATGGGCGGGCTTGCCCCCCTGCATATACCTTTCTAAATGTTTGTTTTTCTTTCGATATTACGGAATCTTGAGATTATGGTCTTCGGAATTCAGAGTCTCGAGATTCCGTAATTTGAGATTTAGTAGTGAGCCTATACATACATATATATATATATATATATATATATATATATATATATGTAGATATAGATATAGATATATTTTGACTGCCAAATGGTCTAAGGTTTATCACAGACTTAATAATCTGGTTAAATAAAAGGTACCACATCAATATTAATTTTATTTAAAGTACATAAGTGTTAGAATATTATGACAGCTACTAAGTAGAGCAGGACCAGCCTGAATGTCACACTTACGGGGGAAGGGATGTGAATTTAACATGTATACTAATAACACTTTGTTTTACAGCACAATAAACCGTTCCCTCGCCTGATAAAATGTGTATATATATATATATATATATATATATATATATATATATATATATATATATATATTTACCTTCCTTTGTATTAGTTGCACACCAAGGCCATAAAGTAGGGTTTCTGCAACTAACTGCTTACACTCCTAATTTCCTGCTTCTACCTCTTCCTTGTTTACACTTACATTACAGCTCCATGACTTCCACTTCTTATGCTTATTCCTTTTCTTTGAAGTCTTCTGTGAGGGGGCAAGCCGGATCTCTACCTGCTTTTTCTGGTTATACCTTTCCCCATTTTGTATATCCCTCCTCCCCTATGCATATTAAGTAGTCTGTATTAGTGGATCTTCTTGAGTGGCGCCATTTTGAAAGTTATCTTTTGGCCTGCTTATGGTGAGGAAGCTTCCCCAGACAATTTTCAGTGTGCACACCTACAAGTAAATGTCTACAAGTGTTTAAGCTCTTCTCAAATGTTTGTGGTGCACCTGGTTTAACAGGCATGTTTATGTTTTCCAACTTACTTAGCTAATTTTATGTAGTCTAGGGATCTAGACATAGTGATTGTTTTTACTGCAGAAACTGTTTACTGTTACATATGTTGTTATGCTCACAATACTCTAAGGGACTAACTGAAGCTGTGACTGCTTTTACTACATAAAGTGTTTGCTGTTAAATATGCTGTTATGCTTACAAGGAATTTGGTTGGAGACTTGTGTTATGTGATGCATACAAGAGCTACAGTAAACAAGTGCTACATTCCCCATACTTTCCTTACCTCTGAGCTTACCTACCTAACCACTGATTGTTCTTCACAGTCTTGCCTTCTTCTCCTTGGCTCTACCCACTCCATTCGCCCTGCAGGCTCACTCCACTCCCCTACCGTACCCCAATTCCCACCCCCAGTGCTTCCCTCCCCCTGTCACACCCAATCCACTCTCATCTCCTCACTATCCCCTCCCCTCCCATCCTCCAATACTCTCTCACCCCTCCCCATCCCTAATCCTCAAAGCTCTAGATACACTTCCATACTCCTCCCTCCAACACTGTCACCAATAATTCTATTACATCCTCAACACCCAATCCCCAACTATTCTCTTCTTTTTGTTTAATTACCAAATGAGAAAATATGTACTCTGTGTAACATGTATGTAACTTACTGTCAATGTGGAGCTTTTCTCCCCGGGCCTCCGCTGAAAATGGACATGTATCCAGACGGACCATCCCAGTCAACAAATGTAAAATAAAATAAATAATAATAAATAATAAATATTCCAGTATACCTAAACCACACCATGTCTCTTTAAACCATTCTCATCCTTTCCCTTAGCCTACTACTGCTAATACTTCTATACCATGCTACCTCCTATTCCTCTTACAGACTACCCCCTTCTTTCCTATCCCCTCTTCACCCCACCATTACCCCTAACACACATCATAACTCTGCCACATCTCATTTCCACACTATATCCTCCTCCCTAGTGCTTCCAAACCCACTTATCTGCTTTAAACTAAAACTTCTATCCTCCTCAATGAAACGTCATATTCCCAAAGCACTATTGTATCTCCCACCAAACTCTAGGAGCAAATCCAAATCCCTGCTCTCATTCCCATTTAACTGCCTATGCCTAGCAGGAGATATACACCCCAACCCAGGACCTAGTACCAACAGCAATCCATCTCCCCCCATTACCACCTATATTACCAACCCTAAAAAACCTCAAGGTCTTGACCATCAATACCCAGAGTCTAAGAAACAAATTAGCCCACTTCCACACTTGGCTATCCCATACCCAACCTGACATAGCAGCTGTCTCTGAGACATGGCTAAAACCCAACATTTCAGACTCTGAAATACTACCCCCTGGGTTTCAAGTACTTAGACAAGACCGTCTAAAAAATAAGGGTGGAGGAGTAGCCTTAATCTACTCAAGCCTACTCTCCATCACTCCCTACCAAAATTCTATTCCACAGTTCAACAACACTGAACTAGTCATAGGAAATCTCAAACTAAATAACCAGAAAAGCATTTGTGTTATAGCCCTCTATATCCCCCCTGGAAACAACATTGAGGAAATTCTTCTGTGGGCCTCATATAATGTCAAGCTTAAGCCATACATCCTAGGATTTGTGAATATTGACTGGAACTAAATTACTGCCAATAACCCCACAATTTCAATCAATCTATGTAATTTCAGTCAACTCACAATTGCTATAACCAGACCTAATAAAAATAACCCCCTAGGCTCCATACTGGACTGGATCCTTGTCTCCCACCCAGACAAAATATCCCACACTGGCACTTTACCAGACTTTATCAGTGATCACTTACCAGCCTTTATCCATAGAGCAACCCCCTCCTCTCCTCATCTACACCAATATATCCATACTCGGAATCTCAACAACTTTAACCCTACAACATTTTCCAATTCTCTCAAACTGATAAATTGGGACACTCTAAAAACTCTACCTCTGGACAGTGCTGCCAAATTCAACTCAACCTTCTTAGACACTCTTAACTCCCAAGCCCCCCCCCCCCCCAGAATAAAACATATAAAAACCAATTCCACCCCTTGGCTTAGTAAAGATACCAAAACACTTGTGCAACAAAGGGCCAAGACCTGGAAACTCTACCATCGTAATAGGCACCCTGACACCCTTTTTAAATATAAACAACTCTGCAACTTAGCCAAAAAACGTATCATACAAGACAAAAAAGCATACTATATCAAACTCCAGTCTAACCACTCCTCCAACCCCAAACAGTTCTGGAAATTCAACTCACTTCTCAACTCAGGCACCAAAAACAACCCTTGCCCTGACACTAGTAAATCTGACCCAGAAATAACTACTCTGTTCAACTCCTTCTTTACTAACTCTATAGCAGAACTCACTAAAACATTCCCAAACAACACCTCCCCCCAAATCAAGCCCTCTGCCCAACCTTCCACCCCAAACTCACCTCCCATATTCCACCTCAAGCCCATCCCCACCTCATATATAAAAAAACCTCTCTAAGCTTAAGCCTTGCTCCAATGCCTCTGACAATATCCCCTCACTCTTCTTAAGATTTGCAGCAGACAGCATCGCCATGCCCATTAGCATACTCCTCAACAGATCCATACAAGAATCATATGTCCCAAAACTGTGGCGTGCAGCCTTTATCCTACCCCTTCATAAAGGAGGCAGAAATAGTGACATCTCCAGCTTCCGACCCATAGCGATTCTCTTCCCTATTTCAAAGTTTCTTGAGAAATGCATCCACCTCCAGTGCAGGCCGTTCATTACACATAACCAACTCCTCAACCCAACACAACATGGGTTCCATCCTGGCCATAGCACAATAACAGCTCTTCTCTCTTTTCTAGAAGTTGTAAACCATGCCCGTGACTCTAGAGAACTTGTATCCACAGTACTCCTTGACCTCTCCAAGGCTTTCGACATAGTCTCCCATACCCACCTTCTTCACCACATTTCCAATCTTAACCTCTCACAAAACACTATTACCTGGTTCAGCAGCTACCTCTCTGACAGATCTGAGGCAGTAAAATGGAAGACTTGAACTTCAGCCTTCCTTCCCATCCCAACCGGGGTACCCCAGGGATCCATTCTTGGCCCTATGCTCTCCAATATCTTCATTAATAATTTCCATGCAGCCATTCCTAACACTAAGATAGTACAATATGCAGATGACTCAACTTTAGTTTGCTCTGCATCAAACCTCCCTGAGCTCCAAACAAAAATTCAAACTGCCTTCTCAACTACAGAGAACTGTATGCTCCAAAATCACCTCTCTTTGAATACCAACAAATCAAAGATCCTTCTATTCTCTCCCTCAAAATCTATCCACGTAGACAAAACCTCTTTCAAGATTACAAGCCTTGCCAACTCCATTATAGAAGTTCCTTTTGCTAAACTTCTTGGAGTTATTATTGACTAACACCTAAAATTCGATACCCATATTCAGCTAAATATAAAGAAAACACATCAGAAACTTGGCATGCTGTACAGAAGCTCCCACTTCCTCTCCCCCTCAACAAGATAGACCCTCGCCACTACCTTCTTACTACCCTCACTAATGTATGGTGCTCCCCTACTAACCAACCTATCTTCCTCCATCTCTTCTAAACTAGAATCTTGTTACAATAAAATCTCAAAGTTCACCACCATTTACAAATACTCCACTCACCACTGTAAACCTCTCCACCAGTTGCAATGGCTAGAACTCCCAAACTACCTTGACTACCTCCAACTCATCACCACTCACAAGCTTATTTTCACACCAACTATATGCCCAGCACTAACAAACATGTTAACATTATACACCCCAAACAGAACTCTAAGAAATACCCACCAAAATCTAATCTCTGTTTATAAACCAAACCGTCCCAGTGGTCAGCTTTTCCAATCCTTTTCTTTCGCCAAAAAAGTGGAATTCTCTCCCTCCATCTTTAAGAATTTCTGAGAACTCTGAACACTTCAAAACCCAGCTGCATTCTAACCTCTCCAAAAAATGAAAATGCAATTGCACTCCACCTACCTAACCTGTTTAATACATAAATACTTTATAGTACACAAAGTTTGTTTTTCCTTACACACTATTGATTAACCCTATGTACTGACTTCATGCTAATGTTACCTCTATACCACTCTCAGAGAATTTAAACCTCTGTATTAATTTAACTCATGCTAATATTCATGCATAAAGAACTCATTCATGCTAATGCTACCTCTATACCACTCTCAGAGGATTTAAACCTCTGTATTTATTTAACTCATGCTAATATTCATGCATAAAGAACTCATTCATGCTAATGCTACCTCTATATCATTCTCAGAGGATTTAAACTTCTGTATTAATTTAACTCATGCTAATATTCATGCATAAAGAACTCATTCATGCTAATGTTACTTCTATATCATTCTCAGACGATTTAAACCTCTGTATTAATTTAACCTTGTACTGCTGTTCTCAATCACTAAACATGCAAATGTGCTTTACATCCTACTCCAAGCTGCTTTTAACTTTTGTTTAGTTTTTGCTATTTTGTATGTAAAATTTGCTTAGTTTGTTTTTGTTTCCACTATGTATTGTACTTCATGTTATGGAGCTTGTACTATGTATTATTGGAGTTTTCTCCCGAGGCCCCACTGAAAATAGGTTCTTTGAGCCCAGTGGACCTCCCCGGTCATCAAACTGGAGTGTATGCATATATATATATATATATATATATATATATATATATATATATATATATATATATATACACACACACACACACACATATATATATATATATAGAGAGAGAGAGAGTTAAAAAGCTTGTGAGGTAACTATTACTCTGTTAATTTGGCTTTACTTGGATCATTTGTCTGTGTACTTAATAAAGGATTTTTGACGGGAAACAGACTGCCTACCCTGCTTGGATTACTTTCGAATATTTAGTAATTCTGTACAATATTTCAAATTATATATTTTTTATTTTTTTTGACTTAGGACGAGTTTAAGTTCACTACGTCTACTACCATTATCTGATCTGATTAATATACAGTGATTAACTAGATAAGTATGGATTGAAAGTCTTCCACACAGAGAAGATGTTCTTCATGTTTCACTGCTGCAGTCATCACATTTGGGTTATCCCTGCCAGGGATTTAACTCATGCTATTATTCATGCATAAAGAACTCATTCATGCTAATGTTACTTCTATATCATCCTCAGATGATTTAAACCTCTGTATTAATTTAACCTTGTACTACTGTTCTCAATCACTAAACATGTAAATGTGCTTTACATCCTACTCCAAGCTGCTTTTAACTTTTGTTTAATTTTTGCTATTTTGTATGTAAAATTTGCTTAGTTTGTTTCTGTTTCCACTATGTATTGTACTTCATGTTATGGAGCTTGTACTATGTATTATTGGAGTTTTCTCCCGAGGCCTCCACCCAGTGGACCTCCCCGGTCATCAAACTGGAAATAAATAAATTATATATATATATATATATATATATATATATATATATATATATAAAGAGAGAGAGAGAGAGTTAAACAGCTTGTGAGGTAACTATTACTCTGTTAATTTGGTTTTACTTGGATCGTTTGTCTGTGTACTTAATAAAGAATTTTTGACTGGAAACAGACTGCCTACCTTGCTTGGATTACTTTCAAATATTTAGTAATTCTGTACAATATTTCAAATTATATATTTTTTATTTTTTTGACTTAGGACGAGTTTAAGTTCACTACGTCTACTACCATTATCTGATCTGATTAATATACAGTGATTAACTAGATAAGTATGGATTGAAAGTCTTCCACACAGAGAAGATGTTCTTTATGTTTCACTGTTGCAGTCATCACATTTGGGTTATCCCTGCCAGGGTGAACCTCGGCCTGCCCGAATACCAGAGACATAGTATTTCTGTGTCAGTTGTTGTCGCTTGAGGACTGACATCAGGTAGTCGGTGGTATAAAGTAAGGCAGGCCAACACCATTACATCAGTCTTTCCTGCCATGGAGCCTGAAGCAGAAGCAGTTCTTACGAGTGCCAGTCGGCTGCTACCTGAGTTTCCATTTCCAAACTGAAGTTGAAGCCTTCTAACCGATGACAGAAAAAGTTAATAATTGTCTCACCTGTGGAAAGCAGATAGCACACCAAGACTTCTACTCTTACAGCGTCACTTGCCTAGGCCCAGACCATGACGTCCCCTGTTGTCACTTCTGTGCTTTGTTTAATGCCAGAACTATCTGTCATCAGGCCCTTATTATAGGCAGATATTTTTGTTTACAGTCCTCCAATTCTGATATGGCTTCAGTAAGCCATCCGACAGCAGATCTTCTGAAAAAACGTAAAAATAAAGACAGACCGCACAGGTCCAAACCTTCCAGCGACTCTTCCATTTAGGTAGCCATCAGTCTTCCTTACTCAGTGAGGTGCTTTTGCAGCCCCGGATGCCTGCTTCAGTTGATTTGCAGGCTGCTACCAAGACCCTTTTGGAGTCCGGTATGCCGCAAAACTCTTCTTCGTCTAAGGATCCTGCGGTCATTTCTACCTTGGGTGGATCCGGAGCCACTGACCAGGCACCAGCTTCCAAAGAAATCCTTTGCACCTGCAAATCTCGACACAAGCAACCGTCTTCTTTCGCGACTACCGTTCATTCGAAAACAACCAAGTTCCTTAGGCCAAGGGTTCAAATCACACCCAAAAAAACGACTACACACTCTCAGGAACCTGCTACCTTGCTTCACTCTCAAATGCTTAAAATGGCAGAAGACCTTATCATGTCAATCAGGGGAAGCCAAGCTACCCCTTCAAGAAGGAAAAGAGATCTGTCCCCAGTAGTTTTGTCTGAACAAGAGTCAGATGAATCTGATGCAACTGACTATGAAGACATGCAACCCCTCTCCACTTATGAGGATTCTGATGCAGAGGAATCCATTCCTTCAACCTCTCCCCAGAGGATTTTTCCTTTGGGGAAACCCTGCATACATTAATGGAGCATTTCCAATGGGAGAGTCAGGACTACCCTCAGTCTAAAAAGAGACTCAGGGAATTCCTAGATCTTCCACAACACAGATCCGTGGTCATCCCCCCAGTCCTGGATGTGGTGGATTATGCTTTCCTTGAATCCAGCTTGATTCCTGACACCCTACCTCCTACTCCCAGAAAACCAGACAGGTACTACAGAGTCCCTTACTCACACAAATATATTTTCAAAAATCCAACAGCTGACCCTGGGGTCATTTCTCAAGGGCAAAAATGGGTTAAAGCAATCTCTGCTAAGAATCCTGCCCCCTCAGGCAGGGATTCCCGAGCATTGAGCAGATGGGGTAAAAAAGTATACACCTCATCTACACTTGCTGTCAGGGCACTAAATTGTCAGTGCCATATGCTTAAATATCAGCAACATACCTTTGAACTTCTTAAACAAAAAATGTCCTTCTTTCCTCCTTGGGCAGAATCTAAAGATTTACAAGACTCAATGCATTCTGCAAGTCAAGTAACTAAACACACCTTGCACTGTGGCTTTGATGCCTAGAAGCTTCTTGCAGGGCAACAGTCACTGGATCTGTCATTAGAAGACATGCATGGCTTAAGGAACAACCCCTGCCAGACCATGTCAAATCTAAATTGTTGGGTGCACCCTTACAGAAAGATAACTTATTTGGCACTAAATCCGTCTTAAAAAGATGGAAGAAAAAGCAAAATCTATGCAAACAGTTAAAGATTTCTTACAGGTCCAGCCCCCTAAGTTTAGCAGGCATTTTCCTTCCAAGAACTGGTGCTTTCCTGCTTCGAGTAAACAGGCCCAGCCTATGACCCATGGAAACAGTCCCCCCAGACAGCAGCCTCAGAGAATGCAGAGATCTAAGCAGTGGACTTCCTCCACTTCAAAACCTAGGAGTTCTAAGCCACCCCTTATGGTAAGAACTCACAATGACTCACCTCCTCCCTACCTCCCCTCTGCCCATCTTCACTTACCCCTAGGAGGAAAACTCTCCTTTCACTCAAGCACCTGGGCCACCCATTACCAAGGATCAATGGGTTCTGAACATTGTGCCTCAGGGGTACAAATTCTCCTTCCAACCCCAGAAGGGTTCCCAGATCTACTGCCAAATCAGTGGGCAGAGGCTCAAAAGCAAATCCATTACTTGCTCTCTTTGAGGGCAGTAGAGCACTTTCCTGTAGAACAGATAGGCCAAGCCTTCTACTCCAGACTTTTTCTTGTGCCCAGAAAAGAGGGCACTTGGCACCCCATCCTTGATATATCCATTCACCTTCCTGATGATCCCAAAATTCAAAATGCTCACCCTCCAGTAGCTGCTACCCATGCTCTCCAAGGACACTTGGCTAGCCACCATGGATCTAAAAGAGGCATACCTCCACATTTCTATCAGGGAATTATGCAGAAAATATTTCCACTTCAAGTAGGGTTGCCACACCCCATTTTTTTCTGGACTGTCTGGAAATCAAACTGATTCTCCTGTAGTCCGGAAAACACTGTACAAACTCTGGTATTCTGTTTCAAAAAAGGAACAGACAATCAGAGTTTGTAAATTGGCTGATATATTTTTACAGAAAAGCATAATAAATCAGCCAAAAACAGGCAACAGGAACAGAAAAAGAGGGTGTTCCCCATCATGTGATGTAATTGTGACATCACAAAATTGGTAGGATATGGCAGGAGAGTGGTGGGTGGGTGAGGTTAGTTGTGATGTGAGGGGTGTGGCTTAACTCAGATTTTAGCCACAGTGAAAGGTGGCAACCCTAGCTTCAGGGCAGGATCTCAACGCTTTCAGTTCTCTGCACTTTCCTTTAGCTTATCTACTTCTTCCAGAGTTTTCACAAAATGCCTGGCTCCGGCCATTGCCTTTTGCAGACAAAGAAATATTCAAATGTACCCCTACTTAGATGACTGCCTTATTAGGGCAGACAGCCAAGAAAAGCTGCTGAAACACCTGGCCTTTGTAAAGAATCTACTGTCCTCCCTGGGGTACACAATCAGTGAAAAGAAATCAAAACAGGTGCCCACACAAAGGATAATCTTCCTGGGAGCAAGTCTGAACACAGCATCCTGGCTGGCATACCTTACACCAGAGAAACAAATTTTCCTGTCAGCCTGCTTCTCTCAACTGGTCACCAGCAAGGAAAATTCTGCAAGCCATGGGGTTCATGGCATCTTGCATACTCCTTATTCCATATGCCAGACTGCATATGAAGAAACTTCAGCGGTACCTAAAGAGTCTTTGGTGTCAACACTGTCAAGACCTGGAAACTCTTCTACCTATAATACCTTGCCTTAGAAAGGAATTTCTTTGGTGGGCAACAGCATGCTCCCACAACAAGGGACTGCCCTTCTCCCCAGCCCCCCCGCCACCCAGACCCTCACGCAGATGCATCAGGCTATGCATGGGGTGCACACCTGGATGGCAGGTGCATACAGGGACAATGGAGCCCACAGCAAATCCCCCTGCACATCAGTCAAAATGAGATGATGGCTGTGCAGCATGCCTTGATAGCTTTCAACCCCCTTCTCTCTCCAGGGGTTCAAAAAGAGATGATGGCTGTGCAGCGTGCCTTGATAGCTTTCAACCCCCTTCTCTCTCTCCAGGAGTTCTTCTGATCAAAACAGACAACACCACTGTGATGTAGTACATCAACAAGCAGGGAGAGGCTCACTCCTACCCTGTATGCAGGCTGGCCATGACCCTTTGGCTCATAGCCTCTTCCATGCAAATACACCTGTTAACACAGTACCTACCAGGCTCTCTCAACTCCCTGGCAGACCAATTAAGTAGAAACATTTTGGACCCACACGAGTGGCAGCTCAACAGAAGTACGTTCTTCCTAATAACTCAGAAATGGGGGACCTCGAAAGTTGACCTCTTTGCCTCCCATACCAACCATCAGCTCAGTAAATTCTGCACCAGGGAGCATCACTGCATGGCTTGGAAAGTGGATGCCCTGTCCTTCCCCTGGGTCAACCTCTCAGTCTACGCCTTTCCTCCCCTCCCTCTCATCCCCAGGGTACTGCTCAAAATAAGGGAGGAAAAAACAAGGACCATTCTTATAGCTCCAGACTGGCCCCAACAGCACTGGTACCCCTTGCTGCTCAGCTTGTCCCCGTTGCCTCCATGGCACCTTCCTGAGATTCAAAACCTCCTAACCCAGAGGGAAGGGGAATTCGTGCATTCCCAATTGCAGACACTCTTTTTGGAAGCTTGGCTTATTCCCTAACCCCAAATCAATCTGCCATCCTCAGTAAACAGGTTCTGGATGTTATCCATGAGGCCAGACACCGTAACACCAGAACATTTTATGCAGATAAATGGAAAAGGTTCTGTGACTGGATCCAGACTAAGGGGGCCAATATGGCACAACCCTTCATCCCTCTCATCCTGGATAATTTAGCTGACCTACTACACAGTGGTCTCGCTTTCTCCTCTATAAAAAAATCATGCCTCTGCTATTTCTGCTCATTTTCCCACTGAGCAGCCCCTTTTCTCACACCCTGTAATCAAACAGTTCCTCAGAGGGGTTAGCAACTTGAGCCCTGCCCCCCAGAAGGGCACCAGCACCAGCTTGGGACCTTAACTTTGTCTTGGAAAAGCTCACCCTGCCTCCTTTCAAACCAGCTTCTTCTGCAGAGCTAAAATTTCTCTCCTGAAAGACAGACTTCCTTCTGGCCATCACTTCAGCCAGAAGAGTCTTTGAGCTGCAAGCACTTATGGCTGTGGAACACTTCATCATCTTCCATGCAGACCGAGTATCCCTCAGAACTAACCCATCCTTCATTCCCAAGGTGGTGTCCAGTGTGGCTCTCAACCAAACCATTTATTTGCCCACCTTCTTTCCTAATCCCCAGAATAAGGGGGAAAGGATTCTTCACTCTCTAGATGTGCACTTACAGCTCAGATATTATCTGCACAGGACTAAACCCTTCAGAAAGTCTAATCAATTGCTACAGGGCAGAAGGCAAAGCCATCTCCAAGCAAACTATTTCCAAATGGATAGCACACTGCATCCATTTCTGCTACAAACAGCATGGTAAGCTTCCCCCAAAGGGGTTCAGGACACACTCCACCAGAGCAGCCTCCACCTCCGCAGCTTTCCTCAGAGGAGTCCCCACCAGGAACATCCTGGAAGCTGCCACCTGGACATCTGTTCACATTTTTACCAAGCATTACCACCTGCCTCTCTTTTCCGAATCCAGGGAAGAGTTTGCCTCTGCAGTCTTGCAGGGCATCCTAGCGGGCCCCTAGCTTCTTTGACTGCCTCCACCCATTTCCTCAGCTTTGGGAATCTACCCAAATGTGTTGACTGCAACAATGAAACACGAAGAACATAGTACAGTTGTGTACACTTACCATAAATGTAGATGTTTGAGTGTATTCACTGTTGCAGTCCTGGATGTTCTTCGTGTTTCACTGTTGCAGTCATTACATTTGGGTAATCTGCTGGCAGGTTGCCGTCAGTCGGCCTGAATTCCAAAGTCTTGGGTCCTGCGTTGGTTGCTGTCTCCTTTTCCATGACGTCAGGTCATCAGGGTTATAAAACAAGCAGCCAACACCATTTTCTCCAGCCTTTCTTGCTGCTTGATGCCCAAAGCAGAATCATTTCGCAAGTGCCGGTCAGCCGACTCCTGAAATATTCGAGTTTGAGTTTCAGAACCGAAGTCTTCACTAAAGCTAAGTACCCCATTGGGGAAACTTTTTTCTTGCTCCATATCGATGTCAGAAAAAGTTAAAAATTGTATTACTTGTGGAAAGCAAATACCTCATAAGGATTTACATTTATACTGTATTCCTTGCCTAGGCCCTAATGACAACGTGCCTGGCTGTCAGTTTTGTGCTAGATTTAACCAACGCACTATTAAGCGTCGGTATACTTTTGCCTCAAAGTATTTTGGAATCAGATTTAACTACCCAGAAATGTCGTCAGATAGCAATCCGACTACCGGAGTACATAAAAAAATGTAAAGAAAAGGACAAAGACAGACAGTCGAGGTGCAAATCCGATGATGAAGCTTCTCCTAAGCCAGTCGCCGGTTCGCCGGTACTCAGTGAGGCACTTTTGCAGCCCCTGATACCCGCTACTTTCGAGTTGCATGCCCCTACTGAGACCTATGTGGAGTCCAGCATGCCACGAGATACTCAATGTATTGGACCCACGGATGTATCTCCCTCAGATGGGTCCAGAGCCGCTGAGCAGGCACTGGCTTCTGAGGGTGTATTCAGGCCTCAACATTTTTATATCAAACCGATGGCAGCTGCAAAACCAAAGACAAAAGCAACTTCTAAAACTAAAAAAACGACGCATGAGCCATGTGCACAGGCTGCTATGCCTAAAAAACAGATGATCAAAATGGCCGAAGACCTTATTACCTTGATCAGTGGTTCACATCCCCCTCCTGATAAGAGGCCTAGGCAAGACACTTGATTATGAATCTTCAGATCAGGTTTCTATTTCTTCTGATTCCTCTTCTGATCAGGAATTATCTATACCTCCCTATGAGGATTCTGATGCATAGGAGTCTATACCATCTGCATCACCTCCTGAGGATTTTTCATTTGGAGAAACCTTGCATACTTTGAGGGAGCATTTTTACTGGGAGAGTCAAGATTTCTCATAATCAAAAAAGAGGCTCAGGGATTTCCTTCTTCTCCCTCAGCACAGGCCTTTAGCCATACCCCCTGTTTTAGACATTGTGGATGATGTGTTTTCAGAGTCAAGCTTGACCCCTGACTCCTTACCTCCAGCTCCCAGCAAGCCTGACAGATATTACAGGCTCCCTGACTCACACAGGTTTTTATTTAGAAACCCTGCTGCTGATCCTGAAACTATTTCACAGGGTCAAAAGGGAGTTAAGACCTCAACAGCAAAACATCCTACCCCCTCTGACAGAGATTCAAGGGCACTGGAGAGATTGGGGAAAAAAGGTTTATACATCTGCAACCTTGGCAATTAGGGCCTTAAACTGCCAGTTTCATATGCTCAAGTATCAACAACATGTTATGAGATTGCTGAAAGAAAATGATGTTGATTTCTGAATTTGCAGAAAATAAAGAATTGCAGGAATTATTGCATGCAGCTAAACAGGTTGGAAAGCATACTTTGCAATGTGGTTTTGATTCCTTAGAGGCCTCCTGCAGGGCCGCAGTTACTGGACCTGTGATTAGGAAAGCAAATACCTCATAAGGATTTACATTTATACTAAAAGAGCAAAATTTGCCTGATCATGTTAAAGCTAATTACTGGATGCACCTTTACAGCATGATACTCTGTTTGGCATTAAGGCAGAAGAGGTTTTAAAGAAAATGGAAGACAAAGCTAAGTCTATGCAAACTGTAAAAGACTTCGTACAAGTGCAGCCACCAAGATTCAGTAGACACTGGCATACAAAAAATTGGTCCTTTCCTGTGTCAGACAGAGCTCAAAGGGGCAAATCCAGATGCCCTAAGAGTTCCAGATACCAGGCACAAGATTCATACAGGTCAAAGCAATGGGGTGCTTCTGCCTCCAAATCTGGAGGAGATAAAGCACAGACCTACAGAAAACAGTCCCAATGACTTCCATCTGCCTTTATCAAGCAGTTATATTTTGGCAGCACCCTTAGGGGGAAAATTAGCACTTTTTGCTCAAAATTGGAAGTTAATAACCCAGGGCAAGTGAGTGCTAAACATAGTATCACAGGGATACATATTCCATTTCCATACTCTGCCAATAGCAAACGGTTGGCCAGATCTGCCAAAAAATCAATGTGCAAAGGTGCAGAAACACGTTACATCCCTCATGGATATGGGGGCCATTCAGCCAGTACCAGAACAGGAAAAAGGACAAGGTTTTTAGTCAAGACTGTTCTTGGTACCCAGAAAGGACAAGGTCTGGCGGCCAATGCTGGATTTATCGATTTTGAACACATACCTGGACATTCCAAAATTCAAAATGCTGACTTAGCAGCTTCTGCCCATGCTGGGCAAGAATGCTTGGCTGGTGACATTAGACCTAAAAGAGGCATACCTGCATGTCCCAATAAGGCAATCGTGCAGAAGATACCTCAGATTCAAGGCTGGCTTAATGCATTACCAATTCTCTGCACTGCCCTTTGGCTTATCTACTGTGATCAGGGTCTTTACAAAGTGCCTGGCACCAGTAATTGCTTTTTGCAGACAAAGAAGTATATCCTTACTTGGATGACTGTCTCATTCAAGCAGAGAACAAGGACTTTCTTCTTCAACACCTGGTGTTTGTGAAAAGGCTTCTAACATGCCTAGGGTACACAATAAATGACAAGAAATCACAACTGGTACCCTCTCAAAAGATAACATTCCTGGGTGCAAGCTTGAATACAACTGCCCAGATGGCTTACCTCACGCCAGACAAACAAAGGCAACTGACTACTTACTTCAAACTTATGGCAGCAAAAACCCAGTTATCTGCAAGACAAATTCTGCAGGCTTTGGGCTTCATGGCATCCTGCATCCTACTGATTCCATATGCAAGACTGCATATGAGGAAACTTCAGTGGTACCTAAAAAGTTTATGGAGTCAACATTGTCACAGTCTGGAAACGATGATTCCTCTCATTCCCTGCCTACAACAGGAGTTGCTATGGTGGGCAAAGGCATGTCACCAAAACATGGGACGGGCCTTCACTCTACCCCCTGCCAGCCAAACCTTAACAACAGATGCATCAGATTATGCCTGGGGGCCCACATGGTGGGAAAATGCATTCAGGGCATATGGACCCCAAAACAAATGCATCTAACTATTTATTTATTTTACATTTGTTGACCGGGCTAGTCCAACTGGATACATATCCTTTTTCAGTAGAGGCCCGGGGAGAAAAGCTCCCAAATTTAGGAAAATAATAACAATACAATAAGATAAAAGAAGACATTAATGAAACAACAGAAACAAGGAGACATCAATATATATATGCTAGTAGTTTGAGCATAACTTTTGTAGAATTGGTCACATGACATGTGTGCAGTTAAGGAAGTAAAAAATACAATATAAGCTCTTGAAAGGGAGAAGAGAGAAGAGGAGCTATGGCAAGTGTAGGATTTAATCAGGGTTTGGACATGGGCACAACCATTGGGACTCAACCAAAAAGAGATGCTAGCTGTTCAAAATGCCCTGACAGCATTCAAGGACTTACTTCATCCAGGACAACTACTGATAAAGATGGACAACACCACAGTCATGTGGTATATAAACAAGCAGGGAGGCACGCACTCATACCCCCTTTGCAGATTAGCCATGGCACTGTGGGGCACAGCTTTGACTTACCAAATACATCTTCAAGCTCAATTTCTACCAGGAAAACAAAATACTCTGGCAGGTGATTTACGAAGAAACCTTATCGATCCTCACAAGTGGAAACTAAATCCACAAGCCTTCAGCATGATAACAAAGAAATGGGGGAGCCCAGACATAGATCTATTTGCCTCTCCTCAAAATTATCAATTGAAAAGATTCTGCACAAGGACTTATCACAGACATGCATGGAAAGTGGTCACCGTATCCTTCAGTTGGAAAAACCTATCAGTTTACACCTTTCCTCCTCTGCCTCTTCTTCCCAAGGTCCTACTAAAAGTCAGACAAGAGAAACCAAAAATTATACTAATTGCCCCGGACTGGCCCCGCCAATCCTGGTACCCAATCCTAAAGAACTTGTGTCAATACCCAGCTTGGACCTTACCTCAAAGACCTCAACTACTGTCCCAGCAAAACAATCAGATCCTGCACAATCAACTCCAGACACTGAACTTGGCAGCATGGCTGATCATGTAGTTAAACAAACAGCACCTCTCAGTAAAGCTGTGATGGATGTCATTTTGGAAGCCAGAAGGCCTAGTACTAGAAGATATTATGCTGATAAAACGAAGAGATTCTTTGCTTGGAATCAAGCACAAGGAACTGATACAGCAGAACCAAATATTCCTCAGATATTACAATACTTGACTGAGATGCTTGACAAAGGCCTATCTTTCTCATCAATTAAAATCCATGCCTCTGCCATTTTGGCTCATTACAATACAGAGCCACCAATCTTTTCTCATCCTTTACTAAAGCAGTATCTTAGAGGAGCCAAAAATTTAAGGCCGCCTAGAAGATCACCAATACCTGCATGGGACCTCAATTACGTGTTAGAAAAGCTCACCCTGCCTCCATTTGAACCAGCTGCTACTGCTGATATAAAGTTCTTATCATGGAAAACAGCTCTGCTACTAGCAATTACTTCAGCAAGAAGAGTCTCAGAGCTACAGGCTCTCATGGCTGTGGAGCCTTTTATCATATTTTACCCAGACACCGTGTCTCTGAGGACAAATCCAACATTTATGCCTAAGGTGGTTTCCAGTGTGGCTCTTAACCAAACTATCCATCTGCCAACCTTTTATCCAAATCCGCATTACAAGGAGGAGAGAATTCTGCATTCCTTGGATGTACACAGACAGCTAAGATTCTACTTAAGCAGGACTACAGCTCTAAGACAAACTGTGCAATTACTAGTGACATATGCTGCAGGATCAGAAGGAAAGGCTATTTCAAAGCAGACCATTTCAAAGTGGATAGGGTTCACAGATTCATAGATTAGTACTAAGCTAACTGCCCTTGCGAGCCATTTTAAGCCTAGCCAATTGTCTCTTGTGAGACTCAAACCCTGCACCTTGTGTTTGCAAGGCAAACACCTTAACCATTAGACCACCCTCCCAACCCCCTGCACTGCATTCAATTCTGCTACTTAAACCATGGCAAACCTGTGCCCAAGGGCATTAAGTCACATTCCACCAGAGCGGCAGCTACTTCAGCAGCCTTTCTCAGAGGAGTACCAACCAAAGACATTCTAGAGGCTGCTACTTGGAGGTCTGTGCACACCTTTACAAAGCATTATCATTTGCTTCTCTAAGTCCAGGGCAGGCTTTGCCACTGCAGTTCTGCAGGGCCTTATAGCCACACCTAAAGCTGTTTAGCTCCAGCCTCCCAACCATAGCTTTGGGATTCTACTCAAATGTAATGACTGCAACAGTGAAACATGAAGAACATAGTACAGTTGTGTACACTTACCATAAATGTAGATGTTCAAGTGTATTCACTGTTGCAGTCCAGGTTACCCACCCGCCATCCCCCTTTCATTCTGGAGTTTATCTTTCCTTCTCTATCTTCTACAACCTATGTGGTGTATTTGCTTGTAGATGAAGGTAAAGTTTATATTGATGCATGTATATATAGTTTATATATATATATATATATATATATATATATATATATATATATATATTTTTTTTTTTTTTTTTTTGCTACCTTTTTGGGGGCACCTGACATTTGGGGTAAGAAAAACTAAAGAAAATGGCATTGGCTGCTTGTTTTATACCCTGACAACCTGACATCATGGAAGAGGAGACAGCAACCAATGCAGGACCCAAGACTTTGGAATTCAGGCTGACTGAGGGCAACCTGCCAGCAGATTACCCAAATGTAATGACTGCAACAGGGAATACACTCGAACATCTACATTTATGGTAAGTGTACACAACTGTACTTTCCCCTCCCTCCATCCCCCTTTTTGTCCTTCTCCTTTTGTCACCATTCTTCCTTGTTGTTCTCCTTTCCTTACAAGGTACATATTGCTATTTATTTTCCACTGGTGGGGTTCTTCCACCAGAACCTGGCCTCCTACTTTGGGGGATTCTGACAGCTTAAGGCAAGAAAAACTGATGTAATGGCGTCAGGTGCCTTACTTTATACCACTGATGACCTGACGTCAGTCCTCAAGTGACAGCAACTGATGCAGAAATACCAAGTCTCTTGTATTCAGGCCAGCCAAGGGCTACCCTGGCAGGGATAACACAAATGTGATGACTGCAACAGTGAATACACTCAAACATCTAAATTTATGGTAAGTGTGCACAACTGTATTTTTTCTTACGCTGTGTTTTTTTTTTTTGGACCCATTATACTTGTTTAGTGGGTTGTTTGAGACTTCGGGGTGCCACAGAGATTACTTTTATATTTGCAAACTTCAGGGATCTCTATGCCTGTAGAGTTGAAGATCAGTAGGATTCCCAGTCAATAGCTGGGTAATTAATGCCTTCCATGTGTAGGGTGTTAGGTTGGATGATGAGCGTCTCCAATAAGTCCAGGTATGCATTGTGAGCTTCTTGGGAGATGGCTAGGCTATGGTATGAGATTTTGTCTATGGTGATCTGCTGGTGGAGAAACTCCAGTCAGTCATCCTGTTTGACGAACCTAGAAGTATGCCTGTTATTGATGTATATCAATATGCCTCCTCCTTTAGCATTTGTCTTGCAGCTGCTGGTCTAAAAGTGCAGAAGGTACTGAAATCTTGCACTGCCAAGGTACTTTCTGCCTGTTTAAACCATGTCACAGTAACTGCAAAGATGACTATATTCTCTAGTGTGAGGAGGGCTTGGAAGGAGTGTTTTTTTTTATTTAGGCTCCTGGCATTCAGCAATAACACCCTGAAGTTAAATTGAGTTGATTTTGCTATGCCAGTTGTTTGTCTTTTCGGCTTTTCCCAGTTCGGGGTCGCCACAGCGGAACTCCGGTTCGCTAATGACTGGCAGTAGATATTTTATGGTGCAGAGTTGCCAGCCCAATGCCCAACCTTTAGCAAAGGCACACCCATTCACGCAAGTCTTTCAGAGGCCACTTGACCACGGGGAGGACATGCAGACTCCACACAGAAGGCACTCCCATTGAGAATCGAACAGGAGAACCTCTTGCTGTGAGGCAACAACGCTACCGCTGTACCACCGCTGTGTACTCAGTAAGTTTGTCAGTTTGGCACTGCCTAAAAAAGGCAGTATGGAGACAGATAGATGTATAAAAGGAAAAGCATTTTTTTTACAAAAATATAGTGAATTGTACAAATAAAAGCAGGAAACATTCAACATCACTTATGCAAGTGTGGTTTAGCAATCAAAAGTACTTAGCTTTGCATTGACATCCTTGGATACAAGTAAAACACTTCTGGAACATAGAACACCAAGCTTTACTCAGCTCTGGGAAAATGAGCCGAAGACAATATGTAGTAAAGGAGGTTTTTCTCAAGTATTGGTTTGTTTATGGAATTGTGAAAAACAATGGGTGGGAAGATTTCTTAAATAATTTGAGTATTTGCAGGTGTAGGAAAAAGCATACTTTCAGTGACATTTAAACAATTTACTCATTGTAACCCTAGCAAAATTCAAAGAATAGCATTTGTCTTTTGTATACTGTAGTAGGCAGTATATCAAGAGATTTTTATTTATTTGTCTGGGAAAGTCTGACTGAGCAAGCCCATTTTCAGCAGAGGCCCAGGGAGAAAAACTCCATTACAGTACATTAACATTAACAAGGGAGGTTTCAGACAGTTCTAAGCAAAACAGTTACATTTCTCAGAAACAAAACAAACATAATTAGAATACAGGTATATGCATTAAAATATTTACATCAACAATTGTAAGTCAAATTGTTTTTCACAATGGAGGACAGACGTGCATTGATTACAATCATAATTTTAGCAAAAAAATGATTTCATATACTGTCGTTGATTTTGCTTCCATCCAAAAAGATTATTAAACAGTTAAATTGTGTTTTACTTTAGTTTTTGTGGTAGCCCTAAAAATCAAGAATAGCTTCAGACTGTCATATAAAAAGATGGGAAGAAGGTGGTACTGGATTTCTTTATATTGAATTATATGCAAAGTCTTGCATTATAAATATATAGTTGAGTCGGCTAAATTCTTCATATATATATCAAATTGGAAACATTATACAAAATAATACTAATTTCAAATTATAAATGTGAAATAAATGCAAATTTAGAATCTAGCTTTAACAGAATATATTGTCATAAAAGATTTTTATATGAACACTGTAAGTAATTCTGCTGTAGCATTGTCGCCTCACAGTAAGATGCTGTCCGGTTCGATTCTCAGCTAGAACATCTTCTGCATGGAGACATGCGTGAATGGGCGTACCTTCGTTGAAGGTTGTGCGTTAGGCCTGGCAAGCCAGTAAGTAAAAATCAACTGCCAATCAGTAGCAGACCGGAGTTCCGCTGTGGCGACCCCTAACCGGGAAAAATCCGAAAGACACAAACAAGACACAAACTGTAAGTAATTCTATCTCTTTCCCTTTTGTTAATTATTTTACAACTACATTCATGAAAGTAATGGAATATAACTACTTTGTTAAAGAGTTATTAATTCTGATGTTTCCTATAGCATATACCAATGAATGTTTGGAATCATTTCAGATCTTAAAGAAAATAACTTAAAATTTTGGTAATTTCTATATGAAAATAAATTACACTGCTGATTACCTTTTGGTCAGATATAATATAAGGAAAATAGTTGGTTAAGCATAAAGATTTTTAAGGAATGTATTAATAATAAAATACAATTATGATTAAATATGAATACAAAACCCATTACAAAAATGTTGGATTTTTTCTTTAGTATCAGTAGTGATATGTCTAAAACTAAATCTTATCAACAGTTTATAGAATTTTAAGAAGTAAATTTATAGTCCTTGATTCGTCATATTGGAGTTACTCAAAAAAATAATAATGAAATTTCTTCACAAATTAATAAAAACTTATCTTTAAAATCTATTAGTAATACTACTGTATCACTATTTGGAAGTTCTTGCATAGGATCTTGTTGACCCCTCATAAGACTGCTTTAATTTATAAAACAGAGAAGATAAAATGTTAGAGATGTGATGAGGTTTTAGATGCAAATTGTCTTCACATGGTTATAGAAGGTAAAACTTTGTTCCATTTTGTTTAGAATTCAGAAACTTACTAAAGCATTATGGTCGGACAATTGTACTGTTTCAAACCATTAGATTATTTAACACCCCAATTCCAGTTTTCATACCAAAATCACAAGTGCCTCTCCTTTGCTCCATAATGGATATTGCTAGGAAAATTATTACAAAGAACTGGAAGAGTAAAAATGTCCTCTCTTTTACTGAAATTGTTTGTCTAGCTAAAAATGTATGTAACATGAAATTACAAACTGTTTATTGCAAAACATCTTTGCAAAAACTTAGAGATTTATTGGAAAAATAGTAATGGATGTTCTTACATTCACTACTACAGTATTCTTAACATATGGGATTCTCTGTAGTGGAAGCCTGATGACCGGCACGTCTACCAAAGACTCCTGTTGCATTAAAGGTACAGAGAACATCACCAAACACTCCTTGTGTAGTATAACATTCAGGCCTACCATAGTCAGAATTCCTTTGCCACCAGTCCAAATGTATCTTTTCACCATTGATCTGTTTACCTGCATCTGTCTTCTGCCAGTTGAACATGTTTTCATTCTGCAGTGACTGCATAGGCCTGTTTACTGACTTCTTTACAGTTGCAGATAAGTGCACCATTGGGATTTTGTTTTTTCCTGCCTTGTTTTGTGCTCCTTGGGGTTAATGTCATCCAGGAAGGGTAAATGCCAGTATGGGAAACAGATTCCTCATAAAGACCACCACAATAAGTGTCTTTTTTTGTCTAGGAGCTTCTCATGACCATACGTCTTGTTCGATTTGTTAGGCGTTTGTCCTGAAAACCCTTCGCAGTCGACTTTCTTCCCTTTCCTTGTATCTTGAGAATCAACATCTTAAAGCTTCTCACTAAAGATACAACGGAAGGAATCGCCCACTCCAAGTGTCGGCCGTTAGGGAAGAAGAAGAAGATGAAAAAACTTCGACCAGAATCTTCCACTGTCCAACCTCTGCCAGGTGTTTCTTCCAAGGTCATTACAAACCTGAAGGCTCTCCCATCTGTGTTGTCAGATTTCTCTGCCAGTACTGTGTTGGAGGCTGGTGAGGATCCAGCTGGCAGCAGGTTTAAAGAGGCTTTTTCGGCATCCATCTTGGACATTCATGGGGAACTGTAGTTGATTTATTTTCAAGGAGCCTAGGGGAGTTCCTCCATTTTTATTTGGTGCAGAAGTTCCTACTATCGTTCTTAGCTGTCGTCCTGTGTCTGATCCTCCTCAGTCTTTGGAGGCAACATTCCCTTCTGAATGTTGAAGCTAGAATTTCCATTGAGTGACCCCCTCGAATCACCATATAGCTGAAACACCTGATGTTCCTACTGGTCATTTGCATATATCCCATGTGCCTGTAATACAAGAGGTTTGAAGGGTCACTCAGTGGAAATTCTAGCTTGGCTAGAATTTTCTTAGTTTTTATTGATTGCTTTTTCTGTCTGACCTTTTCACTCATAGGTTCATAGGTAGGTACTAGGCTATCAGCCCAAGGGCCTACGTAATCCTAGCCAACAAGGTTCCATGGCTTACACCACCCAGAAAGTTGTTTTCCTGTGCCACCATCGAGCAGAGACACAGAAGTGATCCCCGGGGTGTATTTCCTCTTTCCCATCCACTCATCAAAATTTTTCTTGAAGAGTGCTAATGAAGAACTTTGCTTGACATAGATGGGTAACTTGTTCCAAAGTATAGGAAGTCTCTGGGACAGAAATCTATCCCTCCAGCATGTCCTGTTTATTGTGGTGACAATGTCCCTAGAGTGTGTAGCTCGGAGGGATTATGATTTATTTAGGTGAAGCTTGTCCAACAGCTCTGGGTTTGACATAGCTCTATATGTTAGGCAGAGATCACCTTGGAGTAGGCAATATGCTATGGAGTAAAGCTGGAGTTTTTTGAGGCGGTCAGTGTAGGGCATTTGTTTGAGGCCAGTAATCCTCTTTGTGAGGTACTTCTGTGGCCTTTCCAGCTGCTGCAGATGTCTTGTGAGGTACATTCCAAAAGGGGCATTGTACTCTATAATGGGTCTAATGAGTGTCAAGTAGAGGGGAACAATTACCTTTTTTTTCCTGGATGAGAACCCTTTTATGATGAGGTGTGCTACTGTGGCGATGTGACTATCAAAGGAGAGACTACTGTCCACCTGGGTCCCAAGGTCTCTTATCACGCATTCTGTGTTAAGTAGATTGCTGCCTATGTGGTAGTTCATGGGTACAGAGTTTTTACCAAAGGGGATGACACTGCACTTTTTGGCATTGAGCTTGAGGCCATGGCTCTGACACCAGGCATCTGTCTCAGTGAGGCCCTTCTGTAGGATGTCCACAGCATTTGAGGATTTGACTATAGCTCCTAGTTTACAGTCATCTGTGAACTTCGTTAGCCAGAGGTCTTCTGTTAGCCTGTACTTCAGAGAAGTAGATACCAAACAGGAGAAGTCCCAGGACAGAACCCTGTGGTACTCCACTTTTCACTGCTTTGAGGTCAGATTTGGAGTCTGCAACTTTTACAGTGTGGTTTCTGTCAGTGACCACTTGGCAACCCATCTTGTGATGTAGGGATTTATAGGTAGTTTAGTGAGTTTAGCTTTTATTCCAGAATGGGGGATGGTGTTGAAAGCCTTGGCGAATCAAGATAGGCTGTGTGAACCACCTTACCCTCATCCATGGCTTTGGTGACTGCCTCATAGAAGTCAATCAAGTTCAGGAGGCATGATCTGGATTTTGCAAACCTGAACTGAGTGGGATTCAGAGTTTGGATTTACCAATGTCTTTGTTTATAAGTTCCATGATGATATGTTCCATAGCCTTGCAGACCAGGCTCGTCAGCCTAATAGGTCGATAGTTCCCGGGATCAGTGGTGGCTCCCCCTTTGTGGAGGGGGATAACTGTTGCTGTGCACCATTCAGTGGGCACAAAGCCTGATGTGAGGCTATTATTGAACATGAGGCTTAAGTGGGGAGCCAGTTCGTTCTGAAGTTCATGTAAAATGCAGCCTGGGATGTTGTCCGGTCCCATGTTTGCTGTGTTTTTGGCTTTAGAGAGTGCAGCTTTTACCTGCATAGTTGTGATTACAGGGACTCTGCATTCTTCCTGTATAGATATGGGCCCTTTAGGGGGTGAGGGGTAAATTTAGCACTGAACCTATCTGCCAGGATGTTGGCAATATCAGTTGGTTCTGTAATTTTTGTACCTTTGTGCTGTAACTCAGAGCAGATCTGGGTGTTGCCATCTAGATTTTTGACATAGCTATAAAATGCTTTGTGGTTGTCCTTGGATTTAGTGGCGATTTTGTTTTTGTAGCTAGCTTTGGAGGATCTTATAAGGGATCTCAGCTTCTTACTGAGGCTGACCAGGGAGCTCCTCCACTCATGGGATTTTGCTCTCTTTTGCAATAGTTTCTTCCTTCTGTTGTACAGTTTGTTTATGGCAGAGGACCACCAGATTGGCTTCCTTTTTTTAGAGGATAGCTTCTTGGTTCTGTTAGGCATAGCACGATTCATGCACTCATGTAAGTGCTTATAGAGTGCATTTGTGTAGGATTCAGCAGTTGTAACTGTATTGTCCATCTGCATGGGTGTCATGAAGTTCACCACTTCTGTCTTAAGAAGCATGAAGTTGGCTTTAGAGAAATTTTTTACTGTGGTTTCCTTAATGGGGGTGGGGGCAGGATGTGGATATCAAGGGTGATAAGCTTATGGTCAGATCAGACCAACAAGGAGTTGACTTCAGGTGTGGAACACCTGTCACTCATGTTGGTAATGACTAGGTCTAGGATATTGTTGCCCATTGTTTAAGTTTGCTAGTTGGGATATTTTGCAGAAACCCTAATGGTAATAGACATCAGCTGGGTATAACAGTCCTGTTTTTCTAATGCTTAGTCAAACAGTCCACTTGTGCTGTGCTGATGAGGTCATAACAAGGCCAAAGAATGTATGTCCACAGCTAGTGGGGTTTGGATTTATTGGCCTGAATTTATCCATTAAATGACTTAAAAAGAAAAAAGTCATGGGTATTCAGATTCACCATATAGCTGAAACACCTGATGTTCATAAGGGTAATTTGCATATATCCCATGTGCCTCTAATACAAGAGGTTCAAGGGGTCACTCAGTGGAAATTCTAACTTGGCTAGAATTTTCTCTTAGTTTTTAATGCTCCTAGGGATGCACAAAGTGACTGGCAGGCCTTTACGTTAGGGCTATTTACTGCTTTAATGTCCTTAAAGCCTCCTGAAGGGGTTTTGGTTCCTGTTTCTCCTTGGTACTATACTTCCCTTAAAAGGCCTGGAGAACAGGATTCTTCTGAGGATGTCAGATTCTGATGACAAGTCCCTGACTTTACTCAAATTCCTTCCCATTTGGACTATGGGCCAGAGGGAGGGAATACATTTGTCCTGATGTTCCTTTTAAGGAAATTTCCTTTGAGAAAACACACTATAGGATGATGGATTTTTTAAGTGGGTTGTGCGCAGGTGTCTGATACCTGTAAGAGGTACTATGAGTTGCTGCAGTTGGGATCTCCTAAGCCTGCGGTTATTCGTCCTGTTTTGGTGCTTTTTGCAATGCCTCTCATGCACCTGATCCCCCCCCCCCTGCTTGCCTCTCATGCACCTGATTCTCTCCCCCCCCCCTGCTTGCCTCTCATGCACCTGATTCTCTCCCCCCCCCCCCTGCTGCCAAGAAACCTGATGGCTTTTATAGGGTGCCTGAGGATTATTTTGTACAAAAAGGTCCTGCTGCTGACCCCTTCGTAGTGTCTCTAACTTTTGATAAGCCATCTCAGTTGTTTCTTTTGCCCAAGTTATTGTCTGCAGAGCTATGGTAAGGCTGGGTAAGAAGGTTTACACTTCTCCTGTCTATTAATCTGCCTACTTTTTCCCCTGTCCACAATCTGGGTGCTGCATACTTTGGATATGTATAGGCAACTCAGGGTTTATTTGGATAAGACTAAGGCTATTAGAAAATCTGATCTTTTTTTTCATCCTTGTTGTGTATGCAAGCAAACTTTTTCTTGTATTTCTGTGGCTATTTGTTTTTGTTATATTTGTCATGGCAAGATCCTTCCCTCTTCAGTCAAGGCTCATTATACTAGATGTGTGGCATTTTCGTGTGCTTTTTTCAAGGGCTTAGAAGTTAATTCTGTTTCTGAAGCAGCTATCTGGTCTCTGGTGCATACCTTTACCTAACACTTGAAGCTGGATGGTATCTCCTGAGCTAGACCTGATTTTGCTAGTGCCATTCTTTGTGGCTTTTTAGGTGTCGCTTCTGCTCCTTCCCCCTCCCTAGTCTCCTCTTGAGCTTTGGCACTTTCCCATATGTTAAGACTACTGCAGCAGTGAATGTAACGACACAGTACAGTTGTGTAAAATCTTACCATAACGGGAGACGTCCTCGCCTTCACCGCTGTGTGATTCTCTTCCTCCCTCCTTTCCCCTAGTCATTTGCCTTCCTGGATGTACTGATTACCTCTTGCATTCCTTGGACTGGTGTTCCTACTGGGGCAGTCAGTTCGGACTATGGTAGGCCTGAACTTCACCTTTATACCCTGCACTACGCAAGAAGCATTTGGGTGACATTTGGCATACCTTTAAAGCAACAAGAGTCTTTGGTAGAGTGGTCAGACTTTAGTCTTCCATGGCAGGGAATTCATATGTTAAGAATACTGGAGCAATGAAGGCAAGGGCATCTACCATTATGGTCAGATTTTACATAACTGCACTTTTTATTTAGTGTAATTTTTGTTATGGACTCTATATATAGTTTTTGTTGATTGTGTTTAGTTAAGATTTATATTATGATTTCATACTGTTTTAAAATTTAATAAAATGTTTAAAGATATATCAGTACACAGTTTTTGTAGCTCTAAAATCTTGCAGGAAGTAAATCTGATACTGTGTAAGGGAAAACTTTCTTGCAAAGCAGTTTACAGTTTTTACATTTCAGTAAAGAAAGGTTTGCAAGGAGTTAAAGATGGTAGTTATAAAATGTATGAAGGGAGTTTTTAATGTTGTATAGGTTGTAAAGAGTTCAGGAAATATAATAAAGTAAGTTATAAAATTATGTAGGAGGGAAGTGGAGATATTACTGTATAGGAGGATAGTGGTAATAGTGTATGACAGAGTGCATAGCATAGGATTAGTTCTGTTTAGGCTAGTTGTTCCAAATCAGTGTATCTAGAAGGTTTATAACTTAGCTATACAGGGGATGCATGAGAGGGACAGAGTGGTGGATGGGGGCAGTTAGAGAAACAGCAAGATGAGAAATGTTTAAGAGGGAAGTGAAGAGGGATGTATTGATTCCAGTGCAGGAGGGAAAGGTGTTAGGGGTGTAACATTTCAAGCAGAGGAAGGCAAAATGTTAGTGATAGGGAATAAGAAGTTTGTGCTTTCACTGGAGGTGTCAGCCTGGTGATGAACATGGGCATGACCAGGACTGGGTAGTGGCATTTCATAGCTTGGGAACTTTTTATTCATTTTTACTTTTGTAGGGATTGTGTTAGAGTTTGGAGATGTAGCAGGAGTATAATGAGCCCCCATGAATTATTTGCTTTAGTAGTGCTTAGTAGGCATTTATCACTAGAAAGGAGGTCCTTTGTGGGGTGTAGCGCAGTAATATGTTTTATTTAATGTAGGATATTTTTCAGGATAATATGTCAGTTTGTATGCCATAACTAGCTGAATGTAAGTTATGTACTTGCTAAGCTGTAACCAGTTTAGCTTTTTTAAGGCTTGACAGTGGTGAGTTTGGTGTGCAGTGTTGCTAGCAAATTTATCCACAGGAGGCTAGTTTGGATTTTAGCATAGAGCTTATGTTTGTAATGGTAAGTGAGGTATATAAAATGGCTGAAGAAGTAATGTAAAATATGTAATAATATTCCAGCTTTTTCGGCCTGCATAAAACAAACTTCATCAGATTCAGGTTTGAAACAAATAGCATGAGGCTAGGATTTTTCTTGCTGGGTCTGTAAGGTGCTGCTTTGCCTTGTGAAAGGAGCCAAGTTTTTGATGAGTCTTTTTAATTGTTTGAAAAATATGTTGATCAATTTTAAGATATGTTATCTATTACAATGCCAAGTAATTTAATATGTGCCACTAAGTCAGTTTTGGGGGTGAACAACATGAGTTTTGTTTTATTGGATTTAAGGAGTAGGTTTGGATTTTCTACAAGGTTTTGATTAGAGAAAGAAATTAGGTGATTTCTTGGCATCTGGGCATTTTTGAGGCTGAACATGTTAGTCAAACCATCTGCATACTATACTATATTGGCAGTGTGAATCTTGTTAAGAAAGATATTGAAGAGAAGGGGTCCTAGTATAGAGCCCAGAGGGACACCTATGGTAACTGGAGAAGAGGTCCAGTTGCTATGCGACTGCTTGTTGCCTTCCACACAGATACTAAGAAACCATTTAAGGAATGCTTGAGAGAGAGCAGTGAGTAAATGTTGGTGTGATACAGTGTTAAAGCATTGGGTAAGTCTAGGAACACAGCTGACACTAGGTTACCATTTCTCCTCTCCTGGTTGTAATTGTTGGTGTGATACAGTGTCAAAAGCTTTGGGTAAGTCTAGGAACACAGCTGACACTAGGTTACCATTGCTCCTATCCTGGTTGTAAATGTTGGTGTGATACAGTATTGAAAGCTTTGGTTAAGTCTAGGAACACAGCTGACACTAGGTTACCATTGCTCCTATGCTGGTTTATACTGTTGGTGGAGTGAGTGGTTGTGCTGTGGTGGGGTCTGAAACCATTCTGTGTTTCATAGAGCAGATTATTTGAATTTAGGTGATGAAGAAGATGATCGTGAACAAGTTTTCATGTGTTTTGATAGGGGGAAAGGATTGCAATGTTCCTGAATTTATTAAACTCTGTTTATGTATAAAGGTATAGTAATGGATTTCTTCCAGATGGAAAAAGCGTATTTTTGGATGTAGATCTGTTTATTGGTATACAGACTGAAAAAGCAATTGCATCTGCAGCCATTTTTAAGTAGTCTGAGGGGAGCTGGTCAGCAGCTTGGGTGTTTGATTTTAGCATATGTATGAGTTTTTTTAATGTTGGAGGTAGGTACTGGGCTGAAGTCAAATAGTTGGGGATATTTAGCAGAGGCTGCTGGTACTTGAAGTATAGTAGAAGTATTAATGTTTGTGAGGAACAATATAATCTGTATAAAACATCTGCTAAATTGCATGGGAATTGAATCAGTAATATTGTTGGATTTAGGGGTGGAGTGGTAGTTTGGCCTGGATATAAACATTTGTTTGTAGATGACCAGAAGAGTTTTGGGTTGTTTTTGATGTTTATTTTGGAGGATGTTATAACAGGTTTCCTTCTAATTTTTTTTTCATATTTTGTCCTATTATTTAGTTGCCTGCAAAGCTGAAATGTATTTTGTGTTCTGTTTTTAGCCATTATATCCAGACTTTGTCACACTGTGGCATTCATTTCTTAGTTTCCTTTGTTAGCCAAGGTGCAGGATTGGATTTCACCCTTTTGGTACATACTGGGGAAAGGTTATTGAGAGTGTTTAGAAATGTCTCATTGAAGTGTGTGACAGCAGAATGTAAAGGCGTGCATTTTAGTTTATCTTCTGTTAAGGATTTGATAAAAGTGTTTGTCAAAGACTTTTGAGTCACACACTTGGTTGTAAATTATAGGTTTATATTAAATAGTGTAACTTTTCATAGTGAAAGTAGGTTGATAGTTGCTTAGGCTGTATGGAGGGCTACCAGCTGCCTTAATTTTGTTGGGTCTGTTAGTAAGAATCAAAAAAGAATTCCCCTGCACGGAAGTAATTGCACAGCTTGAAAACACATGGTAGTCAAAAAACAGAAGCAAGCAACTGTGAGCTGTATGAACTAATTTAATTAGTTACAAAAATAAAAAAACACAAAAATAACAGACCGGTTTTGGCTGTGGTGTTAACCTAGCCTTCATCAGTGTAAATATTCATAACATTTTGAGGTTCTTTTTATACATTGACATAATTAGTCACAAAATTTAATTGGTGAGCTCATGAATATTCATCAGTATACAAAATCATAAATATTCATTAGGGCCAGGCTGGAAGAGTCCACCTAATTTTACAATCCATTTCTTTTCTTTTGTATTTAATTTACTGTGCCACCCAGATTTATTAGATCTGTCTCCAATTATTTTATCTATGATGGTAAAGTGAAATCTGGCTGTAGTATGTTTGAGAGTGTGTTTATACAAAGTGTTGCTCATCCGTTTATATTTTACATCACTAAGATGTTCTGAAATACGTAACTTAAGAGGTCTGGATGTTTGTCTTATGTAAAATGCATGACAACTGCAAGAGGCCATATAAATGATCCAATCCGTGCTGCAGTTTGCAAAAAACCTGATGTTATATATCATACTGCAATTACTACTAGAGAATTGTTTAGTTTTAAGCACGTTTACAATGGCTGCAGTGACCACAAGGCATGCAGCCCACAAGTTTATCTCCAGAAATTAGGGTTTGAGTCATATTCTGTTTATTAGAATCATGGAGATGTTTGTAATGACTGAAATGAGATCCATGATTTTTTCCACTTCTAAATGAAAACATACAAGTTTCGGATAAATATTGTGACAAAACATTATCCACTAGGAGAATGTTCCAATGTCATCCGATGGCATCAGTGACTCTGTTTGTATTTCTGCCATATGTAGTGATGAATAATAAATTATTATTTTTATTATGTGATTTGTGTTTGTACTTGAGAAGGTCTTCTCTGTCCAGATTTGCAGCATGATTGCTTGTTGTATGTACATACCCCATGCTGTAGCCTCTTTCTTCAAACCTGTTCAACAAATCCTTACTGAAATCCTGGAAAGTATTTTCTTCTGAACAGATATGTCTCATCCTAATGAATTGAGATTTGAGGATGTTTTTGGTAATATGTGCTGGGTGAAAGCTGGATGCGTGGAGTAAGGTGTTATATTCTGGATATTTCCTGAATACTTCTGTGTGAAGGGTATTATCCTTGTTCCCAGCACATCCAAATATGTGATCTTGTGTTGGTCATAATTGATGGTGAAATGTAAACCCCATTTATTCTCATTGAGATATTCAACAAATTCCATCAAGTATTTTACATCAGACCTCCATACCATCCAGCAATCATCCAGATATCTATGCCAAATATCAATTTCCATTAGATATATGTTATGTGTAACATCATAGATGATTTGTTCTTCTATGTATGCCGTATATAGATCTGCATATATGGGGGCAAATGATGCCCCCATTGCAGTACCCCATATTTGCAGATAACAATGTTTTCCATAGAAGAACGCATTTTTGGTGAGAACATGTTCAGTTAAACATATAAGAAAGGTGTTGAAGCCAGGTTTGTATAGTTCTGATTAATATAGCCAATATTCTATTGCATCAAGCCCTGCCCAATGTGGTATGTTGGTATATAATGCACTAACATCCAAGGTGCATAACAACCATTCATCTTCAATTTGCATCTCATTTATAATACCTACAAATTCTGTGGTATCCTGAATTCTAGATCTTACCCATCTCAATAGTGGTTTGATGTGTTTGGTTTGAAACTCAGAAAGTGGTTCAGTGAGAGAACCATTGCCTGCCACAATTGGTCTACCTGGGGGATGCAAGGGATCTTTGTGAATTTTGGGCAGAAAATAGATATATTGGCTATTGGGATCAGATATAGTAAGATGACTTTTTGTATTTGGTGTAATGATGCCATTTTCATCTGCTGAATCCAAAAATGTATCTATTTGTCATTTAAACATAGATGTTGGATCAAGAGGCATTTTTGTATAATATCTGTTATCTTCCAGCTGTCTGTGTGCCTCAGCATCATATTGGGTCCAATTCATAACTACCACAGCACCACCTTTGTCTGCAGAAATGATGACCAAATTGTTGTTATTAATAAGTTCCTGTAAAGTTGACATGTCTGTCTTTGAGAGATTATTGGATTTAGGTGAGTCATGCCCAAAGTAAAGTATAGATCTTTGAGAACACTATTTTGGAAGAGACTCACACAAGGATGCATGGGTGGAGCAAAGGTGGATTTGTGGTATTTGAAAATTGTCAGCAGCAACATCATCCTGTTTTGTGTCATGAAAAAACAATTTTAAATTAAGCAAAATCTAAAAAATGCAGTCACGTCATGTGCAAATGTATCTTCAGGAACAAAAAACAGGTATAAAAGAAAGACCTTTATTTAACAAAGCAGTTTGTGAGTCAGATAATGTTACATCAGAAATATTTAGTACATTTGATCTAGCATGCTTGTTTATTTGTTTGTCAACAGTTCCATTAGACCCTCCAAACTTCTTATTTTTTCAATGTTTCCTGCCTCCCCTCTTGTAAGGCCTAAAGGGTCCACACTGTTATTACGTTTGGGGGTGGGGGAATCTGAGCTTTGCTGTATGTCCAAATCTGTACCAGATGAGGAATCGCCCCCTGATGAATCAATATATGTGTTACATTTCCTAAGGATAGACTTGGGACGTTTGCGTTTGGGGGTGGTATTGATTTTATTATAACCACCTTCAAATCTGACATGTCTAGTATGTTGAAAGGGATGACCTTTGTCATAGTCCGTTTAGTCCCTGTGAAATTTTTTTTGAGTTTCCTATCCTTAAGTTGTTGTTCAAAGATAAGTAAGTCTGAACTACGTTTGGACAATAAAGTGGAAAAAAATGGTTGGTCCTTGTATTGATTTCAGTCATCACATGATTTGCTCACATTAAGGATTTCCCTATCAATAGTACATTCATAATATCTAGATAATGTTTCCACAAATTTCATGGAACAATTTTGTTGTATTGTTGACCATTCACTGGTTAGTTTTTCATCTACGTCAGTTACTAATGGCTGAATTTTAACCCTAAGGCCTCTGGGAGTTATCTCTTTGGCCATGTATGCTTTGAATAATTTAAGATGCCATACATTGGACCTTAGTGTTCTCGTGCTTCTATTTAGTTGCTGAAACAGCTTCTCACAATGGTTTTCGGGAATATCCATGGTATTGAAACTATTATCATTGGGTCGTTCTCCTATCCCAAAAATTCCCAAATCTTCTTTATCAGAAGAGAGCCCAACCAGGATCCAATTCAGATCCATTGTGGAAGATAAAAAAGGGGGAAATTGAATACAATGGTATAGGAGAGCCACACAGACCCAAATGTAGGTCAAAGACAAAATCAAAATAAATTATATACTCAAAGTCAAAAACAGATTCACACTTGTATATTAGCCAAAAACCAGTTTCAATTGGTGAAAAAAATTTTTGCAAAATTTAAAGAAAATAAATGTAGTACCACGTCCTAAAGATAGAAAAATTGTGTGTGTAAACTGGGCAATAATGGCCAGTCAAACTTAGCATCTAAAGTCTAAGTTGTTGAAAGCAGCCCTGACAAGAATAATCATGCAAAGATCTCGTCTGCTTGCACTGAACATGTCATTGAAATATTTTTAAGTGTAGGCTCTGATAATTGAACACAAGCTTTGCCACGTCCAGATCCACTTATAAATAAATAACCAGTATTAGAAAAATGATGGTGACTGCAATGTAATTGTATCACAATGGCCCTTGGCAGGTACCAAATTTTTGAAAAATCCAAAATTGGCTAAAAAACGTGTGAATCAATGGAATATAGTTGTCAGTGATCTACTATTGAGTCCATCAAAAGAGGCCATTATCTATTTAAATTGGAGTTCTGTAACTTGGACAAAATAAACTAACATAAGAAAATATATTACAATATATACTATATGTATATGTATTGTTCCCTTAACCACTAGGAAGTAAGCTGAACATTAGGACATATATATGTCTTACAAAATAGTGCTACATAATGTAACCAAATTTGGTATGACCATATATATAAATGGTCTCAATATGTTCAATAAAAAATTATTAACAACATTGTTGTCATCTTAAGTATAAATACTCAAAGCTGTATTAGTGTGAATGGCTCAGATATACTGTAAGTTATCCATTAAGGAATATTTAGCTGTAACCCTATTTGTTTGGAAATCCACACTAAAATTATGTTAAATAATGCCTGAATATGTATGTTGGTAAGAACAACTTAAATTAAAACCATATCAGGCATGTAAACAGTGCAATATTAATTGACAGCATAAATCTGTATCTGAGTTCCAAAGTTGTATTGGCCTGGTGTCATAGCAAGATATATCTGAAAATAAACATAGATATGTTATAAAGAATATTCTAAAGTTCACTATCTGCCCTGAATCATAGGACAAAGAGCGTGTGATGCTTGATGTAATAACGGCTTATAGATGGAATTGTTATATCCAATCATATAGATGTAAAATAGTAATATCAGTTAAGCACACAATCATAAATTTGTCCCTAATAATTCAAAAACAGCCCTCAACCTTATGTATTATTAAATCACAAGGTAATAACCCCACTATCTGCAACAAAATGACACAGCTTTCTATGTTGGTAAATCAAATTACCACATAATATAAAGTGCTATACATACCCAAGCAACGAAAATATACATATGTATAATCCGTCCCCAACAAAACACAAAATAATGTCTTTACAATGAAAAATGGTATAATTTGTTTATAAAGTTCAAAAAATTGTTGTTGGATATCATAAAAGACGGTCTGTAGTGATATAGCAAATGTCCAGTAGTGAAAAAATGGTTCCACACAGAATTCCTGGTATAATCCGAAAGTTAGTCACTGTTCGTTGACCATAAATGTTATTGGTATATAAAAATCCACGTAGTCATGCTCGCAGCCGTTTGTACAAAAGTCTTGTTTCCACAACATACAGAAATAAATGAGATATGATAACCGGACACTAGTTGTCAGTATTAAACACCCTATTGCACCCTAATAAACCTTCAGTAGTGTCCAAATTAAATATATAATGTATACTAGTAATTTAACAATGTTCCAGTATTGAAAAAATGGCCACGAGAATGTAAAAGGCTGAAAAAATGGCCAATGGCAAAATAAGTTCTATCCCAAGTTCTTAATAGAATCCGTGAGGTTTTTAACCATTTGTAACCATTTTTTATCCAAAAATTGTTGTTAGAATATAGAATCCACTTGAACATACTCACAGCCATTTTGCAGTAGTCATATGATCGCACTATGTGGAAGTATGTATAGTATAGCAAGTAGGATTGAATTTCCGCCAGGTAGTCAGTATTAAACACACTATTAAGCCTTAATTCACCTCCGATGTCGCTCCAGTGAAGAAAATTATGTAGAATTGGATTGGATACCAAACGACTGTAGTAAAAAATGAAGTCCTGGATTAGAAAGGCCCAGTCAATAAACTTTGGAAGCTGTGCGCAAAATGATAAATTCGGTACATCCCAGTTATGGATTATTTGAGAAAAAGTCCTCAGATGTATAAAAGACCAGTAGTTATATCCAGCCAAGGTATAAACAAGAGCTCAAAAAATCGTGGAGAATCTGGTACAGATTCTACCCAAACAGCAAACCACAGACTACCAGCAGGAAACCGAATGTGCACTCAAAAAAGAATTCCCCTGCACGGAAGTAATTGCATGGCTTGAAAACACATGGTAGACAAAAAACAGAAGCCAGCAACTGTGAGCTGTATGAACTAATTTAATTAGTTACAAAAATAAAAAAAACACAAAAATAACAGACCAGTTTTGGCTGTGGTGTTAACCTAGCCTTCATCAGTGTAAATATTCATAACATTTTGAGGTTCTTTTTATACATTGACATAATTAGTCACAACATTTCATTGGTGAGCTCATGAATATTCATCAGTATACAAAGTCATAAATATTCATTAGGGCCAGGCTGGAAGAGTCCACCTAATTTTACAATCCATTTCACCGTAGCCGAAACCGGTCTGTTATTTTTGTGTTTTTTTATTTTTGTAACTAATTAAATTAGTTCATACAGCTCACAGTTGCTGGCTTCTGTTTTTTGTCTGTTAGTAAGAATCCAATTAAGGTTGATTGCCTACCAGTACTTTTGTGGACTATTGTAATTGAAATAAATAGCTGTGTAAACCCAAATATTCATTATTTTATTTATTTTAGTTTACATTTGTTTACTGGGAAAGTCTGACTGGACACAGGTCCTTTTTCAGTAGAAGCCCTGGGAGAAAAGCTCCAGCAAAAAGTAAGCAGTATTACAGAATTAAAGTTTTATAAAATTAAAGTAGTATAAAGTACAAAAAACTGTAAAATTACAAAAATTACAAAAAATATCAAAAAGTATACAAGAGTAATGCCATAAAGAAATCATAAAAAATTAACAACAGTATAAGATGCAATATGTACAATTGAATTAATAGAAGCTAGAGTTAGTTGGATGACTAACATGAAGTGCTACAGTTGGATGTAATGGAAAACAAAGTTAGACTTCTTGTTACATTTCGCAACTTTTCTTTGGGTAAGAGTATTATGAACAACACACTCAGCTGGGCGTACAGAAGGCCAGAATGTTACAAATTTGGAAATATCATGATTAGGAGTACTTGTCAGGCAGAACTAGTGATAGAGTTAGCCAGGGAAGGTACAAGAACAGAGCCAGGTGTGAGTTAGGTGAGATTTTAGAAGTTTTTTGAACTGGTTTATAGACCAGTTAGAGGTTATTGCGACTGGTAGTTTATTCCAAGTTTTGGGAATGGTGTTTGAGAAGTGTGAGTCTCCAGCTGAGTTATTTGCTTTGGAAATATGAAGAAGACGTTTGTTGCTGGAATGACTGTTGGTAAGCAGCTGTATGAGATTTTGAAGAGCAGGGATTTTTTCTGTGTGGTGGAGGATTTTGTAGGCAAAGGTTAGTTGATTAAAGATAAGTAATTGGGCTAGTTCTAACCAATATAGTAGCTTAAGGGGCTATTTTATTGTAGCAGGATTCTAGTTTAGCTAGGTCAGTTGGTGGATGCTGGCGATGGTTGCTCTTGTGTTTGGTGTTAGAAATTGTTTATTTCTGTAGAGAAGACTTAGATGTTCTTCGTGTTTCACTGTTGCAGTCATTACATTTGGGTAATCTGCTGGCAGGTTGCCCTCAGTCGGCCTGATTAACAAAGTCTTGGGTCCTGCGTCAGTTGCTGTCCCTTCTTCCATGACGTCAGGTTGTCAGGGGTATAAAACATGCAGCCGACGTCATTACATCAGTCTTTCTTGCTGTGCGGTGACCAAAGCAGAAGCAGTTCGCAAGTGCCGGCCGGCTGACTCCTGAAATTTTCATTTTCGAGTTTCAGAAACAAAGTCTTCAGCTTAAAGCTAAGTACCCCATTGGAGAAACTTTTTTTTGCTCCTTACCGATGTCAGTAAAAGTTAATAATTGCATTACTTGTGGAAAGCAAATACCTCATAAAGATTTTCATTCGTACTCTATTCCTTGCCTAGGCCCTGACCACGATGTACCTTGCTTTCAGTTTTGTGCTTTATTTAATCAGTGCACTATCCGTCGCCGGTACATTTTTGCCTCTAAATATTTCGGTTCTTGGTTTAATTATCCAGAAATGTCTTCGGTTATCCATCCGACTACTGTAATTCTGAAAAATGCAAAGATAAAGACAGAGACAGGCCGCCGAGGTCCAAAACTGCCGACAACGCTTCTCCTAAGTCAGTTGCCAGTTCGCTGATACTCAGAAAGGCACTTTCACAGCCCCTGATACCCGCTACTTCTGATTCACAGGCCTCTACTCAGACCTATTCAGAATCCGGTATGCTGCAAGATGCTTCACGTATGGAGCCCGCAGATGTCTGTACCTTGGATGGGTCCGGAACCGCTGTGCAGGCACCGGCTTCTGAGGGTGTATTCAGGCCTACAGACTTGCATATTAAATCGACACCGCCTTCATTACTAAGGCCTAAATCTCGATCTATGTCTAAAAAACCGACGCCCAGGCCACATGTTCAGGCCCCTATGCCTAAAAAACAAATGATCAAAATGGCTGAAGATCTAATTACTCTAATCAGGGATAGTCAACCTCCCTCTCTAAGAGGCCTAGGCCTGAGCTTGATTATGAATTTTCTGATCAAGATTCTGTTTCTTCTGACTCTTCTAGTGACCTGGATTTGTCCATACCTACTTATGAGGATTCTGATGCAGAGGATTCCATTCCCTCTGCTTCCCCTCCTGAGGATTTTTCTTTTGGGAAAACTTTACATACCTTAAGGGAGCATTTCCACTGGGAAAGTCAGGAATTTTCTGATTCAAAAAAGAGGCTTAGGGATTTCCTTCTTCTACCTCAGTATAGGCCTTTGGCTATTCCTCCTTTACTAGACATTGTTGATGATGTGTTCTCGGAATCCAGTTTGACCCCTGCTTCCCTGCCTCCGGCTCCTAGTAAACCTGACAGATACTACAGGGTTCCTAAGTCCCAAAAGTTCCTTTTCAAAAATCCTGTTGCAGATCCAGAAACCATTTCTCAGGGGCCCAAGGGCATTAAGGCTTCTACTGCTAAAAATCCTACCCCTTCTGATAGAGATTCCAGGGCGCTGGATAGAATGGGTAAAAAGGTTTATACTTCTGCAACCTTGGCAATCAGCGCTTTAAACTGCCAATTTCATATATTAAAATATCAACAGCATATTATTAGACTGCTTAAACAGAAAATAGTGTTGATTCCTGATTGTGTGTAAAATAAAGATTTACAGGATTTAATGCATTCTGCTGAACAAGTTGGAAAACATACTTTGCAATGTGGTTTTGATTATTTAGAGCCCTCCTGCAGGACTGCTGTTACTGGGTCTGTGCTTAGAAGGCATGCTTGGCTTAAGGAGCAATCTTTGCCTGATCATGTTAAAGTGAAATTGTTGGATGCTCCTTTAAGTCAGGACCATCTGTTTGGCAATAAGGCTGAAGAAGTTCTAAAAAAGATGGAAGATAAAGCTAAATCTATGCAAACTGTTAAAGATTTCTTACAAGTGCAACCTCCAAGATGTAGTAGGCACTGGCCTACTAAGAACTGGTCTTTTCCAGCTCCTTCCAGATCCTCTCAAGCCAAACTCAGACACACCAAAAGCACCAGGTTTCAGTCCCAGGGGACTCTCAGATCTAAGCAATGAGGGGCCTCCACTTCCAAATCTGGAAATAAGACACCCCTATGGTAAACAGTCTCAATGACTTCCTTTTAAAATTACCAAGCACTTATCTTTTAGCCGCCTTTTTGGGGGGGAAAGATTGCTCTTCATGCAAAGAACTTGGGAACTCATAACCCAGGACAAATGGGTTTTAAATATAGTGTCCCAGGGATACAGATTTCATTTCCACACATTGCCAACACCAAACGGGTGGCCAGACCTGCCCCCAAATCAATGGGCAGAGGCTCAAAAACAAGTACTTTCCCTCTTAAACATGGGGGCTAGTCAACTGGTACCAGAAGAGAAAAAGGGACAAGATTTCTATTCCAGGCTTTTTCTAGTGCCCAGAAAGACAAATCATGGCATCCAATCCTGGACCTGTCTTCTCTAAACACCTTTCTGGAGATTTCAAAATTCAAGATGCTTACTCTTCACCAGTTACTTCCTATGCTAGGCAAAGATGCCTGGTTGGCAACTCTAGATTTAAAAGATGCTTACCTGCATATCCCAATCAGGGAATCTTGCAGGAGATACCTACTTTTCAAAGCAGGCTACTTGCATTATCAGTTCTCTGCACTGTCCTTTGGCTTGTCTACTGTGCCCAGGGTATTCACAAAGTGCCTGGCTCCAGTTATTGCATTTTGCAGGAAAAGAAATATTCAGATATAGCCATACCTGGACAATTGTCTAATTCAGGCAGAAAACCAGGGCATACTTCTAAATCATCTGGCATTTGTAAAAAGGGTCTAACTTGTCTGGGGTACACCAAAAATGAAAAGAAATCACAACTGATACCCTGTCAACAGATTACATTCCTGGGTGCAAGCTTGAATACAACTGCCCAGATGGCTTTCCTCATGCCAGAGAAGCAAATTCATTTGGTAACTTACTTCAAACAAGTGGCCACAAAAACCCTGCTTTCTGCAAGACAAATACTGCAAGCCTTGGGGTTCATGGCCTCCTGCATTCTTCTAAATCCATATGCAAGACTGCATATGAAGAAACTACAGTGGTACTTAAAAAGTCTATGGAGTCAACATTGTCACAGCCTGGAAACAATGATTGCTATCATTTCTTGCCTACGCCTGGAGTTCCTATGGTGGGCAGAGGCCTGCCACCAAAACAAGGGACTGCAATTCACACTACCCCCTGCCACCCAAACCCTGACTACAGATGCATCAGACTATGCATGGGGGGCTCACCTGGCAGGGAAGTGCATTCAGGGCAAATGGAACCCAAATCAAATGCACCTACATATTAATCAAAAAGAAATGTTAGCTGTACAGAATGCTCTGACAGCCTTCAAGGATTACATTCTTCCAGGACAACTATTTGTAAAGACGGATAACACCACGGTTATGTGGTACATAAACAAGTAGTGGGGTACACATTCCTACCCCCTCTGCAGACTAGCCATGGCATTGTGGAACACAGCCTTGAGCTACCAAGTGCACCTACAAGCTCAATTCCTGCCAGGAAAATTGAATACACTGGCAGACGGACTAAACAGAAACCTCATGGACCCACACGAGTGGCAACTGGAACCACATATTTTCAACATGTTGACAAGCAAATGGGGGAGCCCAGACATAGATCTATTTGCCTTCCCCCAGAACTACCAGCTGGACAAATTTTACACAAGGACTCCTCACAAACAAGCCTGGTAAGTGGATGCTCTTTCCTTCAGCTGGTAAAACCTATCAGTCTACGCCTTTACCCTCTGCCTCTGTTCTCCAAAGTTCTGCTAAAAGTCAAACAGGACAAGCCAAGGATGATTTTGATTGCTCCAGACTGGCCGCACCAACACTGGTACCCACTCCTGCACAATGTGCCACAAATATCTCCATGGCACCTGCCTCAGACCCCTTACCTGTTGTCTCAGCAGGAGAACCAAATTCTGCACCCTCAGCTTCCAACATTGAACCCTGCAGCCTGGCTAATCACTTAAATTCACCCTTATCATCCCTCAGCAAATCTGTGATGGATGTCATCTTGGAGGCGAGAAAACCTAGCACTAGAAAATCTTATGCTGATAAATGGAAAAGATTCAGTGCCTGGAACCAGTCTTTAGGGATGAGCACAGCAGCACCCAATTTATCTCAGATTTTGCAATACTTAACTGAGATGCTTCACAAGGGCCTGTCTTTTTCCTCTATTAAAATCCATGCTTCAGCTATTTCAGCTCACTATAACACAGAACCACCCCTCTTCTCTCATCCTCTGCTCAAGCAGTATCTCAGAGGGGCAAAGAACTTGAGACCACCCAGGAGAGCTCCTACCTCTGCCTGGGACTTTAACTTTGTTTTGGAGAAGCTCACTCTACCTCCTTTCGAGCTGGCTGCTATTGCAGACTTAAAATTTCTTTCTTGGAAAACAGCCTTCTTTTTAGCAATCACTTCAGCTAGAAGGATATTTGAATTACATGCCCTTATGGCAGTGTAGCCTTTCATTATTTTTCATGCAGACAGGGTATCTCTCAGGACCAATCCATCCTTCATGCCCAAGGTGGTTTCCAGTGTGGCTCTTAATCAGTCCATTCATTTGACAACCTTCTTTCCCATCCACAGAACAAAGGGGAATGGATTCTGCATTCCTTGGATGTGCACAGATAACTTAGATTCTACTTGGACAGTACTAAATCTCGAAGAAAATCTGAACAATTGCTGGTAGCATTTGCTGCAGGGGTAGAGGGGAAGGCTATTTCAAAACAAACCATTTCTGAATTCCAAGATGGTCGCCAGCTAGACTGCCCCTTTTTCACAGAGCTCCTCATATCTTGGCAATTACCGGCTTTTTCAACCAGTGTGTAGCTGATTTTCTCCACAGAATTTTATTTAGGAAGCTTGAAGGATATCTAAGCTGTATTTTGATTCTAGTTTTTGTGGTAAAATTTTAACTATAATCATTATTTTACCTCAAACCTCTCTGGGCCTCGAGTGTTTTTTCAACACGTGCACACAGGAGTCTTCTATCCTAGTTGGTGAAACTGCCACCACTGCTGTTTTCCCGGGCATGGCTGGTAACTCAGACACCATGGATACTCAAACAACCAAGGCCAAGTTTTTCTCTATGCTTTCACCAGAAAAGGACACTGGGTCCAAGAGATTAAGGACATCTAAACAAACTAATTATATTACTAAAGCTAATACCAAAGAAAAATCTGACACAAATTTTCACCTTGAAGAACTAAAACAGGCACTACAACCAATCCATTCTGCCATACAAGACTTTTCAGAACAATTCACAGACTTTGGAAAAACGCTTAAACAAATCACTGATAGACTGGATTTGCTTGAAAGTAATAACCAAGCCTTGGAAATAAAGATGAAAAATACAGACATTGATTTAAAAGCAAAAGATACCCATCTGGCTGAGATTCAGGCTAAAGTACTAGACTTAGAGGCGAGAAGCCGTCGTAATAACATTATAATTAGAGGACTGCCTGAGTCATATGAGAACCAAAATCTTCTGTCAATAACCAAACAAATCTTTGTGGCTTTACTTGATAAAGAAGTCAATGCTGATACTTTAATTGTTGAAAGGGCGCACAGAGCGCTGTGTGCCCATCAAGAAACAAATTCACCAAGAATTATTTACACTAAACTGCTTAACTTTCAAGACACTCAAAAAATTTTGTCTGTAGCCAGAATCAAAAAGCAGTTTATTTGGAACCAACACAGACTTACTTTTTCGCAGGATTTGCCTCCCCAAATAAAACTAAATAGACAGAAATTGTCGCCTTTCTGCGCTGATCTGATAGAGCGGGGAATTAAGTTTCAAATGCGTCATCCAAACATCTTGTCCTTCACCTACAAAGATAAAAGATACTCTGCCAAAGATATCCAGGAAGAGAAGATTATCTTTACTAGTGCTTTTAAGAAATTCCCATCTGTTGATTCTTAATTTTACATTAACGCAATTATTCTCGTGTACTAGAATGGATCTTCTTTTTTTTTTATTAGTGCAGTGCAAAATTTTTACTAACATCTGTTTTAGTATGGGTTACAGGATACGGGCTTATCTTATATAGCGTCGGCAAATGTTTAAAACTTGTCAGGATTCATGGTTAAAGGTAATCTTTAATAGTTTATGTTGTTATTGAATTACAACGTTAGAAGCTTATTAATATTCGTGGCATAGCTTGCTTATTGTCGCTAGCAACTCATTTTAGAGTGTCGCTGTCAGCGATAATAATACTGCTAAAAGCTAATGCAAATCTCGCAGTTTAGGCTGGGTCATACTTGTATCTTTGTAATATAGTCTCTTAGCTGGCGGAAACCTTTGTTTTAAGATTTATAAGAGTAGTGAATTGCAGATTGTGGTTTCAAATTTCGTTCCTCTTGCTGACTTCCGCCTCTTACGCTTTACGTTTTATTTTATGTTTTTCTTTTTCTCTTTCTTTCAAACTGAGGCTAGATAACATATACTTGCTCATCAGCACTAATGATGGTTGGTACGCCTTTTGAGTCATTTAGTGTCGGGAAATAGCGCCAATTTTACAAATGTAAGCATTTTTCTTTTCAGCAAGATCACACGAAGATTATCCTTTTTTTTCTTTTTTTAGATGAGTCCTTTGGTTTGTTTGACAAAGCTGGTGTTGTATGCGTGGATAGGCCCTTTCAAAACGTAACGTGGAAGTACATGGTAGCATAATGTCTCGTCAAGTTGCTGTATAAGTTTTATTTCAACTTCATTGTTTTATGTTGTTTTACTCGAAATTCTATATCTGACATGCTGTGTTGATATGTTGTTTTTTCTTGCATTATGTTAAGGTTTTGCAATATATCGTTATGTTCATGATTCACTTGTACTTTAGTAATATTATATCCTATATACTAATAGGATTATATAGTATGTATAATTCTAGTTCTTTTGTGGTTGTTTATAACCATTCTTCAACTTGCATACCTTCTCGATGGTTCATAATGTATCTGGAAAGGGGTAGAAGGGGTTTATTGAGTCTATATGCTTCTAAACTTGGGACGTTTACTTTGTCATTACTGTAAGATGGAGAAACTTATTTAAATCCTTAACCTAGTATTTCGCACATTACATAGTTGTATAAGCTTAGAACCTCTGAAGCTCGAATTGCAGTAATGTTCTAATTACAGTATATAGTTTATTACATGATAGTTTTACTTTATGTTTGTTATACAATACAATTCATGGTGCCTAATTTTACTTATTTATTATGTCGTACCCTTACTGTTATACTCTGCAAACATGGTATATTTTAGTGGTTCATTAGATAACATGTACCTACATGGGTATTAGTTATATATTTGTTCTTATATATGCTATCCTATGTAGGCTTCTCACGTGATTTATGTATTCTAATGTTGATATTTCAATAAGGTTCCTTGTTCTTTATTTTCTGCCTAGTTAGAGATGTATTTTGTTTATATCTCTGTTGGAGAATATTTTAAAATTCATAAACCAAATTGAAATTAGTTACAGTCCCTTCTGATAATAGACATATGGAAACTATGAACATTCTGTTTTATGTTCTTAAAGTTTTTTTTTTTTTTTTAATGTGAGTCAAATTCTGTAACATATATACACTTGATAAAAGCAAATAGAATTGTTTAATCCCTAGTTTCATCTTTATATTCGAAAGACTCTAAAACTTTTGTGATTAAGCGTGAGTTATTTATATCTATCTTTTTTCTACTTCATACTCACGATAAGTTATTTAAAATATCAGATACAGTAAGTCTTTGTTGGACTTTATTGGGACTCAAATATTATACTTTAGTTTGGTTTAATTAGTTAGATTTACTTGTACAATTAGCCTATCATTAGCTAAGATTTTAACTTATTATATAGGAGTTTTGTGAATTTGGATTTTATGGGGTTAGACTTTGACGGCTATCTTGTTTTCTGTAGTTATGTATATATGTATAGTTTAATAAGTCCACTTCTAGTCCTTTTTAGGACTAAATACATGATTTTATCTCCTAATTTAGTAATGTTGGTAGCCTGGGTTTCAATCCTTTCATCTTTGTGTCGATGTGTTTCTTCTTTTGTTAGTTTTAGGTGGTTAGGCACCTGGGGGGGACGAGGGAACTCATTGGCACAAACATATTAGATAACTTAGCCCACAGCGGTGACCATTATAATTGCTTTAATAAATATAAGCTTCCCAAATCCTTTATTACATTATTTCCACAATATATCGGCTTAACTTCTCTTTGTTCCTTATTTATATATGGCTAGTTTTTTAAATATTGACTCATGGAACTTGCATGGGATGAATGACAGAGCCAAGAAATCAGTAATATTCAATTTAATCTATAAATCACAAGCTAGTATTTGCTTTCTACAAGAGACTCATGTGTCTAGGGAGGATTGGTATAGTGCAAGAAACAAAAAGTGGATTAAAAATATAATAGTGTCTGGTGGTAGTTCTAATTCAAGGGAAGTAGCTATTATAATTAAACAAAACTTTCAAGGGACCATCATTAAAGAGGATTTTGATACTAATGGTAGATGGTGTCACTTTACTACTAATATATACAACCTTGATAAACCTGTTTTAATACTAAATCTTTATGGCCCGTGTAATAATCAGCATATTTTTATTCTTCAAATTTATAACACTCTTTCTGTTTTCACAGATCATTATATCATTGTAGGTGGAGATTGGAATGCTATTATCAACCCAGTTATGGATAGAACTAGTAACTCGGCCTCATATAATTACCAAGCATCTATAGCCCTTGAAGAATTGATACTAGATCTTAATCTCATAGATCCCTTACAACTTACAAATTACAAATTACTCATTCAAAAAAGATATTTATACATATTTTTCTAAATGTCACAACACCTGGTCTAGACTGGACTTCTTCCTATTATCAGATACCATGACACATTTGGTTACATATTTTTATATTGAACCTATATTTATGTCTGACCATTCAAGAATTTCCCTAATACTTAATCTTACTTCAAATTCTGTGCAAATATTCAAACATAGCCTATGGACGTTAAACAATAATTTGCTCTCTAATAAAGAAATCCAATTACTAAGTTCTGAAATTATACAGGACATGGATAATAGTCTGAATACAACTTCTATACCTTACAATATTCAATGGGCTGCCTGTAAAGCAAGATTAAGGGGTATGTTAATAAATAAAGCTTCATATTTTAAAAAACAATATAGAAAGAAAGAACAATTTCTTAAACAAAAGATTAAATCCCAAGAAATTAATTATAGAACTAACCCTAGCTCCGTTAGTTACAACCAAATCTTAAAATCTCAAAAAAAATTACTTCTTTTACATCAAGATAATCTTTCTATTTTAGAGCAAAGACTTCTTGCCACATATTCCAAATGGACTCAAGTACCATCCAAACCTTTAGCACAAATAATTAAAAATAACTTTAATAGACCTAGAATATCACAGATACATTATAAAAATCATATCTTTAACACAGATAGAGAAATTATGCAAATCTTTACTTCTCTGTATACTGACTTATATTCTAAATCTTCTAATCTCATAACCAAAGATCATATAAATAACTTTCTAAATTCTATTATATTTCCTAAATTAAATACTGTTCAGCAGAATGCCCTTGCAGCTCCTTTAACTACCCAGGAAATCTCTGATTCCATAGACAGGCTAAAACCCAGCAAATCTCCTGGCCCTGATGGATTTACGGCTGAATTTTTCAAAACATTTAAATTAACCCTTACTCCCTTTCTTCTCAAAGTTTATAATTTTATAAAAATAAATGACATATCAGACCTTCATTGGAGCATATCTAAAACTATATTAATCTTGAAAAACAATAAAGTCAATACAGACCCTCATAATTATAGACCCATTTTGTTAATTAATATAGACATTAAAATTCTAGCTTCCATCCTTGCTAACAGATTGAAAAAAGTTATGCCTTCAATTATATCCTTTGACCAATCAGGATTTATGTCTCATAAACACTCATGGGATAACACTTTATCTCTAGAATCAATGATACATTTTTCTAAATCTATGAACAACCCGTTATATGCTTTGATTCTTGATGTGTCAAAGGCTTTTGACAGAGTGAATTGGGATTTCCTGTTCCAAACCATGACTTGTTTCAACTTTCCCTCTATGTTTATAAACCTAGTTAAAACGTTATACAAGAATACATCTACTATAATGAGCATTAATGGTACTTTGTCTAATCCTATTAAAATAACAAATGGCACCAGACAGGGGTGTCCTCTTTCCCCCTTTCTCTTTAACTTATATCTAGAACCATTGCTATTATACTTAGTGCAAAAATCTACCTGTAAAATACCTAGGTTATTGAATACTAATATACTATTATCTGCTTTCGCAGATGACTTAGTCATTTATTTTCAAACACCTAATACTGATTTGAATAAGATAATAGATTCTATAGAGAAATTCTCATCTGCCTCTGGTTATCATATTAATTCGAGTAAAACATATATTCTTCCCCTAAATCACTTGGCGCATAAACCATATCTTTTTTCTAACGTATCCTTTAAAATTACCTATGAGGTTAAATATCTAGGAATTAATATAGAACATAATAGTCTATCCATGTTTCAAAATAATCTAAATAAGCTTTGGTCATCAATAGTCATGGACTTACGCAGATGGGAATTATTAAATTTATCCTTATTATCCAAAGCTGCAATAATTAAGATGAATATCCTTCCTACGTTTCTCTTTCAATTTAACTCCTCAGATCAAGTTATATCTAAATCATTCTTTAATAGAGTTAATAAAGAATTAGCTAGATTTCTGTGGTACCCTAAATCTGTTAGAATTTCTTATGCTAATTTATCAATTCCAAAAAATAGAGAGGGTTTGGGAGTCCCAAATCTGTACTTACACTATTTAATTATTTCAGCTAACAAACTCTTATCCGTTTCTATGATGAATACCAATAGATATAGTCAATACCCTAGTTGGATGAAGATATGGTATCAGCACATTATTAACAATAATATTAATCCGGCTGTCCTTCCTTTTCTTCCCTTGGATATCATAAATACTCTTAAAATTTCTATATCTTTGAAACTGAAGATTAAATCATTCCATGAGTTACTAAAAATTTCCAATCTTGACACTATTTCTCAGTTATTTCAGCCGTTACATTTAAATCCTAATTTTAAAATAGATGGATTTCAATTTAATCTATCTAAATTTCCGCAAATCAAAAACTTTAAAGTATGGGATATATTGAAATATAAGGATATGTCGATACCGGAGATACGAAATATTCTAAATGTGAATAGGACTTATACTACAATTTTGCGCCAGTTAAAAGAGTTAGGTTTGTCAAAATATGCTCTTCTAAAACCTAGGAAACAGGATTTCATTAATTTGGACAAGATTATCAATACCCTACTATCCCCTGAGAAAATGGTATCTAAGTCATACAACTTATTTACTAATTTATTACAAGACCCATCTTGCCTTTTTTCCAACTTTTGGAATAAATACAATCCTAATTTGTCAATAGATCAGAAAATATTTGCTATTAAGATAACTTTGGAATACTCCCCTTTCAAGAAATTATACTATACTCAACTGATGATCAATAATAATGCTTATCTCACTCCCTCTAAACTTAACAAATTAAATCCAAATAAGTCCTCTTCATGTCCGTGTTGTTACTTTCCCAAGGCTGATCTTTGGAATGTTTTTTGGTATTGCCCTCATTCATACAAGCTTTGGACTTCTTTGAAATTATAATTTACAGAGAATGGGATACCACAAATCCACCTTATCTTGGGAGATAGCAGTCCTTCATATACCATTGTTATCCCTTTCTAAATTGGACACGCATGTGATTATATACATTTGCTCACTCATAAAATTTTACATTTCTAAAAATTGGCTTGATCGTACTAAGTTGAACTGGATTGGCTTTAGATCCTTGGCTTACTCATATATCTCTGCGTAAAAAACTCTGGTGAAGAGTCCCAAAAAATGGATTTTCATAGATAAAGCTATTGAAATGTCTTGTTTATTATTAATATGGACTAAGGGTTTGGTCATTGTTGGGGTAGGATGTTTTGTTCTTCTTTTTAATGTTCTTAATCATCATTATATTTTCTTCAATTATAATATCATTTGCTTGAGGTTCTACAGGTTACCACTTGTAAATATTGTATATAGTGTTGTAAGTCTGATGATTCTGAGTGTGTCATCCAAGTTTTTTCAGCTATGTTATTCATTTTAACTCCTAATTGTACTTTAATATTATGATGTTGTTAGTGTTTATTGTTGCTGAAGTTTTGTCATATTATTGGATATTTCAATAAAAAGATTTTAGAGAAAAAAAAAACAAACCATTTCTAAATTGATAAGCCATTCCATTCATTTCTGCTATAAGCACCATGGAAAACCTATCCCCCAGGAGATCAGATCTCACTCCACCAGGGCTGCATCTACTTCTGCAGCCTTTCTCAGGGGTGTTCCTACCAGGGATATTCTAGAAGCTGTTACCTGGAGTTCTGTTCATACTTTCACCAAGCATTATCATTTACCAATTTTCTCTAAATCCAGAGCTGGCTTTGCCACTGCTGTATTGCATGGCCTTATAGCTGGCCTTAATGCTATATAAACCCCTCCTCTCAACCATAGCTTTGGGAATCTACCCAAATGTAATGACTGCAACCATGAAATATGAAGAACATAGTACAGTTGTGTACACTTACCATAAATGTAGATGATCGATTGTATTCACTGTTGCAATCCTGGTTACCCTCCCTCCAGCCCCCTACTTTTCTCTGGCTATACCTCTACCTTCCTTTACTATGCTTAAAAGCCTTTTTGGTGTATTTGCTTTTGGTTGGAGGTATAATTTTGTGTTTTTAATTTTATTTGCTCCCCATTAGGGGGGCACCTGACATCTGGGGCAAGAAAAACTGATGTAATAGCGTCAGCTGCATGTTTTATACCCCTGACGACCTGATGTCATGGAAGAAGGGACAGCAACCGATGCAGTATCCAAGACTTTGTTAATCAGGCCGACTGAAGGCAACCTGCCAGCAGATTACCCAAATGTAATGACTGCAACAGAGAATACACTCGAACTTCTACATTTATGGTAAGTGTACACAACTGTACTTTTCTTATGGACTTTCTTTATGGTTTGTGAAACGTGAATATCAAATTTCAAATTGTTGTCGATTTTGACACCAAGAAATTTGGTATGGGTTACAGGTGAGATGATGGTATTTTTTATGGATGGGATATAGAATGGTTGAGAAGACAGAGGGAATTTAGCGGGGTAGAAGAGAAGGTTACAGGTGAGATGATGGTATTTTTATGGATGGGATATAGAATGGTTGAGAAGACAGAGGGAATTTAGTGGGGTAGAAGAGAAGGTTACAGGTGAGATGATGGTATTTTTATGGATGGGATATAGAACGGTTGAGAAGACAGAGGGAATTTAGTGGGGTAGAAGAGAAGGTTACAGGTGAGATGATGGTATTTTTATGGATGGGATATAGAATGGTTGAGAAGACAGAGGGAATTTAGCGGAGTAGAAGAGAAGGTTACAGGTGAGATGATGGTAGTTTTTATGGATGGGATATAGAATGGTTGAGAAGACAGAGGGGACTTAGTGGGGTAGAAGAGAAGGTTACAGGTGAGATGATGGTATTTTTATGGATGGGATATAGAACGGTTGAGAAGACAGAGGGAATTTAGTGGGGTAGAAGAGAAGGTTACAGGTGAGATGATGGTATTTTTATGGATGGGATATAGAATGGTTGAGAAGACAGAGGGAATTTAGTGGGGTAGAAGAGAAGGTTACAGGTGAGATGATGGTATTTTTATGGATGGGATATAGAACGGTTGAGAAGACAGAGGGGACTTAGCGGGGTAGAAGAGAAGTAGTTTGGTTCTGCTGGGATTCGGTATAAGTTGGGTGTCAGTGAGCCATCTTTCGGCAGATAGAAAATATTCTTGTGTTATGGTCTGTAGGAAATTTAGGGAGGGGGTTGCTGATATAAGTGTGGAGTCATCTGCATACTGTATGATGTTAGAGTGGGGGCTGGAGGTATGAAGCTTGTTGGTGAAGAGAGAGAAGAGTAGGGGTCCAGAGATGGAGCCTTGGAAACCCCTAGAGTGACAGGAAGAAGGGGGAGAGTTCCTGTTGACATTGAACTGCCTGCTGGTGGCCTGATAAGTAGCTTCTAAACCAAATAATGGTGGAGCTGCTGAGGTTTAGGGAGGTGAAGACATTGATGAGTTTGTTGCAATTTACCATATTGAATGCTTTGGAGAGGTCCAAAAAGATGGCAGATACAAATTTTCCTTCATTTCTATACTGGTTGACTATGTTGGCAAAAGACGGTAGGGCAGTTGTGGTACTATGAAAAGGCTGAAAACCATGCTGAGTGTCTGATAGTAATCTGAGTGAGTGTAAGTAGTCCATCAGCTGTGTGTGAACAATTCTCTCTAGGGTTTTGGATAGGGGGCGACAATGGCGATTGGATGATAATTGTTTAGTTCTGTGAAGTTGCCTCCTTTATGTAAAGGTTGAATGTGGGAGATTTTCCAAATGTTGGGTACTAGGTTTTTTGAGATTGATCTGTTTATTAGTATGGCCATTGGATAACAAATTGCGTCTGCAGCAATCTGCAGAAAGTCAGCAGGAAGTATGTCTGCTGCTAATGTGGTTGGTTTTAGGGTTTTTTTGAAGTTTTTTTATGGAATTAACAGAGACAGGATGTAGTCTAAAAGAGGTAGGGATATTTTTGGATGTGGGAGGCTCATGGGTAATGTGGGTGTTCTGGGAATTGGACAGGGTGAGGGTGGTTTCTGTGAAGAATTTATTGAATTGGGTTGCTATATTATCTGAATCTGTGGGTGTTGTAGGAGTGGGTGTAGCAGATTTACCTGGCAGTAGAATGTTATTAATGGCTGACCAGAACATTTGAGGGTTATTATGATGGATTTTTTGAATATTATGATAATAGTTGATTTTTTCAAGTTTGACTAATTTCCTTGCTTTGTTTCTCAGTTGCAAAAATATCAGTTTACAGGCCTGGGATTTATCTTTAAGATGCTGCTTATCATCATCCTCTTTCAGCTGATCCCGTTAGGGGTCGCCACAGCGGATCATCTGTTTCCATTTCTTCCTGTCCTCTGCATCTTGCTCTGTCACACCAACCGTCTGCATGTTCACTCTCACCATATCCATAAACCTTATCTTAGGCCTTCCTCTTTTCCTGTTACCTGGCATCCTTGGCAATATACCCAGCATCCCTCCTCAGCACATGTCCAAACCAACGCAACCTTGCCTCTCTTGCTTTGTCTCCAGACTGTCCAACCTGAGCTAACCCTCTAATATACTGATTCCTAATCCTGTCCATCCTAGTCACACCCAGTGCAAATCTTAACATCTTTAACTCTGCCACATCCAGCTCTGACTCCTGCCTTTTTGTCAATGCCACCGTCTCCAACTCATATAACATAGCTGGTCTCACTACCCTCTTGTAGACCTTCCCTTTCACTCTTACTGGTACTCGTCTGTCACAAATCACTCCTGACACTCTTCTCCACCCTGCCTGTACTCTCTTCTTCACCTCTCTTCCACACTCACCATTACTCTGAACTGTTGATCCCAAGTGCTTAAACTCATCCACCTTCGCCAACTCTACTCCCTGCATCCTCACCATTCCTCTACCCTCCCTCTCATTTACACACATATATTCTGTCTTAGCCCTGCTGACCTTCATTCCTCTCCTCTCTAGAGCATATCTCCACCTCTCCAGGGTCTCCTCAACCTGGTCCCTACTCTCACTACAGATCATAACGTCATCTGCAAACATCATAGTCTACGGGGCCTCCTGTCTGATCTCATCTGTCAACCTGTCCATCACCACTGCAAATAAGAAAGGGCTCAGAGCTGATCCTTGGTGTAATCCCACCTCCACCTTAAACATATCTGTCATTCCAACCACAGTCCTCACCACTGTCACACTACCCTCGTACATATCCTGTACCACTCTTACATACTTCTCTACCACTCCTGACTTCCTCATACAATACCACAACTCCTCTCTAGGCACCCTGTCATATGCTTTCCCTAAGTCCACTGAGACACAATAGAACTCCTTCTGACCTTCGCTGTATTTCATCAACAACACTCTCAGAGCAAACATCTGTAGTGCTCTTTCCTGGCGTGAAACCATACTGCTGATCACTAATCATCACCTCCCTTCTTAACCTAGCTTCCACTACTCTTTCCCATAACTTCAGAAATGCACTGGCTTGTGCATCCCCAGCGGCTGGGGTATCTTTAAGATGCTGCTCCCAGGCTTTATCTCTTGGTATGAGCAAGGATCTACATTCCCTTCCTAGCCAGGGAACTTGTTTGGCTTTTACTGTAATAGTTATAGAGGGTGCATGGTAGTTCAGTATTTCTAGAAATGTGGAGTTAACAGATTTAACAGCCTCTTCAAAATTTATAGGTTTACAACAAGCCTCTTCAAGGGATAGGTTTACAAATCATAGAGGGATGCTGCTATTGATAAGCTGCCAGTCTATTTTTTAGGTCTCCTGGTTTTATTGTTTCATGTTGTATATGGTGAAATATCCAGTATGGCATATTTTCCAAAGTGCTGATGTTTTTCCTTGGTGATATGTATAGCTGCAAAACCAAGTGTTTTCCTATTATTGATTATGACTTGTATAAGTAGCTCTGTGTTATTAAACTGTAGTATCTCCTGGGAGTATGTGTTTTTTAGGGAATTCTTGTAGATGTTGACAATTCCACCTGTCCGTTTATTTGTCCTTTCAAGCCTAATTATATTGAAACCAGATGGGGTAATTTCAATGTCATCTGTATCTCTTTTTTAGCCAGATTTGTGTAATGATTATTTCTGACATGTATGTCCTGTATTTTATTGCATATGCTTCTAAGATTGATAGTTAGCAGGAGAAGGCTGCACCTGGGGAATAGGGGAGGAAGAGGGAATAGTACTTTTAATATTGTGTTGTTAGTGTGTTTCTTTTCTGTTGTGTGGCCAGGGATTGGATGAATGTCTCCAGTGATTTTTTCGGTGGAAATTTTATGAAGGGAAGTGTGTAGCCAAATGCATTTGTGCTTTAACTTTATTGGATTTCATATCGTAACACACTTAGATGTAAGATACCTGTAGCTAAAAAAGTCTGAGAAGGCTTGCTGGTACAGTGTGGATGCTGCGGTGGTTGACAGACTTGGTAACTGTTGGTCTAGACATTGTCAATTTGTAGGTATATTAATTATATTTATGTGGGCAGTATGGTAGATGGTAAAGAGTGGTGGGAAGTTGCTATAATGGTTAAGGTGAAAACAAAAAAACTCCACTGGAGCACAAGGAACTGACACGACACAGTGTTAAAGCGTAAAGCACGATAATTTAATCCAATAAGCTTTTCGTTCAGCATAAATAGCTAAACTTCTTCAGACAAGCAGGGAGAACCAAAAACACAGCTTAAATAATACAGAAATAATTATGTACAATTATTCAATCACACTAAGCAATCAGTTCTATTAAACACAACAATGGGGCCACTCCAGATGAAGATATCGAATATATCAACAATCAAGGAACAAGGGAACGAGTCCCTTTTTCCAATAAGGGACAGAACCATCAGAAGTTTTACAATACAGGGGGGTAGTGCTACAACAACAGGAAGGAGCCTTACAAAATGAAGAAATAGACGGTAAGTGTTTAAAAGTTCTTTTTAATAAGAACGGTGACTTTAAAATCTATAACTATTCTAGTTATCCAGTCCCTGTTGAACTTTGTGAACTTTTTTCGAAGGGACTAATGTTTATACCATCACAGCATTTTGAATTGTCTAGAACACTTGTCGATTGAAGACTGTATATACGTAAATTAAACTTGACTTTACTGTTGGGAAGTAATGAGACACCTAAGTGTGTTGAGAGTTCCGAGTACTTTTAACCCCCCATCCACCCTCTTTTATCCTTATATGAATATTTATGTGAAGTCGAAATCAGAAATTTATGTTTAAAACATTCTTTTGCATACAATGTTTCTGTAATGGAAAGAGATGCTTTGAACGCTATTAAGTCTGCACCTGTTCGTTTATTGAACCAGACAAGGGAGGGGGTTTGGTTTTAATGGATTTACACCATTACACAAGTAAGATGAAGGACGTGTTGAAGGGTGACATTTATGAAGTCTCTAGTATTAATGAGTTGAATATTTCTTACAAACGTATAAACAGTTTTTTGAATGACATTCTTAGAAAGAACTATTGATTTAAACACTTTGAATTATTTGTCAGTACTGTCACCTAAGATACCATCTTTGTTTTGACTCCCTAAAATACACAAAAGTCTAGAGGACCCCCGATGAGATTATTAGTGAATGCTAGATCATCCATAACATATGCTAGTGCTAAATACATTGACAATATTTTGAAAAAAATATGTGAACAAGGAAGCCCAAATCTGTAAAGATACGTGGGCTTTTTTGTCTGCCATTAATCGAATTCCATTTAATGAAAATATTATATATTTCTAACAATAGATGTTGCTGATTTGTACTTTTCTATACCCCGTAACGTGGGAATTGAATGGGTTGTAGAAAGAATGATATATCATGGTGCTGAGAACAATGAAGTGAGGTTAGTTCAAGAATTGCTTGATATAGTACTAACCAATAACTTTGTGTTGTTCGACAGTGAAATTTATCTTCAAAAGGTGGGTGTAGCTATGGGGTCCCATGCGGTGCAAGTGTTTCTAACTTAGTAATGGCCCAATGGGAGCATCTGTTTGTCTTTGATGAACTGGGGACCCTAAATAAGATTAAATTTTAAACCAGATTCCCGGATGAGATTTTTATAATGTTTAATGGTGATATGTCTGACATTAACACCTTTTTAGATAAAATCAACAACAGTACGACCTTTTTAAAATTCACCCATAAGGTGTCTATTGATAGAATAGCTTATTTAGATGTGGAGTTATCTAAGGATTCGAACAACAAGCAGTTTGTGGCTAAAATTCACCGTAAGGAAATGTACTCCAACACGATGTTACACTATACAAGTGCCCACCTATACCAACAAAAAAGAGTGTCGTAAAGGGCCAGTTGGTACGTGCAGCCCATATGGTAACTGATGATCAAGCTTTCTTTGAAGAATGCAACATGTTGAGAGGTATGTTTTCCAGTAGGGGGTACCCAGATAGTTTGTTGAATGACCTCATTGAAGAAGTACAGCAAAAAAGGACTTTGGGAGTATATTCTCCTTTATTGGCAAGACAGGTTTCCATACCAGATATAAGGGAGAGGATAGGAAATCGTCTATCCCCCCATGATTCTATTGATGGAGAGTTCTTGACATATAATTTTTACCTCAGATTTACTACACCATTTAGTTTAGAAGCTTACACAATAAAAGGAATACAGTGTAGAAACTGGAATGTGTTTACTTTTGAGACAGATTTGACAAATAAGTTAGGTAGTGCACCTACGTTTACATACAAAAGGGTAGAAATTTGAAGAGTATTATGGAAACTGTCAAAGTCAGGTCACACAGAATACAAGGGACATTCAAATGTGAGGTCTGCCTCTGGAACTTCTGTTACGATCAATGGTAATACCTATAAATTGAGGGATGTATAGTTGTCTGTCAAAATCTGTTGTGTATTTGGCTTCCTGCCAGCCTTGTCCTGCATTTTATGTAGGCAAGACTGACAGGAAGTTTAAAGATAGGATATATGAACACATTTACCACATTAAGAAGAAGAAGTTGGAAAACTCTTTGGCTAGATATGTAAATGAAAATCCCACACATTCTTTTTTATTTAGGGTTCTTGGCCAGATATCTCCAGATATAAAAGGTGGTCTTTACCAGTCACTTTTGGAGCTTCAAAAGTTACTATGGCAACTGAAATTACAGTCATATAGAGCCCCAGGTATCAACGAAAAAGTGTCATTGAGCTGTATATTGAAGTTGAAGAGCTTAACACGTTAGTGAGAGTTTTTTGAACTTTTTAAAGAAATGTTTAGTTTTATTTTACACTGCTTAGTGTTTATTGATTAATTACAGTTAAAGTTTTAAGTGAATGGCTATATGGTTATGTATAGTAACATTTATTGTTTTTAAAATAAAAAATGAAAAATATTTTTTTTATTAATGTATAAAAGGTTTTATAACAGTTGTTTTAACTAGGTCTTGTTTGCTTTATTTCTTTATAGCACAGTGGAAGGATTCAGTTGATTGTTTAATGTGATTGAATAATTGATTGTAAATAATTATTTCTGCATTATTTAAGCTGTGTTTTTGGTTCTCCTTGCTTGTCTGAAGAGGTTTAGCTATTTATGCCGAACGAAAAGCTTATTGGATTAAATTGTCGTGCTTTGCACTTTAACACTGTGTCGTGTCAGCTCCTTGTGCGCCAGTGGAGTTTTTTTGTTTTTACAGTTGAGTTTGTCCTGAATAGATAATGGTTACGGTGTTTACCTTCCAGACACAAGGTGCAGGGTTTGATTCTCATGTGAAGTAATAGGCTAGGTTTAAAATGGTCCACAAGGGCAGTTAGCCTAGTACTAATCTATGAATATATGAGTGGTAATATGCTGAGGAGTCACACTTGTAGGGTTTGAGTCAGAATCAGTTTATATGACATGCAAGTTAGGTTTTGCTGAAGATATCGGTTTGCCCTGTAAAATGTTAATGGGCAAGAGTAGTTATAGGTACAGCAGTATAACTTCTAAAAGAATATGCTGGGTTGCAGCAGTTTAAATAAATGAAACAGAGTACAAAGGACAAGTCCAGATAAAATCACTTCAACTAGTAGATTTAGGAGAGACCATTTCTGCTATCCTTCCTGTGGGAGGAATAAAGATGCCTTATTGAAGTTTGAAGTATTTTATTCAGTTAAGTAGGTAGATGTATGAGTGTTATTGTTCTAATACATTACATTCAATATGTCAGGTATTTAAAGGCAGGGTCCAGGGAGCTGATTGGAGGAAAATCTCAGACATGGAAAAACAAGGACCCAATCCCAAAGCTTAGAGGTTATTCCCTTATTTGAATATTCCTGAAAGACCTGTGAGGTTTTACCAGCTCAGCAGCCTGTGGAACCTCATTCTTAGTTAAAGGGTTTTTATTTTTAACAAGCAAATCATGATAACACATCATGAGCTACAATTATATTTAAGAAAACTTTTGCCTGAGCTTCATCAGGTCTATCTAATACAGTGATTTACATGTTAATCATTGAAAATGCCTGGTTTTATGAGGATATCACCAGACTTTAGTACCCTGTTTTGTACCACGTGTCTGCCTTTGTGTGGCTTGTAGTCCTTGGAGCTAATTATGAAAGCTTTATTATAGAACTTTTTCCAGTCTATCACATGTAATATGAGAGGCTGTGCCCACTTTTAAAGGGTTCATATTTCCTGAAATACATTATGAAAGACTAATCTTCTCTTGTATAACTAAAAGGTTTATGATAACAGCTTATAGGAAGCTCATTACACATGATTACTGTGCCGTGTCTACATTCTTCTTCCTGATAAAGGCACACCTTTGTATATGCAGGGGAGGTAGTCACTTAGAACTAAACTAGGTGACTCCCATTTTTTGAACAATACCTGCATCCACATAAACAGCTTATAGTGGAAACAAGTTACGGTGCTCATTTTTAGAGAGCTCATGGATGTGCACAAGTAAGAGTCTGAGGCCTCAGAAATTTTTGTATAGGCTTTCTGTGCCCATGAAATAAAAATCCACCAAGTCATGAACTGCAGAGTATAAAAAACTTTAATAAAAATCAGAATCTCAAACATCTTCTTTGAGCAGAGGCAAATTGTGCCTATGCTGTAATGAATACAGCAATGTGGAGTGGTGCCCTGGGATAATGAATTTAATTTTACTGCAAATTACAGGAATGTTGTTAAATGTAGGCCAAGTGGCTAGAGCATTTATATGTGGTTGCGGTGGGGAAGCTTCACTGAGATGTGGAATGTTCCTGGTCTCTTGTGATTCTATGGTGTTCCAGCCTGGAGTTTTCACGATCAAGCTTCTTTCTGAGCCTGGCAGTTAGTGATTCAGATTCTTCCTCTCTTCAGGTACTAGGTGGTGAAGTCGGAGCAAAAGAGGTCTAGATAGTTCTATGCCTGGCCAGATAAAGGGCTAGAAACTGGTATGGATCAGGTGAAAGGGCAGTTAACCAATCTCCTGATAGAGGGGGTGGTACCATGAGGCTTGGGGTGGGGTTAGATGATTTAAGAGGTTGATATAATCAGTATGGGTGTGAGCTGTCAGTCAAAATAGGAAATTAGTGTTTGGCTTCCTTTTCACACTCCTAATAACAAAAGAAAAGTCCAAGTCCCAAACGAGTAGTAGAAAACATTTTTAAGCAACTGGGAGTTGCTTTTTGTTTGTGCACATCATAAGATAACTCATGACAGTTACTCTTTGGATATGTACACATCTTGTGCTAAAAAAAAATTAACGTCAACTAGTGTTAATTAACAGTTATGTCCAAATCTTGGATTAAACAGTACAAATGTTTTAGCTCTATAATTTTTTGAGTGAAAGCTCACTTTTCATGGAAATTCTTGAGTTTAGACCAGGATGGTGATGGGCATCCAGCCTGATCTGCCAGCTTAAGTCCACTTTTTCAAAGATGGCATTTTTGTTTCCTTCAAGTGGACCTATGGTGAGCTTGTCCAGATGTTGAAGTGGAAACCTCCATGGAGTGGGAAATCACGGCAGTGCTTCACTAGTTGGTTTTTGAGGATCTGGGTTCTGATGTCAGACAGGTGGTGTCCCATCCTGATTTTCAAGTTCTTCACACTTTTCCTATGTGTCACAAAAGCAGTGTTACAATTACCAGAACAAGTACTGATGGCACTTTGTCTGAGTACTGGACAAAAGAAGTCATGTTCGTTGCTCATGTATTTGCAGTAAATTAATTTTCTAATGTTTCTGACTGTCTTGAAAAGCTTGACTAGCTTAGTCTGCAAAGCTATGGAAAGGATCATTATGGACCTCATAAATAAAGATATTGGGGACCTACAGACACTGGATCCTACCCAGTTCGGCTTTGTTAAGGGCAGACCCTGCCTCTTAAACCTGGTCGATTTCTTTGAAACAGTCACCAAGGCCATTGACGAGGGGAAGGTGGTCTACACAGCCTGTCTGGACCTCGCAAAAGCCTTTGATACAATACCCCACTCGGGCATTATAGATAAGCTCACCAGTTTAAATATAAATCCCTGTCACTAGATGGGTTGCAAACTGGCTCAAGGACAGAACCCACATGGTTAGAATTGCTGGAGCCATGTCAGACTCCAAACCAGTTACAAGTGGCATCCCACAAGGCTCAGTCCTGGGACCTCTCTTGTTCGGTATATATTTCTCGGAGGTACAGGCTAACACGGAAGGACTGTGGCTGACCAAGTTCGCAGATGACTGCAAACTGGGCTCCATAATCGACTCTCCAGCCAACACAAACATCCTACAAAAGGGCCTCATAGAAACAGACAACTGGTGCCAGAGCCATGGCCTCAAGCTAAACGCCAAAAAGTGTATAGTCATCCCCTTTGGCAAAAACAAAGTGCCCACAAATTACCACATAAGTGGTAATCCATTAAGTACGGAAGAAGTAATTAGGGACCTGGGGACTCAAGTTGATAGCAATCTCTCATTTGACAACCATGTGGCCAAAGTGGTTAGAAAAACATTTTATATAGCCCACCTAATCATGAAGGGATTCACATCTAGATCAGGGGAGGTCATCGTGCCTCTTTACTCATCCCTCATCAGGCCCATAATTGAGTACAATGCCCCTTTTGGGATGTACCTTATCAGACACCTGCAGCAACTGGAAAGACCCCAAAAGTAACTCACCAAGAGGATCAAAGGGCTCAAACAGATGCCGTATGCTGCCTGGTTAAAGAAACTCCAGCTGTACTCAGTGGCATACCACCTGCTCAGAGGCGATCTGTGCCTGACGTATAAAGCCATGTCCAACCTGGAATTAATGGACATGCTGCACCTCAGAAAATCCAAATCCCATCGAGCTACGTTCTCGAGAGACTTGAACCTCAGCACGGAAATAAATAGGACATGCTGGAGGGACAGAGTCATAATCCAGAGGCTCCCTTCACTCTGGAATAAAATCCCAGTCCAGGTTAGGCAGAGTCCCTCATTGACTCTCTTCAAGAGGAATCTTGATGAGTGGATGGGAGATAGTAAGTTTACCCCGGGTATCACTTCTGTGTCACTGTTAGACAGAGGCACAGTATACTAACCTCGAAAAAGGGCATAGCAAAATTCATTTAAAATGTGTGGCGAAAGCCAAACACACTCTGGCTAAGCTTATAAATGCCCTAGGGGCAGATAGCCTAGGATGAACCTATAAAAACAAGGATGTGGTCCTAGGAGTTTTTCAAGTTGTTCATTGTCTATAATCATCACCCAGTTGTTGCTCATGATCTTTGTGATTCTTTTGTAATGTACTGTAAATGTGTGTTGTTTTGTAATGTACTGTAAATGTGTGTGCCATGCTTCTTTTTCAAGTTGTGTATTGTCTGTAATCACCACCCAGTTGTTACTCATGAACTTTGTGATTGTTTTGTAATGTACTGTAAATGTGTTTTGTTTTGCAGTGTAAATGTGTGTGCCATACTTCTTTTTCAAGTTGTTTATTGTCTGTAATCATCACCCAGTTGTTACTCATGATCTTTGTGATTGTTTTATAATGTACTGTAAATGTGTGTTGTTTTGTAATGTACTGTAAATGTGTGTGCCATGCTTCTTTTTCAAGTTGTTTATTGTCTGTAATCATCACCCAGTTGTTGCTCATGACCTTTGTGATCGTTTTATAATGTACTGTAAATGTGTGTTGTTTTGCAGTGTAAATGTGTGTGCTTTGTTTGTTTTTCAAGTTGTTCATTGTCTGTAATCATCACCTAGTTGTTGCTCATGATCTTTGTGATTTTGTAATGTACTGTAAATGTGTGTTGTTTTGTAATGTACTGTAAATGTGTGTTGTTTTGTAATGTACTGTAAATGTGTGTGCCATGCTTCTTTTTCAAGTTGTTTATTGTCTGTAATCATCACCCAGTTGTTACTCATGATCTTTGTGATTGTTTTGCACTGTACTGTAAATGTGTGTTGTTTTGTAATGTACTGTAAATGTGTCTGCCATGCTTCTTTTTCAAGTTGTTTATTGTCTGTAATCATCACCCAGTTGTTGCTCATGATCTTTGTGATTGTTTTGTAATGTACTGTAAATGTGTGTTGTTTTGTAATGTACTGTAAATGTGTGTGCCATGCTTCTTTTTCAAGTTGTTTATTGTCTGTAATCATCACCAAGTTGTTGCTCATGATCTTTGTGATTATTTTGTAATGTACTGTAAATGTGTGTTGTTTTGTAATGTACTGTAAATGTGTGTGCCATGCTTCTTTTTCAAGTTGTTTATTGTCTGTAATCACCACCCAGTTGTTACTCATGATCTTTGTGATTGTTTTGTAATGTACTGTAAATGTGTGTTGTTTTGTAATGTACTGTAAATGTGTGTGCCATGCTTCTTTTTCAAGTTGTTCATTGTCTGTAATTATCACCCAGTTGTTACTCATGATCTTTGTGATTGTTTTGCACTGTACTGTAAATGTGTGTTGTTTTGTAATGTACTGTAAATGTGTGTGCCATGCTTCTTTTTCAAGTTGTTTGTTGTCTGTAATCATCACCCAGTTGTTGCTCATGATCTTTGTGATTGTTTTGTAATGTACTGTAAATGTGTGTTGTTTTGTAATGTACTGTAAATGTGTGTGCCATACTTCTTTTTCAAGTTGTTTATTGTCTGTAATCACCACCCAGTTGTTACTCATGATCTTTGTGATTGTTTTGTAATGTACTGTAAATGTGTGTTGTTTTGTAATGTACTGTAAATGTGTCTGCCATGCTTCTTTTTCAAGTTGTTTATTGCCTGTAATCATCACCCAGTTGTTGCTCATGATCTTTGTGATTGTTTTGCACTGTACTGTAAATGTGTGTTGTTTTGTAATGTACTGTAAATGTGTGTGCCATGCTTCTTTTTCAAGTTGTTCATTGTCTGTAATCATCACCCAGTTGTTGCTCATGATCTTTGTGATTGTTTTGTAATGTACTGTAAATGTGTGTGCCATGCTTCTTTTTCAAGTTGTTTATTGTCTGTAATCATCACCCAGTTGTTGCTCATGATCTTTGCAATTGTTTTGTAATGTACTGTAAATGTGTGTGCCATGCTTGTTTTTCAAGTTGTTCATTGTCTGTAATCATCACCCAGTTGTTGCTCATGATCTTTGTGATTGTTTTGTAATGTACTGTAAATGTGTGTTGTTTTGTAATGTAAATGTGTCTGCCATACTTCTTTTTCAAGTTGTTTGTTGTCTGTAATCATCACCCAGTTGTTGCTCATGATCTTTGTGATTGTTTTGTAATGTACTGTAAATGTGTGTTGTTTTGTAATGTACTGTAAATGTGTGTGCTTTGTTTGTTTTTCAAGTTGTTCATTGTCTGTAATCATCACCTAGTTGTTGCTCATGATCTTTGTGATTTTGTAATGTACTGTAAATGTGTGTGCTTTGTTTGTTTTTCAAGTTGTTCATTGTCTATAATCATGACCTAGTTGTTGCTTATGATCTTTGTGATTTTGTAATGTACTGTAAATGTGTGTTGTTTTGTACTGTAAATGTGTGTGCCATGCTTCTTTTTCAAGTTGTTTATTGTCTGTAATCATCACCCAGTTGTTGCTCATGATCTTTGTGATTGTTTTGTAATGTACTGTAAATGTGTGTTGTTTTGTACTGTAAATGTGTGTGCCATACTTCTTTTTCAAGTTGTTTATTGCCTGTAATCATCACCCAGTTGTTGCTCATGATCTTTGTGATTGTTTTGTAATGTACTGTAAATGTGTGTTGTTTTGTAATGTACTGTAAATGTGTGTGCCATACTTTTTTTCTTTTCTCTTCCTGATGATCCCAGTATTGGTTTCTGTTAAGCCCCCTAGTGTGCTATGTTGATATATAGTCTACTCATAACTTAGATACAGTTGAAATTTCTGAGTGTTTTTTCTAATATTTATATCTATCTATATATATATATATATATAGTGAGAGAGAGAGAGTTTTCTCTGTTACTGATAGGATGTCTCATCAAGAGAAAGAGAAATTCAAGTCTAGATTTAAAAAATGCCCAAGATGTGGGCAAAAGATGTCCATCACTGATGGACATACTGACTGTGTCTATTGTTTAGGTGAGGTGCACCTACAAGAAAGCTGTACAATATGCCACTCTTTTAGTGCTAGAGTGTTGCATGAGCGGAAAAGGAAACTTATGGATAGAGGTCTGTTGAAATACTCTTTCCAAGAGGCACTGGATAAGCATGACAAACACTCTAAGACATTTTCTAGTTCTTCGGAGCCAAGGAAAAGCCCATCGACTCCGAAAACCAGATCGAGTATAACATCAACATCGACTCAACAGCCAATGGAGCCGACTGTTGTTTTGGTTAGGAGCCAGTCTCCGACATTGGAGCCAGTATCTCCTACATTAAAATCCCCCATCTTACAGTCAGAGGCTTCATCCACACATTCTCAAGTAGACTCTCTGATTTGGATGTGGATCGTGTGGTGAAGAGGCTTCTGCAGATACCGATGCTTACCAAAAGTTTCAGAGCCAGAGAGCTTGGAGCTGATGATCTTGGAGCCCTTGGGGCCAACACCTACCTTAGGTTTGTTGGCCCCGACAGCCCTGATATCTTCAGTGCCAATCAAGGGATCTCAGAGCTGACGGTCGCTGTTGGGTCTGGGGAGGATAGTCGGACTGACTTGTCGGTTCTGACTTTGCCTCTTGAGGCCTCGGCTCGAGTGAGCTTGGCTCTGACCTCGGGCTCAGAACCCTCTGTTCAGGTGCCGGGAAAGTCCCTTGTATTCTCAGATATGGGGGATTCCTCACATCAGGACCAAGGGGCCTTCGAGGCCATGAGGAGTGTATTGTCCATGCCAGCAACCACACCGTCAGTACCACCAGCTCTCTCCCTTAAAGCACTAGTGTCTACCTTTACAACACACTCTCCATTAAGGCGTGGCGACCCTGAGCCTCAGGAAGCCCCAGTGGGTGAGCCATGCTTTTCTGAGACCTCTCCAGAAGCTCCCACTGAAGAGGCACCCAGGAAGAGACTTTGCAAGAGGAAGCATCTGGACCCTGCCCAGGAATCCGTCACTTTGGATACTGACTTAGATGATTCAGAAGGATTTCCACGTTCCCCCTCAGAGGATATCTCATTCACAGATATCTTAGAAATTCTTAAACAGAGGGGTGGCTGGAAATCCCTTAACCCTACTGATGATGAGTCAGTCCTCCTGAAGGCTTTTGTGTCTCAACCCTCCACCTCTTTGGTGTCTCCACCCTTTGATGAGTTGATCGAGTTACTCTCTTGAAGAGCATGGGAGTCCCCAGATACCACAGAGCCTGTTCCCAGGAGGCCTAATAAATTTATAACTTGCCCTCAAGACACAACCTTTCTAACCAAAGGAGTGCCCTTTAATGCCATGGTGGTGGCAGCAGCCAACAAGAAGGAACTATCAGAAACTTCTACGTCTGTTCATCCTCCTAATAGAGATTCCAGGATCACGTACAGGTATGGGAAGCATATGTTTAATTCAGCGTCTTTTGTCCTTCGATCACTGAACTATCTCACACATTAAACTAGGTTGCAAACGGATCTCCTGAAGGAACTAGGAGATACCCTGCAGAGTTCAGTAGCTGCGGGGGTTTCTGACGAGGTAACTTCCCAGCTCTCTACTCTTAATTATCTTGTGAACTCTTCCATGCATCTGGTGTCATATGCAGCTGATAGAACGAGCAGAGCAGCGGATACAAGAATTGGCCTTAGGAGACATTCCTGGATGCGCCTATGTTCCTTTGTAGAACCCTTTAAGTCATCCTTTATTAACACCCCTTTTGACAGCCCATCCCTTTTTGGATCGAAATTAAAGGAAACACTAACCAGGAGTGAGAAAGATGGAAGGACACTGTCTGCCATCGGAGTACATTTTTTCTGCCCCGATTAGAACTTACCCCAAAGGGAGGGGGGTGGAAATATGTGGTTCTGTAAATCTCAAGGATCTTTCCAGGACACTTGTGGTGAACCCCCTTCTAGAGGCAGAGGAGGGGGAAATAATGGAAGATGCCATCCACATGGCAGAGGGGGTCTGCAGAATCAGGGCAACAGAGGTCAGTTCTTTGGGAATCTCTATCAGCGTTCCTGAGAGGAGGCCCAACTGTCCATCTCTGGAGGCAGCCAGGGGGACACCTTTCTTTGTACCCAGACACCTGGCTAAAAATAACAAAAGACAGCTGGGTACAAAGTATCATATCCAGAGGATACTTAATTTCCTTTGCCACACCGCCCCCTCTTATGAAAAAAATCACAGATGTCCTACCCAGTCACAGGGAACAAGCAGCCATAGAGGTCCAAAGGTTGCTGGAAAAAAAGAGTCATCCAACCAGTCGCAGCAGACCAGAGAGGATCCGGAACTTACTCAAGATTCTTTTTGGTTCCAAAGAAAATGGGGGGACTGGAGACCAATTCTAGACCACAGCAGACAAAACAAGTCGGCAAAAAAGACAAAGTTCCAGATAGTCACGCTACAGTCAATACTCCCCTTTCTGAGGAAAGACAATTGGATGTGCTCGATAGATCTGCAGGATGCATACTATCACATAAAAATGGACAGACCTTCCAGGGATCATCTACACTTCTGGCTGGGAGCCAGTCATTATCAATTTTGCGCTTTGTTCTCAATACAGCCCCAGAGTGTTCATCAAATGCATGGCAGTAGTCACGGCTCACCAGAGATATTTGGGATTCCAGGTGTTTCCATGCCTAGACGACTGGCTCCTTACTGCCATCACCAGGCATCAACTCATACACTCAAGGGACACAACTTTAAATCTCTGCAATCAATTGGGAATGAGCATAAACTCAGAAAAATCTGCCTTGTCAGCATCGCAGCAGACCATTTTTATAGGAGCAGAACTAAATACAGTCACAATGACCTTAAGCCTTCCTCCAGAAAGCGTTTGTTTTTTTACAAATACAAATCCTAGACCTGCTCCCAAAGAAGCCCCCGTCTCCATGGTACTCAAATTGCTAGGAATGATGGTGGCAGTGATCATTGCCATTCCTCTGGGTCGGATGCACATGCGAGTACTACAGTGGCTCCTGTTCTCTCAATGGTCCTTTAAGGAACTTTCAGTGTTACACCAAAACATGATAACGAATACATGCAAGAAGGACCTACAGTGGTGGCTGACATCTCAACAAGTAACTCCAAGCCGTCCCTTTGTTCTACCCACTCCTTGATAAGGTGGGGGGGCATTATCAGGGAAGAACAGCCCAAGGTACATGGGAGAAGCATGAGGCTCATTGGCATATCAGTGTCCTGGAGATGAGAGCGGTACTCCTAGCACTGCAGTCCTTTCAAGACTCTCTCCCTCTGGGAACAATTGCAATTCAGACAGACAATATGTCAGTGGTCTGGTACATAAACAAGGAGGAACCAAATATTATCCCCTGTGTCTAGAGGCCCTGAGAGTCTGGCAGTGGGCAATTTCCACCCAGTGCTTTCTGATAGCAACGCACATCCTGGGGAAATCCATTGTGATAGCAGACAAGCTAAGCAGAGCAATTCTGTTGCCTCACGAGTGGTCCCTAAAGAAACAAGTATTGGAAAGGATTTTCTGCAGATGGGGCCAGCCTTGCTGCAATATCTTTGCAACCCCAACAAACACGAAATGCAGCAGATGCGTTACCCTACTCCCCCCATTGAGGGATGCCCCAAGAGATGCACTGGTGCACAATTGACCCCTGGGTCTCCTTTATGCCTTTCCTCCTTTCCCTCTAACCTCTAATACCCAAAGTATTACGGAAAGCAAAGACTCTGGGAAGGACCATAATTTTAATAGCCCCTTACTGGCCTCGGCAGATTTGGTTTCCCTTCCTTCAGCCTCATCTATTGGAAGAACCTTGGATCCTGGACCTGGTTCCAGATCTTCTGACCCATTCATCGGGGGCTCTTCATCCTTCTCTTAACTCCCTCAAACTGACAGGTTGACTGCTCCAATTCTAAGCATAGCCAGGATTCACAACCTCTCAGCCGAGGCTCAATGTATTTTAACATCCTCTCATAAAATCATCTACCAGAAAGTTATATCTTAGCAAATGGAAAAGATTTTCTATGTGGGCTTCTCAGAGTGATACTGATCCATATCTAGCTTCAATGTCATCCTGATATTGATCCGTACCTAGCTTCAATGTCATCCTGATATTGATCCGTACCTAGCTTCAGTGTCATCCTGATATTGATCCATACCCAGCTTCAGTGTCATCCTGATATTGATCTGTACCCAGCTTCAGTGTCATCCTGATATTGATCCGTACCCAGCCTCAATGTCATCCTGATAGTGATCCGTACCTAGCTTCAATGTCATCGTGATATTGATCCGTACCTAGCTTCAATGCTATCCTGATATTGATCAGTACCTAACTTTAATGCCATCCTGATATTGATCCGTACCTAGCTTCAATGTCATCCTGATATTGATCCGTACCTAGCTTCAATGTCATCCTGATCTGTACCTAGCTTCAATGTCATCCTGATATTGATCCGTACCTAGCTTCAATGTCATCCTGATATTGATCCGTACCTAGCTTCAGTGTCATCCTGATATCGATCCGTACCTAGCTTCAGTGTCATCCTGATATTGATCCGTACCTAGCTTCAATGTCATCCTGATATTGATCCATACCCAGCTTCAATGTCATCCTGATATTGATCCGTACCCAGCTTCAATGTCATCCTGATATTGATCCATACCCAGCTTCAATGTCATCCTGATATTGATCCGTACCCATCTTCAATGTCATCCTGATATTGATCCGTACCCAGCTTCAATGTCATCCTGATATTGATCCGTACCCAGCTTCAATGTCATCCTGATATTGATCCGTACCTAGCTTCAGTGTCATCCTGATATTGATCCGTACCCAGCTTCAGTGTCATCCTGATATTGATCCGTACCCAGCTTCAGTGTCATCCTGATATTGATCCGTACCTAGCTTCAATGTCATCCTGATATTGATCCGTACCCAGCTTCAGTGTCATCCTGATATTGATCCGTACCTAGCTTCAGTGTCATCCTGATATTGATCCGTACCTAGCTTCAATGTCATCCTGATATTGATCCATACCTAGCTTCAATGTCATCCTGATATTGATCCGTACCTAGCTTCAATGTCATCCTGATATTGATCCATACCTAGCTTCAATTTCATCCATTCTGGAGTTTCTGACTAAATTTTTCAATGAAGGGGCCGCTGCAGCTACCATTAAAGTTCAATTAACAGCAATCCCAAACTTTCATCTTGGTGTCCAGGGTTCTAATGTTATGTCACATTGACTCGTTAAAACCTTTCTCAAGGGTACTATTCATTTGAGACCACCCATCAAAACTCCAGCCATACCATGGAATCTAAATTTTGTTCTTTCCCGAATTATATTACCTGCTTTTGAACCAGCCTCATTGTGTGATTTGAAATATCTCTCATGGAAGACCATATTTTTAATAGTTATTACTTCTGCTCGGAGGATTTCTGAGTTACACGCCTTGACCATCAAACCTCCTTATCTGAATTTCCATTATGACAGAATCTCATTCAAAACTAAGTCATCATTTTTACCCAAAGTTTGTTCAGAGACAAATCTCAACCTATCTATTGAATTGCCCATTTTCTTTCCTAAATAAACAGATAAGATGGAACACATGCTGCACAAACCTGATGTTCATAGGCAACTCCGATTTTATTTGGACAGGACCAAACAATTTGGTAAACAGAACAGCTCTGTCTCCTTTTCAGAATGAAAAAAAAGGTGCTCCTGTGTCAAAAGTCACCTTGTTGAGATGGTTATCAGACTGTATTTCTTTCACTTACAGTTCAGTGAATGCTCCATTACAACAACAAATAAAGGCCCACTCTACTAGAGCTGTATTTACCTCATCAGCCTTCTCTGCTAAGTTACCATTAGCTACTATTTGTGCAGCAGCTACCTGGTTAAGGCCTCATACTTTCATCACTCATTAAAAAGTAGACAAGGCCTCCAGGGACAGGGCTTCCTTTGGTTCCACTGTTCCGAAGAACATTCTCCCATGAGCCACCCGAGAAAGATGGTGCTTGGGGCGCTACCCATCAGTAAGAATGAATGGTGGGAAAGAACAACTTCACATAAAGAAGTTATGAAATCATCATAATGTTCCATGTGAGTTGTTCATCTCACCTTCATTCTTATGTCCCTCCCTTCAACCCCCATCCAGTCTACTGGAGGACAGAGACTTCTTTTATTTATGATGTATTGTCTTTTATCCAGTTCTCAGGGTGGCATATTAATAGTCATAGGTAGCCAGTTGGCAGTGAACAAGATCTGAGGGAAGATCAAGGTGCATCATGGAATCGGGAGTTAGCCTCAAGCTGGTTAAAGACCTCAAGCTTTTGCAGTTGGCCGAGTCAGAGCAGAGGATCAGCTCCAAACCCATCCATAAGCATGTAGGTGAGATGAACAACTCACATGGAACGTTAAGGTGAGTACATAACTTCTATTTTTAGTGATCTGGGTATGCATGCTTTTACTGTGCAGCAGAGTATTAACCCTGGTTGGTTTTCTGAACAGGTTATTGGACAGGAATATTTCACTGTACTTAGATGTGGTTATGTCTAAAAAGCTGACTGATGACTGCTGTGAGAGGCAGTGAATATCAGGAAGCTAGTGAAATTACTGATATGATTGCAAAAGCCTTTCAGTGTAGCTTCATCCCCTTCTCAGATGGTAAAGATGTCATCAATGAAATGGACATACCATTCCATCTGTGCCAAACAGGAGCTTTGGTACACTGACACCTCCTCCTCCCATTTTCCACAGGCACATTGTACAGGCTTAGGGTCATGGCCTCCCCATAGCCTTTCCTCTAGTCTGTTGTTAAACATGAAGTTGTTGTTAAGGGTTAGAGCCAGTAACTTTCCTAGAACTTCTGTCCCTCCTGATAATACATTGTTGTCCTTTTCATGTGTCTCAGTTACACCTTGAATCCATTAACTGTATGGAAGCACTGTATAAAGTGCTTCCACATCTTACTTGACCAGAATTGTGAAATCACTGACTGGGATCTCTTAAGTTTACCCAGAAAATCCAGAGAGTCTAAAAAAATTGTTTGCTTCTGCCGTTAGTTTTATCAAGGTAGTACAAACTATCAAATCCAACAACTCAGCCTGTGACTCCATTTGCCAACTCTGTAGGCAAAACTTGAAACTCACTGCCTGCTGACATTACTGTAGAGACAACCCTAACTCAATTCAAGAAAAGTCTCAAGCAGTATTTCAAGTCTCAGTGTTATGTTCTTGGTCCAAGCTTGACTAAATCTTTAGATATACTTGTTTACCAATACTATTTCAACTGCAACTTATTTGTTAATTTGTTAAGCCATATCATAAGTTTGTGGGATTGTATAATTTATATTCCTCAACAGAGTCTATAAACTGTGTTTAATTTGTATTATGTTTGCTTTTGTAACTACTATTGGAGCTTTTCTTCCCGGGCCTCCGCTGAAAATGGATATGTATCCAGTTGGACTATCCCGGTCAACAAATGTAAAATAAAATAAAAAATAAAAGGTAGATGGATAATGTTTCAGTTATGGAACCACCACTTGCCACTACTAGTCTGCAGGGAGCTTGGTATTTTTTTGATGGGGGGGTGAACAAAAAGTCAAAAGCTTGGCATCTAGTAAATTATCCTCCTACAGCATTCTTAGTTGCTTTTTCAAATTATTATAAGCAACATTCACAGTGTTAAAATCACATTAACTGTAGTTTACCTTATATTGCCTTACATGGCCTCAGTCTTGCAGTTGTAGCCAGCTATACATGTGACTAGGATGCTTCCCTCTTTATCTGTCTTCATGAGTCTGTGATTCTTATCTCTGCTCAGATTTCTTTAGAGCAGACAGTTCATGTCTCCTAATGTTGTATAACGTCTTCCTAGGTGGTTTATCAAGGGCCCTGCCAATATCAGCCTCACATTTGCTCTGTGCAGTCAAGGTGGGGTGGACAGAGGGCAAAAGTCACTGGCCTTTTTCCATTTTATACCATTGTCATTTCTATCCATATTGCTTCCATCCTTATTTTCTCATTGATAAATTCAATATGATGTTGTCAGTAGTCTCTAAACTACTTGACATATGTAAACATAAGCAAACTCTCACATCTAATATCACTCACATCTAATATCCCAGTGGGAATGCTCCTGCTCCCACCCCACATCATTTACACTGGCAAATTCCATTTTACTTTCTCTCCTAACTCATACATCCTTCCCTTGTACTTACTAAGCTATTTACAAAGAATGTATTAGAATGCACCTCTTAAGTGCAAACTTCCTAAGATGTAATGGCTTCTCAGTATTTATACTGTAATGTTCCTTTTTTACTAGTCTGTATCATCTGTAATGTTTTTCACTAGTCTGTACTATTTGTAATGTTTTGCTCTAGTCTGTAACATTTGTAAAAATTGTAATCTAAAACCTCTTGTAACCTTGCTTGTTTTTGGAGTTTTTCTCCCCGGGACTCCATTGAAAACGGGTTCATCTTGGCCCAATGGACTATCCTGGTAAACGAACTGCAAATAAATAAAATAAATAAATAAATAAACTCTGCAATACATCACACAGGAAAGCATACTTCCTCCTACTCAGCATGGTTTCCGACCAAAACACAGTACAACCAGTGCCCTTATCTCCTTTACTAACACTATTTCACTGGCTCGTGAAAATAACAAACGTGTATAATGCTTATTTCTAGACCTTTCTAAGGCCTTTGATACCAACTCACACCCTCTACTGCTGAGTAAACTGATTAATTTCAACTTCTCCCCTACCACTGTCTCCTGGTTTTTTAGCTATCTCTTGGACCGATTACAATCAGTGCAATGGCTATCCACACCCCCCCCTTGTAAAAATGGGTGTTCTCCAAGGATCCATGTTGGGTCCATTGTTATTTAATATTTTCACCAATCTACTCTGCACTTCTTGCTGTCAGTCATCGCTTGTACAATATGCAGATGATTCCACTGTGATCACTATCTCTGACTCCCCCTCTGGACTTATCTCTACTACTCAGGCAGCCTTTACATCAGTGGAAACCTGGCTCACCAACAACCAATTAATTCTGAATCCCAAAAACTAAACTCTTACTCTTTCTCCCTAAAACTCTTAACCATCTTAAATCTACCTTCACTATACTGTCTCTAAATAAGACTCCAATAGTACCTGAAGCTAACTCCAAACTCATAGGCATGACCACAGATGAACAACTTACATTTGACTTGCACATCAACAATTGTATTAGGAAGACTCATCAAAAACTAGGCCTTCTATACAGAAATAGAATGTTTCTCACTTCAAAGCTAGAGTAACCCTCTCCCATACTTATCTCCTACCCAGTTTACTATATGGTTATCAAATAATCACAAACCTAAGAGCTAGTCTCCTAGCAAAACTTAACTCAACATACAACATGATAGCCAGAATATCTGCCCAACATACTTATAAAACCCATCAGTATGTCTCACTCCAGCACCTAAACTGGCCGAAACTACTCAACCTCCTACTACTTTCTCAGCTCCAGATTATACACTCTATTTTATACCAACCATACTATTGCCCTAATGTATACTCCTATATATCCCACTACTCTCCATCCAGATCACTTTGGAGCTCTGATCAAAACCTACTACCTATCTATAAACCTAGGACTAATATGGGGTGTAACCTATATAGCTATCATCCTACCATTGCATGGAACAAACTTCCTCTCCCAATTAGATTACTAAGTCAACCTAAACAATTCAAAGCAGCAGCTAAAGAACACTTACAAACTCTCTGGTGCTGCCTCTGTTCCCACCCAACATAAATTGTCCCCCCATCCCAAAACTACCTACTAATTAAACACTATTCCAAACGTTTATCCTCTACTCTTTACTGTTTCTACATTTCTATCCCCCCTGACTTTGCATATCAGTCTTATTTAACTCAGATGTTTTATGCTTTAGCTAAACTCTTCTCTTTTCTAAATATCACCTTCTTCCAAAATCAGGAGGCAGTGCACACGCCAAGGTATAAATATATAAAGTTTAATGAGCACTTTCGCATTGTATCCCACAACACTTCTTCAGATATTAAAACAGTTAAAATCACAAGTATCCTTTAAAAATGCACAAATCACGAATCAGCTGTCTTGACATTAAAACATCATCAGTGGCATGAAAATGCATCCAAAACATTTAAAAACCCTATAAACTTCATAGAATTAAGCATATTCACATGTATCATCAATTTTACGCATATAAGAAAACCGCAACATCAAATATCTGGTGGTTATACCTAGCTGATCCAAGATACGCTTCATATTAGCTACTGAAAATCTTGCACTTACACTGTTTATAGTGAACATATGCTCACTGGAAAGACACCTCTGTTTTGAATTTTTGAATAACCATATATTTTCTCTACCTATCTACTATTATAAACTGCTTGTGGATGATATATTTATGATTTGGAAAGTGGAGAGAATTATGTTAGAAGAATTATTAAAGTACATTGAAGTAACCACAAGTTTTCTAAGGTTTACTATGCAATCATCTAGCAATAAAATAGATTTTTTTAGATATTCATTTATATTATAATGAAGGGAACATTCAATAACTGTTTGATGAACAGCTTGCTTAATAGAACCAGAATGCACCTTAACCATATATTTCAAAACATACCTAAGGCTCAATTTTTACGTACTTCTCATTTAACCAGTGAAGATAGCATGTTAGAAAATTCCGTCAATATATTGGCCAGTAATTTACAAGAGAGGGGGTATTCTCAGAATTTATGTCATAAATATACATCTATGGTGTTCAAGGAGAGAAAAAGTAAAGCTAGACCCTTCTTTTCAAATAGAACACCACGGGACCAACAAGTAAGTAATAACAAATAAGTCAGTAGGCTATTACATACATATACATCAGATAATATGAATATAATGAACATCATTAAAAAAAATTGGCATATTTTATTAGCTAACGAACAATTACACAAGTAAGTGGGAGTTTACCCCCATGTAGCATACAAGAATTGTAAGCCCTTAAAATGTAGACTGTGCTATCATAATTTGCCAGAATAGCAACATGTGGTATCTAAGAGCAAAGGCACATATAGCTGCAGAAATTGTAATATATGTCCATACATAGCCAATAATGGGATCTTTATACATCCTGACCCACAGAAAAAATACAAATGTTATTTTATGCTGATTGTTCAACCCAGCATTTAGCATATTTTACTATATGTACAAAATGCTTGCACTTTTATGTAGGCAAAATGAACAGGACATTGAGAGAGAGAGAGTAAGAGAACATATATATAACATCAAAAAACAAGATGTTACAGTAGCTACTCCTAAACATGTTGTAGAAACTGATTCTACACACACTTTCAAATTCATGGTTTTGCAACATATTTACACTAATTCTAGAATTGGTAACATTGTAAACAAAACAGAACAAGAGGAGCAGAAGTGGATAATTAGATTGCTGGCAGATAGATTGCATGGTCTCAATCAGAGTGCCTGCCTAAAAGCTTTTCTAATAGACCCTTAACCCATTAATCATTTTAGATGTTAGGAATGGATAATATTTAAGCAGTTATAATACTGACATATCTTGATTTTTATGGACATGTTCTGTAGTCATAAATTGACCTAGTAGCTTTCATAGGTTTTATTATTATTAATATAGATTTATTTATGATTTGGCACATTTAGGTCATTACTAGATGGTATTATCAGACTTAGAAACTCGTTATAAATGCCACATGCATTGTCATATGAGTGTTCTATGGCACTAAGAGAAATGTGATTACCCCCTTTTATTTGTGTTTTTACCACATGAGGGTGCTATTTCCCTAATTAACATACTGTCAGTGTTATGAAGTAAAAGGGTTTTGAGCTGTTTCAGCAAAGATATGTTATAGGTTCATAGGTTGGTACTAGGCTATTAGCCCTAGGGCCCATACAAGCCTAGCCATAACAATTCCCTGGCTATTTCTTCCCACACTATTTACTTCCCTGGACTCCTGTCTAGCAGGGCAACTGATGTGATCCCCGGGGTGAATTTCCTTTCTCCCATCCAATCATCAAGTTTCCTTTTGAAGAGGGCCAAAGAGGCGCTCTGCTTTCAAAAACATTACATAGTTTGTTTGGACAAGTATAAGTTTGTACCTATACATTATAACACAGGTTATCATTAGATGCTGTGAAGATTGGGGAAAGATGGGTGATGACTGCAAGCCTAGTGAAATAGAATTTGATACATAATTTTATCATTTGTATAAATAAATGTAAAATACGGGCTTGTGTTTTTAAATGAAAGCAAACACTGTAAAATGTGAACTTCAAGATTGTTGTAACATTGCTATCTGCTGTAAGGAAAATCAAGCCAAGCATTTCAGATGTTCTTTGAAGTTACAATTATCTAAAATATGGTGCCAAAGCGACTGGCTGAACACATTGTTTCTGTTCTCTTAATTTAAGGAATAATTGTTAGAGTATACATGTGAAATGTCTTTTATTGTTGTCGTTTCCTGCGCAGGTGTTAGCTTGCTAAATAATGCAGATTGTGGCCTGGGAACTCCAGACTAAGTGTCAAAATGATGTAATTTGGGAGGGCCTTAGCAGAGCTGTTTGTTAGTGTTTTAAAAACTATTGTTCAGTGAGAGACTGAAAGCATTTGTCTTGGACCACCAAACCCAGCACTGCTTGCTCTTTGTGTATGTAAATAATATTATAACACTGTGGTTTCTCTTAAGAATAGTTAAAGATTAGAAAGTTAGATTAAGTGTTTTTCTTTGACATCAGACTTGTCCTACTGTATTGTTTTAAGTTTCTGTGTGATCTCTGAACTCTTAGATATCTCTGTGGTGCAGTAGTATTATCTTGTGTTTTAATTATTTATTATTAAGTATTTTAAAAACCTTTACCTGTGGCTGGTTTGTGTAGAGAAGTAGGCTCTACAGTACATTGCATATTTATAGAGTTCATTGTAATAGGCCACTTTAAAATAAACCTTAGACTGAATAGTCACATTGCCAATTGGATAATAATATTGCACAGTAATAATTGGACAAAAGGTTGCCACCTTTTCAAATGTCCAAAGTGGGACATTTTTGGTACAGATGTCAGATTTTGCAGGCCAAAACATACCCACGGCCAGTACAAAGGACACAACTTCACTTTTTTGCCTAAATAAAAGCTTATTCTTGTAGCATTTTAGTTGCTTATTCTGTTTCTTATAACATTTAGGTGTTTCAGATACAGAATAACTGTTTTATACAAATTTTACATAAAATATAGGGAATCATTTTGTCCTAAAATTTCAGGACATTTACCCTTTTTACAAATTCTTTGCAGGACACAACTGTCCACAGAGTGGCTGTCCCTCGCAAAGTGGGACAGGTGGTAACCCTATTGGACACCCTTTCAAGGGCCTTTGGGTAGCTGATAATAATATTAGCTGGTGGTGGCAGAAATTATGACTGTATAGTCTGGGTAAAGGGGCACAGCTAGAGAATCTGTGTCAGCCTCTGTCAGGAGTGTCTGTGAAGTTGTATAAATACTGATCTCAAAGTGTGGGTGTGTGTCAGCTACCTGGACAGGGACACAAAGCACTGGTTGGACAGAGAGGGTACTGGGGGTTAGCTTGCCAGCAAGGCTGAGATCTGGACCCTATAGCTGTGCCAGTAGGGAGTCTTATGGGGACCTGGAGAGCAAGGAGGCTCCAGACTGACTGTGATCTCTGTGTGCCCTTAAGGGAAAATGTACTTTACTGAGTGTATTAATTATCCTTTCCTCCTCTAGGAGACGACCTCCCCGGTGTTAGTGGTGAGGATTGAGGCTCCTTGATTCCTGGGCCAGGGCAGGGTCATCACAGATGCTATTAGGTTTATCAACATATGGTAATAACATTACATTTTTTTGTTACATGAGTGCTTTGTCGCATTAAGAGAAGAGAGGGTTTTTAATTGTTTTGGAAGCATTTTCATGTCACTGATGACATTTCAATGTCTAGACAGCTGATTCGTGATTTGTGCATTTTTAAAGGACATGTAATTTTAACTATGTTTTAATATCTGAAGAAACGTTGCGGGATACAACAGGAAAGCGCTCATTAAACTTTATATATGCCTTGGCATGTGTGCTGCCTCCTGATTTTGGAAAAAGTTATTTGTGTTTGTGAGGAGATGGTTTTATCCTTGGTTACGTGTTTTTTCCTGTTTGGTTGTCTTTTCTAATTATCTCCTTTAAACTGTTTCCTGATAGAAAATAATGTTTTATATTGAACTAATACTTTAAGAATGTATGTCTGTTTTCTTCTCATATTTCCTGCACACTAAATGTGTAAATATATCATAATGGTCTAATATTGGTAACACCTGATATTAGCTTCTTTGAATATCCTTCTGCAATTTTATTTTTTGAACATTTGCATCTGTAATTTTTTATTTTTAATTGTACTGTATTATGTTTTCAGAGCTTTTCTCCCCAGGTCTCTGCTGAAAAAGGGCTATTTTCAACTCAGTCAGACTGTTCCCGGTCAACAAATGAAACATAAATAAATAAATGTTCTTTCATTCCTCAACATATGGGTCCGCATCTTATCCTTGGATCCGACTCAGCCTTTAGACTAGCTTGTAGCTGCCAACAAACTCTCAAGCTCCCTTTCTACCCACAATCCACCCAGCATAACTTTCCTCAGATCTCATTTGCCATTTCATGTCTAGATATGGTCAGCATCAAGCTTGAGCTGTTTGATTAAGATAAGTCAACAATTTCAACTTTCTCTTGTTTAAACTTTTTCTGTCTTTGCAATATTAGTGTTAAGGTTTTGCCTTTATTTCCAATTTTGTTTTCAAGTTTATTCTACCTTCTACCCTCCTTTACTTGTGGTGTAATCTTTTCCCCTTTTTTCATAGATACAGTTAAAAAATCTAGCTTTCAGGTCTTCCTTTTTTTGTGACTGATGGTACTACTGTTTGCTATTTCAAAGTATTTGAGTTTCTTAGGACGTATTCTCTAGAGATGTCCAATAAAGGATTTAAGAAGTGTGAAAAGTGCAGGCACAAAATGCTCTGTTCTGATTCTCATCCTTTATGTGTATATTGCTTAGGTCCTGATATTTAGACCAGGATTGTGATGTTTGTGGTGGATTCAACCCCAGAGGTTTAACAGAGAGGTGAAACAAGTTGATACTAAAGGGATTTTTGCTGATTCCTTTCTTGTAAGCCATTGCTTGCCAATTCCTTTCTTGTAAGCCATTGCTGGAGTTCAGTCTCCTAAACAGAAAACCAGAGAACCTGTTAAAATTTCCAAATCTTCTGATTCTGCTACATCCATTTCTTCATACCTGAAGAAAAAGAAGTTGAAGTAGGATCCGATGTCTTGTGGGATCTGACCCTCTTCGGATCCGAATGAAAGTTGTGGCTGGTCCTTCTTTGGATTTGACTAGAAGTACCTCAGATCCAAGGTCTGTGGATCCTAAACCTCAAACATGATCCTTAACCTCAAACATGTACAGTTTACTCATCCAGTGTGGATCCAGTACCATCTAGGATGCCCCGCCTCTTTTTTGCAGTGGCAGTTCAAGTCTACTCTGGTGTCCTCTCATTCCATCAGAAGTCTCACAGAAGTGGATGTGGAGAGGGTGATCAGATTCTTCACAGAGCAATTTCAAAAGGGAGTCATCACAGTTCCTACCCTCTCGGGTCAGGAATAGCATCCATCCACTCCGCCACCATAACCAGTTCCTCCTCTGACCTGAATTGTGGTGTCAGATTCCTCAGATCTGTGTGTGTTTCACTGTTGCAGTCATTATGCTTGGGTTATCTGCCTGCAGGTAGCCCTCAGTCGGCTGAAATACCAGAGTCTTAGTATTTCTGCGTCAGATGCTGTCATTTCTTCCATGACGTCAGGTCGTCAAGAGTATAAAACAGGCAGCCAATGCCATTACATCAGTCTTTCTTGCCGAGGAGGAGCCCGAAGCAGAAGCAGTTCGCAAGTGCCAATTGTCCGCTACCTGAAATTTTTCGTTTTTGAGTTGATCATCCTGAAGTCTTCTAAAGCTAAGTACCCCATTGGGGATCCTTTTTTCTTGCTCTAACCGATGTCAGAAAAAGTTAACAATTGTCTTGCCTGTGGAAAGCAAATACCTCAAAGAGATTTTCATTCTTACTGCATCACCTGTTTAGGCCCAGGCCACAATGTCCTTCGCAGTCAGTTTTGTGCCTTGTTTAACACCCGAACCATTCATCGTCGGGCTATCTTTGTCGCTAAATTCTTTTGCTCTCATTCTCCGTATTTTGAAATGGCTTTGGTAAGCCATCCGACTACCGATCTTCTGAAAAAATGTAAGGATAAAGACAAGAGACAGACCACATAGGTCCAAAACTGCTGACAATGCTTCCGTTAAGCTAGTCACCAGTCCACTGGTACTCAGTGAGGTGCTTTTGCAACCCCTGATGCCCATGTCTGTGGATTCGCAGGTGCGCGCTGAGACCAATTCAGAGTCTGGTATGCTGCAAGATGCTTCTTCAACTATGGAACCAGCGTATGTCTCTACCTTGGATGGGTCCAGAGCTGCTGTGCAAGCACCAGCTTCTGAGGATGTATTTCATCCTACCGATGTTCAAATTAAAATGACAACTTCATTTTTAGCCAAAACTACCAAGTTTCTTAGGCCCAGAGTATGCACTATGCCTAGAAAACCGATGACCAAAGCGTATGCTCAGGCTCCCATTACACAAAAACAAATGCTTAAAATGGCTGAAGACCTTATTATGCTAATTAGGGGAAAACAGCCTTCCCCTGCTAAGAGACAAAGAACTGAGTTACCTTCTAATTCTACAGACCAGGAGTCCAATGACTCTGATCCTTCTGATTATCAGGACATGCCCTTATCAGCCTATGAGGATTCAGATGTATAGGAATCCATTCCATCTGCCTTCCCTCCAAAAGATTTTTCTTTTGGTGATACCTTGCATACTTTAAGAGAACATTTCCACTGGGAATGCCAAGACTATCCTCAGTCCAAAAAAGACTCAGAGAATTGTTAGAGTTGCCTCAGCACAGGCCTTTAGCTATACCCCCTGTCCTGGATGTTGTGGATGATGTTTTTATGGAATCCAGTCTTAATCCAGACACATTACCTCTGGCCCCTAGGAAACCTGACAGGTACTAAAGAGTACCTGATTCCCACACGTTTCTTTTTAAGAATCCTACTGCTGATCCAGAGATCATTTCCCAGGGACCTAAAAGTATTAAGGCTACTACAGCCAAAAATTGTACCCCTTCGGACAGGGATTCCAGAGTTTATACAGATGGGGTACGAAGGTTTACACATCTGCAACTCTTGCTATCAGGGCATTGAATTGCCAGTTTCACATGCTGAAGTACCAGCAACATATTATGGAACTAATTAAACAAAAAATGGTAATGTTTCCAGATTGTGCAGAAAATAAAGATTTACAAGAGCTAATGCATTCTGCAAACCAAGTTAGTAAGTATACTTTGCAGTGTGGCTTTGATGCCCTTGAAGCATCTTGCAGGGCTGCAGTCACTGGTTCTGTACTGAGAAGACATGTTTGGCTGAAGGAGCAAACCTTGCCAGATCATGTCAAATCCAAATTACTAGATGCTCCTTTAAATAAGGACTGTTTGTTTGACACCAAAGCAGAAGAATCTCTTAAAAAGATGGAAGAAAAAGCTAAATCTATGCGAACAGCTAAAGAATTCTTACAAGTGCAACCACCTAGATTCAGTAGGCATTGCCCTTCAAAACACTGGTCCTTTCCAGCCCCTTCCAGGCTGTCTCAGACAAGACCCAGGGGAAACAGACCACCCAGATTACAGTCTCGGGGTATGCAGAGATCTAAGCAATGGAGTGCCCCCACCCCTAAAACAGGGAGTGGTAAGCCACCTCCCTATGGAAAAAGTTCACAATGACTTCTCAAATCTACTTCCCAGCCCTGCCCAAGTGCTTGTGCCCCTAGGAGGAAAACTTGCCCTTCATGCAAAAAACTGGACGTCCATCACTCAGGACCGATGGGTCCTCAACATTGTATCCCAGGGGTACAAATTCTATTTCCATTCAGTGCCAACCCTAAGAGGGTTTCTAGACCTTCCTCGAAACCAGTGGGCAGAGGCTCAAAAGCAAGTACTTTCCCTGCTCAATATCAGAGCTATTCAGCCTGTTCCAGTAGAACAAGGGGTCAGGTTTTCTACTCCAGACTATTCCTGGTGCCAAGAAAAGAGGGCTCTTGGCACCCAATCCTGGATCTTTCAATTCTCAACACCTTCTGGTGGTCCCAAAATTCAAGATGCTTACCCTGCAACAGCTTCTCCCTATGCTAGCCAAGGATGCCTGGTTAGTCACTCTAGACTTAAAAGAAGCTTATCTGTACATCCCCATAAGGGAGTCAAGCAGGAAATATCTACGTTTCAGGGCAAGATCTATGCACTATCAGTTTTCTGCACTTCTCTTTGGCTTATGTACTGCATCCAGAGTATTCACAAAATGCCTGGCTCCAGCCATTGCATACTGCAGGCAGAGAAATATCCAAATTTACCCATACCTGGATGACTGCCTGATTCAGGCGGACAGTTAGGAATTATTGCTTCAGCACCTGCCATTTGTAAAAAGCCTTCTCACTTCATTGGGGGTACACCATTAATGAAAAGAAATCTCAACTGGTATCCAGTCAAAAGATTGTATTTCTGGGAGCAAGCTTGGACACAACTTTCCAGATGGTATTTCTCACTTCAGAAAAACAAGTTTATCTGACAGACTGCTTCAAACAAATGGCCACCAGAACCCAGCTATCTGCATGAAAAATACTGCAAGCCCTAGGGTTCATAGCCTCATGTATTCTGCTAATTCCATATGCAAGACTGCATATGAGGAAACTTCAATGGTATTTAGAAAGTCTTTGGTGCCAGCATTCTCAGGACCTGGAAACTGTCATTCCTGTCATAACCTTGTCTAAGGGCAGAGTTCCTTTGGTGGGCAGAAGCATGCAACCACAAAAAGGGACTGCATTTCACTCAACCCCACGTCGCCCAAACCCTGACAACAGACACTTCAGACTATGCATGGGGGGGCTCACATGGCAGGCAAATGCATTCAGGGCCACTGGAGCCCAAGCCAGATTCTCTGCACATCAATCAAAAAGAGATGCTAGCTGTACAGAGTGCTCTGACAGCTTTCAAATACCTAATCCTTTCAGGACAACTACTGATAAAAACAGACAACACCACAGTTATGTGGTACATAAACAAGCAGGGGCGAACCCATTTTTATCCACTCTGTAGGTTAGCCATGGCCCTGTAGAACACAGCTTTGAGCAACCAAGTCCATCTACAAGCGCAATTCCTGCCAGGCAAACAAAATTCACTGGCAAATGACTTAAGCAGAAATCTCCTAGACCCACATGAGTGGAAATTGGAGCCCAACACCTTCAACTTTCTGATCCAGAGGTGGGGGACACCAGAGGTTGATCTCTTTGCCTCCCCCCGAGAACCACCAATTAAGCAAATTCTGCACCAGGAACCCTCACAGCAGGGTCTGGAAGGTGGATGCCCTATCCTTCCAATGGGAAAACCTCTCAATCTATGCCTTTCCCCCTCTCAAGAGTACTACTCAAGATAAAACAAGACAGGCCAAGGGCAATTCTGATTGCCCCGGACTGGCCATGCCAGCACTGGTACCCACTCCTGCAGAGCCTCACAACGGTGCCACCCTGGCACCTATACCAGATTACCACCCTCCTGTCTCAGCAGGAGGGACAGATTTTGTATCCACAATTGCAAACCCTAAACCCTGCAGCCTGGCTAATCCCTTGAATACTCCACCAGCAACCCTCAGTAAACAGGTGCTGGACATCATTCTTGAAGCCAGAAGGCCTAGTACTAGGAAATCCTATGCCAAAAAGTGGAAAAGATATTGTTCTTGGATTCAGTCTAAAGGAAAGGACACAGCAGTGCCCTAATTACCGCTAATCCTTGATTACCTAGCAGAGCTACTCCACAGTGGCCTATCCTTCTCCTCCATTAAGATTCTTGTCTCTGCCATTTTGGCTTATTACATAGTGAGCGACCTCTATTTTCTCACCCTCTCATCAAACAGTTCCTTGGAGGGGCTAACAACTTAAGGCCCCCAAGGAGAGCACCCATCCCTGCCTGGGACATTAACTTTGTACTGGAAAAGCTCACACTTCCCCCTTTTGAACCTGCTGCTTCAGCAGAGTTAAAATTCCTCTCTTGGAAAACAGCCTTGCTTTAAGCCATAACTTCAGCTAGAAGAGTGTCTGAGTTACAGGCACTAATGGCTGTGGAACCCTTTAATGTTAAGTTGTCTCTCTCGCCTACATTCTTGCTGGTTGGGTTCAGAGCTGACCTTCGGCTCTGACTCGGCCATTTTCTAAAGCTCGAGAGCTACTTACTGGCGAGGTTGCGCTTTACTGGCTCAGGTCGTATTCATCTTTTGTAATATTAGTAGTTAAACTTTTAGTGTATATTTTTCAAGTTTTTTTGTTAAATCAGAGTAGTACTGTAGATTAGTCTTAGTTTTCCCTGTGTTTTTCTACCCTTAGGAAACTCATTTTTACTTAGAGAGTTTCTCCCCTCCCCCTTTATCTCCCTAAGTAGGCCATTTAAGTTAGAGGCTATCCCCTTCCCTTTTAAATTGTTCCAGTAGGAAGTAGTGTTTAGCCTTTGTAGTCTAAGTCATAGTATCTTAGTTTTGTTAGTATTGTTTCCTTTAAATTTGTTGTGTGAAGGTGTGGGACTAGTGTGTGTGTGTGTGAGTGTGTGTTTTTTTGTACTAGTCTAACATTTATCCATCGGTATTCCTTTTTTTTTTCTTTATCATGTCAAAGGATGCCAAGGTATCAGGGTTCAAGAAGTGTGACTCGTGCTGTCAGAAAATGTCTCTGACAGACGGTCACACTTCTTGTGTTTATTGTTTGGGTGCCCTACACCTGCAGGATTGTTGCTCGGTATGTCATGCCTTTAGTCCGAGAGTCCTGCAGGAGCGTAGGAACAAGTTAATTCTCAGGGGGTTACTAAAACCCGAGGGGTCTCTGGCGAAGTTTCAGCCAGCAAAAACCCCTAAGCCCACCAAGCTGTCGGCTCCCAGTACTGAGCCATCGCCAGGTGGAGCGTCTGCTTCAATTTCGGTTCTGGCCGGAGCCGAAGTATCTAAATCTCTCTCGGCTCTGACCTTGGTGTCAGAGCCATCAGGGAGCTGTAAGTGATCCAGGTCACCATCCCTAGAGTCAATTCACTCGGCTCCGGGATCGCCTTTGCTACAGTCTGAAAGGAGCCATCGGTCCCACTCTTCTTGGTCCTCGAGGATATCCGATCATGACTTAGAGAGAGTGGTTAGTAGACTCCTCAAATTGCAGGTCCTGGCTAAAATGTTAACTAGCCCTCCTCATCAGGCTGTGGCTGTTCCTGTTTCTGATGTAGTTCCTCCTCCGACTCCTCCTGTCATTTCAGAGCCGGAGCTTGTTGGGGCTCGGATCCTGGAAACGTTGGCGCTGATGCTTCCCCTTTCGGCTCCTTTGTCGGCTCCGATTGCTTCAATGGTGCCGTCTTTGGAGAGATCTGGGTGCCGAGACTATCTTGGCTCTGAGGGGGCGAGTGGCATCAGACACTTGTCTGACCCCGTTCTCCCTCTCGGAGCCTCGGCGCAGATGAGCTCGGCATCTACATCGGCCTCAGAGCCATCCCTTTTAGTGCCGGAGAGGATTCCTGTTTTTATGGAGCGGGGGCCCTCTTCTCTGCCGGACAGGGGTGCCTTCGAGGTCATGAGGAGCATGCTGACTTCTGAGTCTGCACCTCGATCAGCCCCTTCAGCTCCTCCCCCCAGGGTGCCTGCTTAAGTCTCTGCCCCTCCTCCAGATCCCAAGCGAGGGGAACAAATGCTCCAGGTCACCCCATTGGGTGTATCTTCCTCTTCCAAGGCCTCCCCTGAGATTTCAGAGGAGCTCCCTCAAAAGAGGAAATGTAAGAGGAAACATGTTGACTCCCCAGAGTCTGTCACATCAGATACTGACTTGGAGGATTTGGAAGGGTCCCCAAGATCCCCCTCTGAAGATGTCTCTTTCTCTGACATCCTTGAGATCCTTAAGCAGAGGGGGAACTGGTCTGCCCTTAACCCTTTTGAGGATGAGTCAGTATGATTGGATGCATTTGGTTCTCACCCCTCCACCTCCTGGGTGTCTCCGCCTTTCAATTCATTAATGGAAGTGGTGGCTCGAAAGGAGTGGTCAGCTCTGGACACACTGGAACCAACCCCCCACAGGCCCACTAAGTTTATTACGACCACGCAAGATAAACAGTTTTTGACAAAGGGTGTCCCCGTTGATGCCATGGTGGTAGCAGGTGCCACGAAAAAGGAGTTGGCTGACACTTCTGTACCTGTCCATCCCCCTAATAAAGAGTCTAGGATGATGGATAGATACGGGAAGTGGATGTTTTCCTCAGCGACCTTCTCCATGCGGTCGCTGAATTATTTGTGCCACTTCACCCGTCTTCAGAGGGATCTCCTCAAGGAGCTAGGAGATACCCTGCAAGATCCATCAGCTGTGGGGGCTCAAGACAAGATAAACTCCCAGCTGGCAACTCTTAATTTTATCATTAACTCCTCCATGCGGCTGATTTCATATGCGGCTGATGGAGTGAGTAGAGCCACAGGCACAGGCGTGGCTTTGAAAAGACATGCCTGGATGCAGTTATGCAACTTCGCTGATCCCTTCAAGGTATCTTTCACCAACACCCCCTTTGATGGTTCAGCTCTGTTTGGACCTCAGGTGAAAGATACACTTACCAGGTGTGAGCAGGAAGGCAAGACTCTCTGCTGTGGGAGTCCGTTTTCCACTCCCTCTAGACCATACCCTAAGGGTCAGAAGAGTGGAAAGATGTGGTTTCGGAACCCCCAGGGAGCCATGCCTGACACATGTGGCGAGTTTCCCTCCAGAGGCAGAGGAGGGAACAACAATAGATGCTGCCTGTGGGGCAGAAGGGGTCTGCAGAATCAAGGCAGCAGAGAATCTTTCTCTGACAAGCCCTTCCAGCACCCCTGAGGGGCTGCCCGGCTGTCCACCTTCGGAGGCAGTCGGGCGAAGGTTGTCTCTGTACCCAGAAACCTGATGTCTCATCACTCGAGACAGATGGGCACAGTCTATCATATCCGGAGGTTACAAAATCCCATTTGTCCACACCCCCTTAAAATCAAACAACCTCATCCCAGATGTTCCACCCAGTCTACGGGAACAGACAGTACAAGAAATTTCAAGACTGCTAAAAAAACGGGCCACCCAACAAGTCCCAGTAGACCAGCAAGAATCCGGAATTTACTCAAAGTTCTTTTTGGTACCAAAAAAGACAGGGGACTGGAGACCCATTTTGGATCTCAGCAGACTAAACAAGTCTGTTCAAAGAACGAAGTTCCGGATGGTCACACTTCAGTCCATTCTACCCTTTTTGGGTCAGGACAATTGGATGTGCTCCATAGATCTTCAGGATGCATACTACCACATCAAAATGGACAGGCATTCATAGGTTCATAGGTTCATACTAGGCTATCTGCCCAGGGGCATTTATAAGCCTAGCCCATAGTTATGTGACTTTCGCCACCCCTTTAGTTTGAAGAAAACTATGCCTATTATTTTGCTGTGCCTCTGTCAAGCAGTGACACTGAAGTAATCCCTGGGGTATATCTGCGATCTCCCATCCATTGGTCAAGATTCCTCTTGAACAAGGCCAGCGAGGTGCTCTGCCTCACATGTACCGGGATTTTGTTCCACAGCATAGGGAGTCTCTGGGTGATGAATCTGTCCCTCCAGCACGTTCTATTAATAACCGTGTCAAGGTTTAAGTCTCCGCCCTTGTGGTTCTGAGGGATCTAGATTTTTTGAGGTGAAGCATATTCATCAAATCAGGGTTTGACATGGCCTTGTATGTCAGGCACAGGTCACCTCTGAGCAAGCGGTATGTGACTGAATAGAGCTGGAGTTCTTTCAGTCGGGCAGCATAAGACATATTTTTGAGACCCTTTATCCTTTCGGTGAGGAACTTTTGGGGCCTTTCCAGCTGCTGCAGGGGTCGGGTCAGATACATTCCGAATGGGGCATTGTACTCAATCATTGGTCTAATGAGTGATGAGTACAGGGGACGATGACCTCCCTTGATCTAGATGTGAATCCTTCATGATCAGGTGGGCAATGTAAAGGTCTTCCTAACTACTTTAACGTGAGTGTCAAGCGAAAGGTTACTGTCAACCTGGGTCCCCAGATCCCTGATAACTTCTTCTGTGCTCAGTGGATTGCCACCTATATGGTAGCTAGGGGTAACCTTGTTTTCCAAGGGTATGACTATGCATTTCTTGGCGTTTAACTTTAGGCCATGGCTCTGGCACCAGTTATCCGTTTCTGTGAGGCCCTTCTGAAGGATATCTGTGTCAGATGTGTTTTCGACTATGGCGCCCAGTTTGCAGTCATCTGCAAACTTTGTCAGCCATAACCCTCCTGTGTTTGCATGTACTTCAGAAAAGTAGATGCCGAACAAGAGTGGACCCAGGACTGAGCCCTGTGGGACACCACTTGTGACTGGCTTTGAGTCTGACATGGCACCAGCAACTCTGACCCTGTGGGTTCTGTCACTTAGCCAGTTTCTCCGCTTCTGGCTGGGAGCCAGTCATTACAAGTTCAGAGCCCTGCCCTTTGGTCTCACCACAGCCCCCAGGGTGTTCACCAAATGCATGGCAGTGGTTACTGCTCACCTGAGATGGCAAGGATTCCAAGTGTTTCCATATCTAGACGACAGGCTCCTTACTGCTACCACCAGACATCAATTGCCGAGAGCCAGGGATTATACCATCCAAACATGCTCCAATCTAGGTATCTCAATAAACTTTGAAAAGTCTGCATTGTCACGTTGTCAGTCTTTAACCTTTATAGGCGCAAGATTAAATATGAAAGATCTGTCCGCAAGACTTCCAGTAGACAGAGTGGCAGATATTCCTTGACATGTACAAGTATTATTAGGATGCAGAAAGATTCAGGCCAGATTCGTCCTAAAAATCTTGGGTCTCATGGCAGCAGTGATCTTATTAGTTCCCCTGGCTCGTTTTCACATGAGGATTCTCCAGTGGATGCTTTACATTCAGTGAGCCTTTCAACAACTTCCTTTGTCTCACAAAATAATAATCACACAGTCATGCAAAGACCAATTGACTTGGTGGATGGTCTTTCAATCAGTAGCCCAGGGCAGACCATTTGGCCTTCCTCCTCCAGTTGCCACGGTGACCACGGATGCCTCCCTGATCAGGTGGGGGGGGGCATTTTCAGGGCAGGACTGTCCAGGGCACCTGACAACCCCACGAGTACCACTTGTACATACACGTCTTGGAGATGAGGGCGGTGCTTTTAGCGTTGCAAGCTCTTCAGAACTCTCTAAGCACTGGGACCATTGCAATTCAGACAGACAATATGTCTGTAGTGTGGTACATCAACAAACAGGGTGGAACCAAGTCATATCCCTTATGTCAAGAAGCACTCAGACTATGGCAGTGGGCGATCTCCTCTCAACAGTTTCTGACAGCAACGCACATCCTTGGGAAGTCCAACGTCATAGTGGACAGGCTAAGCAGTGCTATTCTCATGCCTCACAAGTGGTCTCTCAACCAGACAGTAGCAGACAAAATCTTCCGCAAATGGGGTCAGCCTTGCTGCGACCTTTTTGCAACTCCTCTCAACAGCAAGTGCGACAGTTTCTTCACTCTCTTCCCTCTTCCCGGACACTCCCCCAGAGACACTCTAGTTCACGATTGGCCCCAGGGACTTCTGTATGCATTCCCACCCTTTCCACTTATTCCCAAACTAATTCAGAAAGCTACCGTGCTGGGTTGCAGGATGATCCTCATTGCCCCCTACTGGCCTCGACAAATCTGGTTCCCGTTCCTGCATCATCACCTTCTAGAGCAGCCTTGGAATCTGGACCCAGTTCCAGACCTCCTGATCCATCAGTCAGGCAGGCTGCATCCATCTCTTCAGTCTCTCAGCCTCACTGCTCGGTGGCTCCACTTCCAACCTTAGCCAGGCTTCCCAGTATTTCCAATTCAGTGCATGAGATTATCCTTTCTTCGCACAAACCTGCAACCAGGAAGACTTATGCTAGTAAGTGGAAATGTTTCTCTTTCTGGGCAGAGGCTAGAAATATAGATCCCTTCACGGCCCCTGTCCATAACGTTTTGGACTTTTTAGCAGAACGTTTTCAAACAGGCTCCTCTTCGGCCACCATTAGAGTTCAATTAGCGGCAATCTTGGAGTTTTTCTCCCCAGGACTCCATTGAAAATGAGTTCTTCTAGGCCCAATGGACTTTTCTGGTAAACCAACTGCAAATAAATAAATAAATACATTTCTAATTTCCATACGGGCCTGTCAGAAACCAGCATCATGTCCCATAAGCTTTGCAAAGCCTTTCTGAAAGGAACAATTTTGCTCAGACCTCCAGTGAGAGATCCCCACCTCTGTGGAACTTAAATTTGATCCTAGCTTCCTTGATACTGCCTCCCTTTGAACCAGCAGCTTCCTGTTCCTTGAAATTGCTTACTTGGAAAACCCTTTTTTTGGTGGCCATTACTTCAGTGAGGAGAGTTTTTGAACTTCAAGCCCTTTGTGTTCTTCCTCCTTACCTAGTTTTCCATAAGGATAGAGTTTCACTCAGAACTAATCCTTCATTCCTTCCTAAGGTCCCCTCCGAAAATAATTTGAATCAATCCATCGATCTTCCAGTCTTTTTTTCCAAATTATTCCAACAAAGCTGAACACAAATTACACCAGTTGGACGTTCATAGGCAATTACATTTCTATTTGCATAGGACTGAGCAAATAAGGAAATCAGACCAACACTTCCTGTACTATGCAGAGGGTAAGCAGGGTCGCCCAGTGTCTAAAGTAACCTTATCCAGATGGTTGTCCTCTATTATTACCCTTGTTTATCAGTTGAGGAATAAAGAACTCCCTGCTAAACCTAAAGGCCACTCTACTAGGGCTTTAGCTACGTTGGTAGCTTTTCAATCAAGACTACCTATGGAAGCCATTTGTGCGGCAGCCACATGGGCCACATCTCATATCTTCATTTCACATTATAAATTGGATCTGGCCTCTAGGAGCAGAGCTGATTTTGGTTCCACTGTGCTCAAGAATCTGTTCCAATGAGCCACCCAGGACTAAGGTGCTAGGGACGCTGTCCCAACCAGCAAGAATGAAGGCGAGAGAGACAACTTAACATTAAGAAGTTATGTACCTACCATAACATTCCATGTTAGTTGTCTTCTTCTTGCCTTCTTTCTTGCGTCCCACCCTCCATCCCCCAAGCCTAGATGGACCGAGAAGAGTCCTCCTGCGAGTCTTGTCACTGGCTGAGTCTTTACCGATTTATGTCCTCTACCTTTTTCTTCAGCCCTGTAGCTGAAGTCTTGCTATTGGGACAGTTGTCCTCTTGTATTATTATGGTGCTAGGTCTTCCAAATGAGATCTGGGGGTCTAGCACCAGGCATTGTGGGATATAGGGAGGCCTCGAGCCAGTAAGTAGCTCTCGAGCTTTAGAAAATGGCCGAGTCAGAGCCGAAGGTTGGCTCCGAACCCAACCAGCAAGAAAGAAGGCGAGAAGACAACTAACATGGAGCGTTATGGTAGGTACATAACTTCTTATTATTTTCCATGCTGACAGGGTTTCACTCACGACTAACCCATCCTTTATGCTTAAGGTGGTGTCCAGTGTGGCTCTAAACCAATCCATCCATTTGTCAACCTTCTTCCCTAACCCTCAGAATAAAGGGGAAAGGATCCTGCACTCTTTGGATGTGCACAGACAGCTCAGGGTCTACCTTGATAGGACTAAGCCTTTCAGAAAAATCAGACCAGCTGCTACTTAGCTTTGCTACAGGGGCAGAGGGTAAGGCCATTTTAAAACAAACCATTTCCAAATGGATAGCACACTGCATCCTTTCTGCTACAAGCACCATGGAAAACCAACCCCTCAGAGGATCAGAACACATTCCACTAGGGCTACTTCTACCTCTACAGCATTTCTTAGGGGAGTCCCTACCAGGGACATCCTGTAAGCTGTAACCTGGAGTTACAGCATTGCCACTTACCTATCTTTTCCAAACCTAGGGCAGGATTTGCTACAGCGGTCTTGCAAGGCCTACTAGCCAGCCCTAACACTTCTTGACTGCCTCCACCCTTCCTCAGCTTTGGGAATCAACGTACGTGTGATGACTGCAACTATTTGGTACAATAAAAACAAAACACAGACTGATAAAGTTGTATGCAGCAAAACGTAAACACCAAAAAACAGCAGCAAAAAAACTCAATAATCCTCAGCTTCTTTAGATGAAGGCTCTTATTGAATGAATTTGTCATGGATTATTAAAAAAGCTGAAGATTATTGAGTTTTTTTGTTGTTGAACTATTTGACACACATCACAAGATTGCAAAGAGACTTGATTAAGGAAGTTTCAAACCCTCTTTCAGGGACCACTACTGCAGAGGCTCAAACTTCTGTGGCCCCACAGTTGGCTGCCCTTCAGTTGATTGTGAATTCATCAATCAGGCTGATTTTGCATGCTACAGAGGTGCCTCAAGGGTTGCGGGTTCAGGAATTTCCATCCAGAGGCATACCTTGATGCACTTGGATGAATTTGTAGGGCCTTCAAGTAGTCTTTTGTTGGTGCTGCTTTTGATGGTTCTTCCTTCTCTGGCTCCACAGTGAAAGACACACTCTCCAGGTTTGAGAAGGATGGGAAGACCCTGTCCGTAGTGGGAATATGTTTTTTAACCCATCAATGGACCTTTTCAGGCACCAGTGTGGAGGTCGAAAGTTGTGACTCAAAAAATCTCAGGGTCCTTTCCAAGACAGACTTGGAGGTAGTTCTCCCAGAAACAGAGGGGGGAGCAATATTGGCAGATGATGCTCCCATGGCAGAGGGGTCAAGAGATACTTTTTCCAACAGGCCCTTTCAGCAGTCCTAAATGGAGTCCTGATTACCTTCCAGTGGAGTCCGTCATGGTGGCTTATCTCTGCACCTGGAAGCCTGGCTAAGTTTAACAAAAGCTATCTGGGTGAAGAGAATAATTTCCACAGATTATATTATTCATTTTTCCCTTCTACCCCATTACCCAGGAAACTCTCCAATGTTCCACCCAATCAGAGGGAAGGAACAGCACTGGAAATGCAAAAGCTGCCAGGAAAAAGAGTCATCCAAGAGGTCACTCCAGGTGAGATAGAATCCGGAACTCATTCAAGATTCTTCTTAGTGCCAAAGAAAATAAGGGACTGGCGACAAATTTTAGATCTTAGTGTATTGAAAAATCGGTTCAACACACCAAGTTCTGGTTCAACACACCAAGTTCTGGATGGTCATAGTAAAGTCCATGCTGCCCTTTCTGAGCAAGGATGACTTTATGTGCTTGATAGACCTTCAGGATGAGTACTATCTCATAAAAATGAACAGGCAATCCAGAAGATACTTACGCTTCCGGCTGGGAGCCAGTCATTACCAGTTCAGAGCACTGCCTTTTAACCTTACCACAGCTCCCAGGGTGTTCACCAAGTGCATGGCAGTGGTAGCAGCTCACTTGAGATTGCAGGAAGTCTGGGCATTTCCATATTTGGACAACTGGCTCATTACCACCTAGGAGGCCAAGTGTTGCTGCTCTTGGATTAACCATCAATTACAAGTCACACTTACAATCAGATGTTGGAATTCATAGGAGCTGTGTTCAACACAGTGTCCATAGTAGCATCTCTCCTTATGTTGAGATTACAAGCAATAAAAACTCAGGTCAGGAAAATAATCTGCAGTACCAAAATTTCAGCCTTGTTGTTCTACAGGCTCTAGATTCAATGTCAGCAACTGTAATCCTAGTTCCTTAGAAAGATATCACATGAGGATTCTGCAATGGATGATACAAACACAATGGTCAATGGTATGAGCAACAGAATAGAAGAACATAACCACTAAACAAAGAAACCACAGATGACCAGTATCCAAAATGTTTATTACACTCTGATGTCTCGGCAAACTGCCTTCAAGGAGTAATGGTCAATAGTGATTCAACCCATGTCCACAAATGTAAGAATAACTCATTTGCAAACAGTATCTTCTTGGTGGATGCAGTCACAACAGTTGTTACAAGTTTGTCCCTTTGTTGTCTTTCAACCCAAGGCCATAGTGACCACAGATGCCTCCCAGATTGGGGGGGGGGGGGCATTTTCCTGGGTAAGATGGTCCAAGGCACTTGGTCTCCTGAAGAGGCCAACTTGCATATCAATTTTCTGTAAATTAGAGTGGTGCTTCTGGCATTGCAAGCATTCCATGACTTTCTCCCTCTCAGATCAATTGCAATCTAAATGGACATTTCAGTGGTTTGATACATCAACAGACAAGGGGGACCAAATCATACCCCACTATGTTGAGAAGCCCTAAGGGTATCACAATGGGAGATTGCTTTCTAATTGTAAAGCACATTCTGGGGAAGTCCAACGTGATAGCAGTCAAACTGTGCAGGTCCATCTTTCTCACAAGTGGTTTCTCAACAACAGAGTGTTGGACATGGTTTTCTGGCAGTAAGGCCAGCCTTGCTGTGATCAATTGGCATCTCCTCTAAACAAGTGCAGCAGCTTCTTTGCCCTAGTCCCTCCACTGGGGGAGTCACCAAGGGATCTTCTGCTGCATGATTGATACACTGATCTTCTGTACTCTTACCCCTGACTCCTTTAATTCCCAAATTCCTTCAGAAAGCAGCCAGTTTGAAGAGTAGTCATTCTCGTTGCACCTTACTGGCCTTGACAAATTTGTTTTCCCTTTCTTTGGCCTCATCTTCTGTACCTACTTTGGATTCTGGATCCAGTTTCAGACATGCTGTGTCATCTGACAAGCATGGTTCACCTAGACATCCGAAACCTAAAACTGACTACATGGTCTGTCCAATTCCAGTAATAGCTAGGCAGCCCATGCTCTTGTCTCCTGTTTACCCAGCATAAACCCTCTACAAGGAAATTCTCTAGAAGTAAAGGAGAAGATTTGTTTATTGGGGAGAGCAGAATCAGATGGACTCCCTTTTGGCACCAATTCATTCTGTTCTTGAGTTTTAAGTGAGTTTGTTTAATGGGGGTGCTAGTGTATTTACTGTCAAAGTTCAGCTCTCTGCCATCTCTGACTTTCACATGAGGTTTCAAAATTCATCCCTGGCTTCTTCTAAACTGTGTAAAGCCTTTTTGAAGGGTACACTGCTGTTTAGGACCCCCTTATAAAGATTCTATACCACCATGGGATTTAAATTTGGTTCTGCAAGCTTTAACATAATCTCTCTTTGAACCAGCAGCTAAATGATATTTAAATTTTATGATCTGGAAACTATCTTTTTAGTCGCAATTAAATCTGCTAGGAGAATTTCAGAATGTCAAGCCTTATCTTCCAAGCCACCATATTTGATTTTTCACAAGGATAGGGTCACCTTTCATACCGATGCATCTTTCCTACCTAAGTCAAGTCAGAATCCAACATTAACCAAGCCATTAACCTGCCTGTTTTTTCCCAAACTTTATGAATAAAGGAGAATATTTATTGCACTTACTGGACATTCATAGCCAATTATGTTTCTACTTGTTGCTGATAGTCAAAAAATATTTGGGCTGTAAGTCCTAACTTATGTAAACTTTACTGGATTACACATGCATATCTACTTTGACTGCACAGACTCAGTTCTTTCAAGGATGGACTTCAGCTTGAGTGTCACTTTAAGTAAATGTGTCTGAGATACTAATTGTAGGATGACTGCTATTGGGTTCTATTCTAATTGTTTTAATGCTGAGATAGGCTGGGAGAAGTGTAGGTATGGACGTAGAATAGTTTAAATGTAAAGTAGGAGGGGTGGGTGTGAATTGGGGTGGGGTGGAGTAGGTAAGTGGAGTGAGCCCAAGCATAGCATATTCCAACTTTTGAATTAGCAATTTAACAGTGTTTAGAAAACCAATAAGTAAAGTTTGTGTATGGCATAAGGTAAGAAGGTTTCCAGAGACAGTTAACTGTATGAGTTGAACAGTTAAAAGAGAAGCTGAGAGAGAGAGAGAGAAAAGGAGAATTGCAGGTATCAGTACACAAGTCCAGGAAGACTAAGCAGAGATTTACATGTGTGGTGAAGTATTGAGTGTATTAGTTGCAGCAGGATACTGTAGTAAAGAAAGAAAGGGGGTTATAGTCTGAAAATGAAAGCAAAGCAAGGACTTTGTCCTGTTTCAGTGGAGGGAAGTAACAAGCTATGTATTGGTAGTTATTTTAGACTACACAAAAACCTATTAAACTGATTGCTCATTATTTTAGGCTGTAGTATGTGCCAATGGTATAGGTTTTGTTGGGGGTTCTGTGGAGCCACATCTTTTAGAGTGTGCACCATACAGCTTCCTATGCCAGGTGACTGTACATGGACACTCATCATACCTCTCAACCTGGCAACATCAAAAATCTGGACAAAGGCCCATGAAAAATATTTACAAATCTGTATTCTGATTAACATAAAATTTGCATGCCAGATTGTGACCCCACCCACCCCAATGAATTGTGGGAGACCAACTTTCAAACACACACTGAAGAACAGACAAAATATTAATTATTACACACAAAATATAAGCAGAACAATAGTGTTTTATTTATATTAACATTTGAACTTGTATCAAACTGAACATTTGTAACACTAAAATGCAATTTTATTTTATAAAAATAAATTAACTGCTGAAAGTCAGTGAAACAAATTTAAGGCAGGCAATACCCAAGGTTCACTTAACTGTCGATGGTTTTAGATTCACAAAAGAAATCAAATGAGACATGATAGTTGTCTGTAACATACAGCAGAAGTCTAAGTTAGCTGAGAAAGCTGCAAATAAGAAAAGTAGTACCAGATATACTAATAGTTAGGTTTGTGTATCCATATGCTTTGAAAGCATAGCCTAACGGCTGCTTTATGAGGAAGAGGAAGACCAGATACTTGACTTCAGCATGAGTTAAACATAGCAGCATCAATGTAAATAATAGCCAAACGCACCCTAGTACTCCAATAACATGTGACCAGTGTGGTGTTGAACACTAAACAGCTGTTTTCTACTTCTATCTTATTTTTCTATGGCAGTGTCTTACACAAAGCTGACATGTGTTCTGGTTTAGACAAAAAGGCTAGACATGCCATAAGATGGGACTCCTTGATAAAATTATTAATTAGAAGAGCAATACTAAGAAAAGGAAAGGAATCAGATGGATCGGGTCGGGTATATGACAGGCACAGATCAGCATGTGTATAAAATATATGACAGGCACAGATCAGGATGTGTATAAAATGGATTCAGATGTTACAAGGGGTCAGACAAAAATTAAAGCATTCAGACTTCAATTATAGAAAAGAGAGGGTTACTTACATCATTGCAGATCTGATGGGAATGAAACTTGCAGTGAATTTAAACACATGAGCTGCCTTCTATATGATTGAAAGAACAGAAAATAGATTGTAAAGACATATTCTCTCACATACCACACAATCAATAATGTTACTTTATGAACAAAGCAAAGGTAGGCATAATCTTGGAAGGTTACATAATATCCTCAATGTTTCCTCATATTTTCCTCTGTCCATCATTTTTAAATAAACTAACCGAGCATCAACCAAGGACATCAGTCAGCCACTGGCGGCATTCCTATTTTCCTCTGTCCATCATTTTTATTTTTAAATAAACGAACCAACCATCGGCTCTTAAAGTATAAAATATCAGCTTTACTATACATATGGTGTGCTCTGACTCTCACAGGCTCAGATATAAACAAGCTGCACATTAATTTATTATTTATTTTTATTTTACATTTGTTAACCGGGATAGTCCGACTGGATATATGTCCATTTTCAGCGGAGGCTTGGGGAGAAAAGCTCCAAGGTAAACAGATACAATAAAAATCATTACAAAATAAAATCTCTAGGTAAACAGATAGAATAGAAACAATAAAAACATATTTACAAAGTACAAGTAGACAATCATGAATAGACAAGTTCACAGGTTAAAAGTTACCCCTGTTTACAGCCAGGGGAAAATAGACAGTAACTAGATTACTATAAATATGGTGTCCTCTGACTCTCAAAGGCTCAGCTATAAAGAAGCTGCATGCTTTAGCACCAAAAGAACCACTTGCCATTGTGGGAGCAAGTCTTTTGTAGTTCGTCTGTTTTTGTTTATATAAAGAACCGTATACTTAAAAAAAAGTCTCTCTCTCACTTGGCTGATGAATTTTATACAAAGTAGCCTCTGCAAAAGCAGCTCAAATAGCTGGGGGATATATAGTGAAGACACTTACTCTGGACAGGAGTCTCCATCAATAGGACTTAGGGCAGTAGAGACAAAAAAATAGCATTAACCCTGGCTGCTGGACACAGATGTCACGTCATCATCTGACTGGCGACTGACAAACTGTAGTGGTGAGCAGCAGGTGAGCAAAGAGAATATTGAACACAACATATGCGGCTGCTCATATGTCGCATTAGAGGTAGTTGAGTTACCTTTCATTGTTCATTATAATTTCAGCAGTGAAATATGTGGGAAGTATTGTCCGTTCATTATTATGATTTCCCCGCTTCCAGTAGTTGATGTGTCTGTTAGATTATAGGGTTTTTGACGTTATGACACTAAGCAAGCAACATCACTGATCCTTGTCCCGCCACTGGCCAGTAAATGACAAACTAAGATGTTGATGGAAAGTGCCATCTAGAGGGCTTTCAGACATGCAATTAGCATGTAGACACACACTGTGTTGCCTCTACACATTAACTAGTCCATAGGTTAGTACTAGGCTAATTGCATCTCTTTGTTAACTTTTAAGTGTTACTGATTTGGGTACAGCAGTCCATGATTTATGAAAAAAAAAAACCTTGAAAGCCCTGCTTCCTAGACAGAATTAAACTCACTTATGACTAAACTTTGTGTCATATAATAAAGGATTCATCTAAACTACTTTACGAAGACATCGGTCATAGTCATAAATAACACTTCAGCGGTTTACTACAGTATATTGATAGGTTATCTAAATTGTAGTTAATGACTGACAAAAGGATAAGAATGTTAGAAATATTATACAGCCCTTCTTTCAAGGTATGCATTTTAAACAAAATGTAATACCACTAATTTTCAAAAAAAAAAAAACAACTACACATCACAGCTTCAGCAAAGAGCTGCTCTTTCAATAGTGGCACAGCACACACAAAAATTGCACTCTGCTAAACTAAAACAATGCTGAAGTTTACTCTTGACGAACCCACACTATATCAGTGTGCACAGGCTTTGGGACCTACGGAAATTATTGTTAGCTACCCAAACAAGATTACAGGCTGTACCTCCAAGTATCAACTTGTCTGAGGAAATGTCTTTTTTACTTTTGACTTGGTGTTTCGAAGAGCACTCCTTCTGTTCTAACACAGTGAAGCTTCTGGATTTTCAACTCCCGCATGCATATAGCACTGCTGTGAGACTCAAAGAGAATTTGTAACTGCATCTATTTACTTAAGTCTGCTATCCATAGTTACATCTCATACTTCCACCACTGACCCTCCACCATTGCTAATGACAAGACCTGTATTCTAAAAACAGTACCGATATGTCTCCACTTCATGTGAATGCAGTTCTGTAAGTGAGAAGACTAGGTCAGCTTCAGGTTGATTTGTTGAACCATGTTTCTCAGTTTGACGTTGAAGTGAGAGTAAGAAACAGAAGACAGGAGTGAAAATAGATATGTAAAGGTGACACAGATCAGCTTTACTAGTTTTGAGATAGATTTGGATAGATTGTTTTTGGCCACTGAAAAGGTAAAAGAAAAGGTACGTTTTGACTCGAAGGGTAAACGAGGTTAACAAATGGCACATTTACTGTGGTGCAGTCATTAAGCACACCTTCTGTTATGTAGCTGATGCAACTGCATTATTATTAATTTATTTTTGAAGGGACGGTAAAGAGTTCTTTTCCTATATTGTTATTTTTTAGTGTTGTTTTTATGCCAGATATTGGAAGATGAGCCACGGGAGAAAGTACATTTTCTTATCTTGATCCTGTAGTCCGAAAAAAAACTTAAAAAATCATGAATTGAAAGGGCCACGTCGGAATTCATGGCACCCCCTTTATTTTTCCCTCAAAACTGGTAAACACCGAGGAATTCGGTATGGTTGAGAGGTATGGACTCATCTGTCCTTATAGTTAGATTCTACAAGCTGCGAGTCTTAACATATGTTAACTCTACTGGATTACACATACTTATGTACTTTGACTGCACGCTGAGTCTTTTCAAGGATGGACTTCAGGCATGAGGGTCAGTTGCTGGGCAGTGATAATCTTTATGTAGCCTGTGCAGTGTATTAGCTGGGGATGATTTGATCAGGGTCGACGAGTAGGAGTAGAGATGGCTGAAAGGGATAAGAGACGTTTGATAGACTCAGATGCTAGATATTGTCATGGTAAATGTATTACTATGTTTGACAAATTTAGAACCACAATGCTATCAATAAAAACAATAAAGTCCACAAAGCCCAGGAGTTATACCCACAGCCGCATATTTAATGAACAAACACTGACTGCTTTTCTCCTTCAGGACTTCATCAGAATAAAATTGTTCCTTTTGCAGTGAGCTTATATATAAACACACAAAATGTTGATTAAGTAAAAATCATGAAGATCAATCAGTCAGTTAACTAATAAACCAATACAGCATTTAAAAAACACATACACCCTTTAACAACACAGTACTAGATGAATTTGATGGTACTACTTGTAATGCAATGTTTGAAGAATTCAGTTTAAAATGGAAAAAAAACGATGGGGAAAGACAATGCTTTATTACCAGGTCAGACCTCCAAAATACCTTTTGCAGATATTTTGCACCATTGCCAAGAAGTGAGCTCAGAGGTCCTCGTTTATGCTGTAGCAAAAAAGCATTTTACATCAGACTGGCATGGAGCCCCATCTGTCCTTAGAAACAGCTACAGTAACATCTTTTTTTTTCTTTCAAAACACCTTTATTGAATTATCACTTGTGACATAGGCAAATTTACATTCATACATTATAGTCCACATATATTGCTATATATCATATAACCTAAGCAACATTACACAAATTATTAAATTCCTGCTTTTTTAACAAGAAACATCTTTATTAAACCATCACTTACTACATAGGCAATCATACATTTATATAAATGAAAACAAACCACACTGACTCAATCCTAATCACAAGCATTTTTTATTTATTTATTTTACATTTGTTAACTGAGAAAGTCCAACTGGATACAGGTCCATTTTCAGCGGAGGCCCGGGGAGAAAAGCTCCAAATTGCATAACAAGTATAAATACAGTGAAATTATTACAGTGAATTATAACAAAATCGACATTTGTTTAACAATATATACACACGTTCAAGATTTTCTCAAATACATACAGGAAATAGTTGGAAATTATTAACTGATAGGAAATAGTTGGAGATTGCTAACTGATACGGGAGATCACATACCTTTATAGCGGTTAACATACATGGTTAAGACAATCAATCATCCTTACTTTAATTCTTTAAAGCAGATGAGAGACGTACAAACTTCTAAACAGTTAGATCATCAGAGTGTCTTTCCTGTAATAAGGTTATCGTTTATAGTTGATGTTTGAGTGGGGGGTTAGTCAGGGTTTGTACAGGGATAAAGCCAATGCATTTTTAGGTGTTTCTTAAGAGATATTTTAAATTGAAATAAGGAAGGAATTGTAGTAAATTCTGCAGGAAGTAATTTCCAGATTTTACCGGCAGAGTTGGAGAATGGTGATTCACCAGCTGAATTGTTGGCTTTAACAGTTTTTACTAGCATTCTTTTGGAAGAGGGGAGAGCTTTTGGGTCACTGTAGGGGTTGATAATATTTTTCAGTATGGGTGTACTGTCTGGTTGGTAGAGAATTTTGTGAACAACTATAAGTTGGTTATACTGAAGTTGATAGGGTAGTTCTAGCCAGTCTAACGATTGAAGGTTAAGGCAGTGATGGTTTCTATAAGCTGATCCTGTGGGAAATCTGGCAATATTATTGTAGCAGCTAGTAAATTTATCGAGGTTTGATTTGCTTAGATTTACGAAGATGGGTGAGGCATAAAGAAGGGTTGATAGCAGATGTGTACGGACAATAACAGTTCTAGCAGATGGGGTTAGGAATTGTTTAATCCTGTATAAAGAGCCTAGTTTCTTATTAACTGTTTCAATAGTTTTATCTATGTGAGCATCAAACTTAAGGTTGTTGTCAATGATTACTCCCAGTAGTTTAGTACGAGGTTCTGGGGAAATTATGGTGCCATTGTTAGATGTTATGATGAGAGGTGGTGAGGGGACCTTGCAAGTGGGGGAGAAGAGTAATAGTTTGGTTTTATTTGGGTTTAATAGTAGTTGGCGACCAGTGAGCCAGTTCTCTCCTTTGTTGAAAGCAATTTGGGATAAAGACTGTAAGTCTGTGAGGGAGGTGGTAGAGCTGATTAGGGTGGAGTCATCTGCATACTGAATACATGTTGCATCTGGGATGACTTTGTGCAGGTCATTAATGTAGATGGAGAATAAGAGGGGACCTAATATAGATCCCCGGGGGACTCGAAGGGTGATTGGTAAAAGTGAACATAGGTTATCTTTCAGGTCTATATTAGAACATCGAAGTTTCAAAACTTTGACTGTTCTAATATCGACCCCTATTCAGCGAAAGCTGAAAACATCAAACATACAGAACAGCAAATCTTTTCCTAGGGAAAACATTTGCTGTTCCAAAACACATACACACAACACAAGCACACCAAGCAAACAGCAATACACACACATACACCTAAAATCTTACACCTAACCCTACACTAAACTATATACACACCACTAACTATCCACTTACCTTAACCCAAACCTTAATCCTAAGGTCCGTCACTATCGCACACTCACCTACCCCGCCCTAACCCTCACGTCCACACAATCGCACACATACCTAACCCAAAGCCTAACCCTAACTAACCTAACCCACACTCAATCGCACACTTACCTGAGCCCGACCTGTAACCTTCCACCACATCACTGAAAATATCGAAGCAACAAAAACGGACAACCGAATTCTTTCCCTAGGAAAAAAATTGTTTTTCTGTTGCTTCAATAATTTCAGCTTTCGCTGAATAGGGGTCGATAATAGAACATTCGAAGTTTTGAAACCTCGATGCTCTAATATAGACTCTATCTTTCAATAGTACAGCTTGTTGTCTGCCACTTAGATAAGAATGAAACCAGCTAATTGCTAGGTTATCTATGGAGAGTGATTTTAGTGTGTCTAAGAGTAACTGGTGGTTTACCATGTCAAATGCCTTGGATAGGTCTAGGAAGAGGGCTGAAGAGAGCTTGTTGTCATTATGGTTTTGATTTATTGTGTAAGAGAAGGAGAGAAGGGCTGAGGTTGTACTATCCCAAGGTCTAAATCCATGCTGGGAGGGGGCTATGAGAGTGTTCTGATTAAGATAGGCTAGAAATTGCTTAGGGATACATTTTTCCATTATTTTAGCCAAGGGAGACATGATGGCTATAGGCCTATAATTTGAGAGTTCAGTGGAATTTCCCCCTTTATGAGGAGGAATAATGTGGGAGATTTTCCAGATGGAGGGGATATAAGTGTCAAGAATAGTTCTATTAATTCAGATTGAAATAGGGTATGCTATTTCATTAACAGCTTTTTGGAGATACTCTGCGGGTAGTAGGTCTGCTGAAAGGGTGGTGGGTTTCAGTTTCTTAAGTAGGGACTTAATAAAAGATGTTGGTACTAGATCAAACTTGAAGGCGATGTTAGTATGGGGTTTGAGATTGGTGGTACTTGGAGTATTGGTAGATAGTTTGTTGGCTAGTGATTGCACGGTTTCTGTAAAGAAAGTGTTAAAGGTGTTAGCAACAATTTTAGGAGATTTTTGGAGGGTAGTTAAGGGGGTAGGGGTAGATGATTGACCTGGGTGGAGAAATTTATTTATGCCTGACCAGAATTTTTGTGGTTGATTTTGGTGCTTTTGTTGCAGATTACAGTAGTAGCTTTTTTGTCTAGCATAATGGAATTCTTTGTATCATTTCTCAACTGTTTATATATGAGGTGGTATTTTGGGGATTTAGTGGTTCTCCAGGAGGTCCACACTTTGTTTCTGCTAATAAATGTTTATTTATTTATTTACATTTATTGCCCAGGAAAATCCGACTGGACACAGGTCCGTTTTCAGCGAAGGCCCGGGGAGAAAAGCTCCACAATAAAAACAACAATTAATTACAAATTATAAGAAGTATAGGTAGGTTTTGTTTAACGATAGTAATAAACAGTTATTGGCTAAGTGCATCACATTTTGATAAGATGTTCATTGTGCCTCTACCCATGGTGAGGCATTCTGTCTCCATTGGCTGATATTGAATAATAGCCACTGTACATTGGCTGTATCAGCTAGTGAAGGTCTTTAGAATATGATTTTGTGCCGATAAACACATGGCTTTTTTTAAGGAATATGTTATGTATGTGCTGCTAATATTACAAGAATGTTCAATAATATGTGTTTTTTCAAATTTTAATGCGTGTTTACTTGTTGTCTTAGATTTCTTAGATGTTCATTTTGATTGGGTAGAATGTATATCTTGTCTATAATTGGTTAGAGAGGTTAGCTACAATTATTAATTATGCAAAGTTAATTTGATTGGATTATTATCCATTTTTTTTATACTATATATTCAATGTGTTTGGTTGCATCTTTTGAATGGTCTGAAGAAGCAACTTTACGTTGTGAAAGTGCTTACGTCTTTATTTTATGATTTTTATTTTATTAAAGCCTTCCATCTCCTCACAGTGGTGTTGGATGTTATTAGTGTTAACAAATAATAAATGTTCACATGCTGGGATAAACAACACACCAAAAAACAAGGCAGATGGAAGAAGGGAGCAGCTACTGTAATAGTGATCATTCAAACATCTACTATTATGCTAAGTTAACTGTACTATGTTCATCATATTTATCACTGCTGCAGTAGCCTTAGCTATACAGGTAGAATACTCAGACATTTCGGAGGGGGGGGTAGAAGGAGGTGTCCAGGATCCACTGGACAATGGTCCTAGCAAAGCCTTATCTAGACTTAGCAAAGGAATCGAGTTGATGGTGTTGTAAAAGTATATACAGAGGATCATGTTGAAGCTTCTAGAAAACAACATTTTCCAAAAGCCTTAGATAAAACCAAGGCCCTGTTAAATTAAGCCTTGACCCTGCTTGGAACAGATTTGTTGTGGTGAGTATAACAAAAGGCAATAGCCTAAGACAACCATATGGATATAGTCAGTTTTGACATAGATTGTCCCTTCTTCTTACCTTCACAAGAAATGAACAATTGATCCAAAGAATTGAAAGATTTAGTTCTGTCAAGGCAGTACCTGAGCTGTCTGTGGACATCCAAGGTATGGAGTGTCCTTTTCTCTCATTTTTAGGTACATGCAAGAAAACAGTGATAGGGATAGTTTGGTTTAAAGTAAACTCTGATACCACTGTAGGGATAAAAGAAGGATTACTTCTCAAAAAAACCCTGTCCCTATGGATAGTAAGATGGAGCTGACTCACCAAAAGACCATGCAATCCAGATACCCTTGGTGCAGAGGTCAGAACAATCAGTAAAACTATCTTTCTTGCTAAGAACCTGAATTCAGCTATGTTAGCTGGTTCAAATGACGCAACACAAAATTAAGATCCCAAGGAGGGGACACTGTTTTTTTGGAGGTATCTTATTCAAAACTCCTTTCAAAAAACATTTTGACATGGGAATGCATTGAAAGAGGAGGATCCATGGGCAGGCCAGCTGAAATGGCTGATAAATAAACCTTTATGGGAGGAGTAAGAAAGGCTATAGGATAGCAGCTGACATGAATATTGTACAATCAGAGAGCAATTAGTCCTGAAGGTTCTCTATTATAACCGCGAATGCTTAGGTTGTCGAATACAGCATGATCCGACACCTACTATGGGAACACACAATTCACTGAAACCTCAAAATGCAGAAATACACATCGAATTCTTTTGTTTGGCCAACACCGTTCCACCCACTAATGAAAACAAAACATACTTCCCACAACACTGCTCGCTACATACTTCCCACCCAAACAAACCACATACATACACTAACCTAAACCCTACTTCTAAATCTACACTAACCGTTACATACATTACTTTCTATGCACTTACCTTAACCCGCACCCTAACCCTAAGGTCCATAACTATCATACACTTACCTTAATAAGCTATACCCAAACAAAATAAATAATCCACACACATACACTTAACCAAACCCTACTTCTAACCCTTACATACATTACTATCTGTGCACTTACCTTAACCCACACCCTAACCCTAAGGTCTGTAACTATCACACACTTACCTTACGGAGCTATACCGCAGAAGGGCTGACTATGCTGAATCACGATTTCGAATTTCACGGTTTCCAGCATTTGGTGTACTTGCGGTTCGCTTAATCAGTGTTGATCATGCTGTATTCGACAACCTAAGCGTTCGTGCTTCCAATATAGACCCGTCCTGAATGGGTGCTGGGTAGATGAAGCCAAGGCCCTTGTTGACAACTACTAGAAAACGTTTTTCTGTATACGAATGTACGATTTTCTAGTAGCAGGCTTTTTACTAGAAAACGTTTTTCTGTATACGAATGTACGATTTTCTAGTAGCAGGCTTTTTACTAGAAAACGTTTTTCTGTATACGAATGTACGATTTTCTAGTAGCAGGCTTTTTACTAGAAAACGTTTTTCTGTATACGAATGTACGATTTTCTAGTAGCAGGCTTTTTACTAGAAGTCGTTTTTCTGTATACGAATGTACGATTTTCTAGTAGCAGGCTTTTACTAGAAAGCGTTTTCTGTATCTGAATGTACGATTTTCTAGTAGCAGGCTTTTACTAGAAAAGCGTTTTTCTGTATACGAATGTACGATTTTCTAGTAGCAGGCTTTTTACTAGAAAACGTTTTTCTGTATACGAATGTACGATTTTCTAGTAGCAGGCTTTTTACTAGAAAACGTTTTTCTGTATACGAATGTACGATTTTCTAGTAGCAGGCTTTTTACTAGAAAACGTTTTTCTGTATACGAATGTACGATTTTCTAGTAGCAGGCTTTTTACTAGAAAACGTTTTTCTGTATACGAATGTACGATTTTCTAGTAGCAGGCTTTTTCTTGCCACCATTAGTAGCTGCTGCCCATCCTTTGTAAACACTTACCTGAAGAGAATTGAGACCTTATCATACAGTCAGTCAGATGAAGTTGATTGGGGTTGGGATGGATCAAACACCCCTTCTCTTATGTGAGTAAGTCTGTGAGGAAGTTTATGGTAATTGCCTCTGGCCATTTCCACAAGAGAAGAGAGCCACAGTTGCCTGGGCCAGAAGAGAGTTACCACAATGATCTTGAAGGAGTCCTTATGAATCTTTAGAAGTACCCTGGATATCAGTTGAAACACCCACGGAAACATTCCTTTCCAAGGAAAACAAAAGGCATTTCTCTTCCAGGCCTTCTTGCATGGAGTCCCATAGCAGAATCTCACCAGATGATTGTACGGAGAGGAAGCAAATAGGTATACTTGACGAACTCCCCACAGATGGATCAAATTTTGGAAGATCCCCCAATATCATTGCCATTCATGAGGGTCTCCCCTTGTTCTGCTCAATAGATGGAATGTAGTGTGCCTGTAGAGTGAGATTGTGCTGTGAAGCTATATCCCAAGCTAACATGGCAAAGAAGGGGAGTATGACCTGGTTCTCCCTTGCATGCTGACATAGTACAGGACTGTGGTATTGTCTATATCAACTTGAAGAGGTCCAGGGGACCAAAGATGATTCACACAGTTGAGTGCCTTGATCAGGACAAGCATCTCCTTTACATTAATATGTTTGTGTCTGTCCTTGGTGCTCATATACCTTGCACTTTTGGGCCTCTTGAAACTGCTCCCCATGCAAAGACCAAGGTATCTGTGGTGACTGCTTTGGAATGGGGTTGAATGGGGATACAAGGGATTTGCCGTGTCCACCAAGTGATTTCTTTCTGAGAAATCCCAGAACTGAGATTTGAAAAGACAAATGGTGTTGATGCTGGGATGACTTCAGAGTGTATCCTTATCATGTGGAGCCTTGCCAGGAGTATCATGAAAATCATAGATGTATGAGACCCAGAATGTTAGGAATTTCCATGTGCTGACCAAAGTGGCACAGTGGTGCAGTGGTTTGCATTGTCACCTCATAGCAAGAGGTTCCCCAGTTCAATTCTCGGCTGGGGTGCCATTTGTGTGGAGCCTGCATGTCCTCCCTGTGTTCATGTGGATTTCTTACAGGTGCTCTGGTTTCCTCTCACATTTTATAGACATTAAGCAGGTGGGTTGGGCACTCTAAATTAGCCCTAGGAGTGAGTGTGTTGCAAGTGTGTGGTATGGATTAACTACCATGGCAGGGCTAGCCACCAGGTGGTATAAACAGTGGCTCTAGATTATTGTCACTGTTGAAGTGACACCCCAATCCCATATGCAAAAATAGGAAAAGGGGCTGAGGAAGGAAGGATGGACCAAAGCCAGAAAGGAAAACCTTAGAAATAAATCTAGAGATTATTTTTCCCATGGAAGAAAAGATCTTTGAACTGAACTGTCTGGCTGACACTCCAAGAACACAATCCTATGATAAAGAGTCAGAAAAAGATATCTGAATGTTCTGCTGGAATCCCTGGTTGTGGAAAAGATCTCTCATTTGAGTGTCTAGAATGATAAGCAAGTCATCTAAGTATGAAAAAATGAGCTGTAACTGGAGTAACGCACTTTGTGAACACTTTTAGTGCACTGGATAGTCCAGAGGGTAAGGCAGAGAACTGATCATGTGATCCAGGCACACAAAACCTTAAGAAATGCCTGCCATCTGGATCAATAGAGGTGTGATGATAAGCGTATTTTAAATCTAGTTTTGCCAGGAAACGTAAATGATGAAGAAGAGGGGTAACAGGTTCTGAAGTGATAACATTTTGAATTTGGGCACAATCACCAACAAGTATAGGAAAGAAATATCCAGAATTGATCTCTACGCATTTCCTTTGGCACTAAAAGATCTTTGAATAAAAACCTTTCCCCATCTGAGAGGGAGGAATTGGTTATAGCACTCTGTCTGACAGCATGTGATGGACAGGTAGAAATAAGAGGCCAGTCTAGTGAATGAGGAATTACCCCCTGGAAAGGAAGAATTTCCTTCTATTGATATCTGTAACCTTAATGATCTTCAGAGCCAGTTTGTCTGAAACTATCTATTGCCAAATAGAAAAGTGGAGCTTCAGACATTCTGGAAGGGAAATGGGAGCAAGGTCCCTTAAATAGTTTTTTTGATTTATGAGACTGTTAACTGGTTTTGGGAGCCTTTAGAATTATTTTTGGAAACCACTTGTCATTTCTTATTAAGAATCTATTTACCTACATTTTGTTGAGACTGTTTATTTTGCTTTTTGCCAAAACTGAATGAAGGTTTAGGGAATTCCTTTGAAAATTTGGAAAACAAAGGCTGAAAAATCTTAGACATTCTCTGAATCAGCACTAAATCTCTATCCACAGAAGATTAATATCATCTGGGAAGTTCTGAGACTGCTGTCAGTCAAACCTTCTCAAAATAGTACCAATAGCCATAGCCTTGGAAGAAGTTTCAACTGAGTCATGCATACGCAGCAATCATGTAGTGACTTGTACAGTTGAAACACCTAAATGATTTAAAGATTTTCTTCACAAGAAGAAATTGCAGGCAAAGCATTCCTCATACTTTTACAACTGGTTAGCACAAACTTTAACATATGAGCCCTACAATTCATAATTCTAAAATTAAAGTTGCAGAAGCATACACTTTTCCCCCATACTTATCATTTTTGCATCCTTATAAGAAAGTAGGAAATGAAATGTATATGAGCAGCAGGATTAACTAAAGCTATAGCTGCTCGGTCAGATTTGGGAAGAGTGTATCAGACTTAAAAGACTGAGGAACTTTATACATCATATCTGTCTAAGCTGGCTCACTATCAGGAAAATTGCAGGCAGTAACCCACACATCCTCCAGAACTGACAGAACTGGAGGAATGGTAAAAGTTCTGGAAATTCCTTTTGTAACAACAGCTGATAGTATGTTCTGAGAAACTGAGAAACCTTGGTGTTCTCCCACTGAAAACACTGGTACACTCTGAAAATAGACTCAAAAAAAGAGAAACCCCTAACAAGGAGAATCAGAAACTGAGATCTCCTCTGATTCTGAAACAGAAATATGAGGAAAATATCCATTCCTTCATCTATCCTGTCCAGATTTAGATTTTTGAATCTGTTCAGGAAAAGAGTTAGCCCTCCAGAAATGACTTTATAAGAAGGATCAATAGCCTGAATAAAACATTGAGCAAGACCCAGTAAAGTACTCTGATTAAAGAAGTTTGAGGAGTAACTTCACGCAACAACAGCTTCCAAATGGATGGGCACAACATTTTGAAAAAACAGGGAAGTCTGCCATGTTCCCTGTCCTAGGACCAGAGTGGCTTTCCATAACCCACTGAGGAGAACCCAACATCTGCAGAAGATGTGACTAACCTCCAATCCATAGTGGCTATAGGTGCTACAAAAGAGGGGTCTGGCGTAAAAGATGAGGGGTCTGAGGTACAACTATCGATGAAAGAAATAGACTACAGAAAGTGAATAGGACCCAAAATGTTAGAAGTTTGATAATACAAATGAATGCAGTCATCAAGATTGTTCATAGGAATTCATGCAATGCAACAGAAGTAAATGGGGTATTTTACTGTGCAGATAAATTAATAACAGATAAAGTCTTACTATAAAAACACAGTGAAATAAGGGAAAGGGAGGGGAGAAATCAAATGCATCATGGAAATATTGAATAGAGAAAACTATAAAGCAATTAAGACAAGAAGTGCTACAGTTAAAAGACTAGAGAAGAGGGAACAGATCATCAAAAATACTCAGAAAGAAAGATGTGATGATAGCAATGTGCAGAATCAAAACAGATTAGGATCTCTCTTGCACAATTGCAAATAATAAATGTAAGATATTGGCACAGGCAGAGAAACTCCGAAGATATGCAGGCAAAAAGAAAAACTGCAAAATAAGCAATTTATTGATGGCCCAAAAAAGTTTTATAGAGAATTGGGAAACAAGGCAAAAGGAATAGGAACACCAACAAAAAAAGAAGAAATAGGCACATTTTGGAGAAATGTCTATGAAGATCCTGTGTAACATAATAAGGATGCTGAATGGATAGAAGAAGTAAAAGAAAGAATAAGAAGTTTAAAGGGACAGAATATGAAATGGGATGAAGTAACAGCCAGAGAAAGTAAAATAAAATTAAGGAAAGCTTCTAAATGGAAAACTCCAGGCCCAGATGCAGTATCTTACTTCTGGCTAAAATTATTAACAGCTTTACATGAAAATTTAGCCATGAGTAAGAACTATTTATATACGCACCCCAAACAGATGGCAACTTGGTTAACAAGAGGAAAAAATAATACACCTCCTTAAGACGAAACATGCAAGCTATCCTAAAAATTATAAACCAATAACTTGCCTTCCAACAATGTATAAACTCTACACTGCAATTGATGCTAACAGAGTTTGTAGTCATTTAGAAGAAAACTCAATTATGGCATTAGAACAAAAGGGCAATAAATGGAAATCACATGAAACAAAGGATCGTTTGTTGTTAAATAAAGTCATAATGGAGAACTGTAAAAAGGGGAAGAATCTAAGTGTAGCATGGTGGATGGACTACAACATAGCATTTGACAGCATCCCAGATTCATGGGTAAAAGATTGCTTACAAATGTCTAAGATACACCCTGAATTGATAAATTACATTACAGTGACCATGAAAGAGTGGCAAACCACTTTGCAGCAAAGCCATGATAAAGGACACATTGTTATCCTTTTCTTCAGGCTTTGATGTTTGCCGATAATTCTCTTCTCAGCACCAAGAATTACATCTCCCTGAGATTCATAGAGCTTTACCCACACTGGCAACGTATTTATGTATGGCTGGACATTCTGAGGTTCATAGAGCTTTACCCACACTGGCAACGTATTTATGTATGGCTGGACATTCTGAGGTTCATAGAGCTTTACCCACACTGGCAACATATTTATGTATGCTTGGAGATTCTTTTCTAGCCTAGTTGTTTTTACTTCCACTGGAACTGTGTCCTTATTCTGCACTGCTCTAGTTTCTGCTTTTGAATGTATTGATATTTTATATCCCTCTTGGGTGGAGACAGGGTTATTCATAAATGAGTATGACTGTGCAGCGGTACTTTTTTTTTAACTTGGTGCCAGAGCCATGGGCTGAAGCTTAATACCAGGAAATGTATTGTTATCCCCTTTGGAAAAAAACATGTACCCATGAATTACCACATAGGTGGCAGTAAACTAAACATCGAAAGTGTGATGAGAGACTTAGGGAAAGAGGTGGGCAGTGGTCTCACCTTTGATAACCATATTGCCACAACAGTCAGGAAATCCTTCTATGTGGTACACCTCAACACTAAGGGGTTTTCATCCAGAAAAAAGGAGGTCATTGTCCTCTGTACTCATCCCTCATTAGACCCATTATAGAGTATAATGCCCCATTTGGTATGTACCTCACAAGACATCTGCAACAGCTGGAAAGGCCGCAGAAATACCTCACTAAAAGAATCACAGGCCTAAAGCAGATGCCATATGCTGACCATCTAAAAAAACTCCAGCTATACTCTGCGGCATATCATCTACTCAGAGGCGATCTCTGCTTAACATACAAGGCCATTTCAAACCCTGAGCTGTTGGACATGCTTCACTTAAAGAAATCCCAATCTCTCAGAGCCACACGCTCCAGGGATCTAAACCTTGTCATTACAATGAACAAAACATGCTGGAGGGATAGGTTCCTGACCCAGAGACTCCCCATACTCTGGAATAGACTGCCCATGCATGTCAAGCAGAGCACCTCATTGGCGCTGTTGAAAAGGAACCTTGACAATTGGATGGGAGATAGGAAATTCACCCCGGGGATCATGTCAGTCACCCTGCTAGACAGGGGTCCAGGGAAGTAAATATCGTGGGAAGAAATATCCAGGGAATTGTTATAGCTAGGCTTGTATATGCCCTAGGGCCAATACGCTAGTACAAACCTATGAACTTTCCAGACTTCAAAGAATGGCATTGGACATTTTTTTATACTTACAAAAAAAAAAAAGTACAAAATCATCTTGTGCCAGATTCAAAAAGTCTCGCTCGGTGTAAGTCACTTACCTCGGTGAAAGGCCTGTCTATCTATAATTGGCCCCCAGTTTAGATACAGATGTCTTTCACCGTGTAAAACACTGTAGTCAATGGGTGCAGTTATTATGATAATCACTGCTGCTTTTGCCTCTTTTCAACTATAATATTTGGCTTTCTTGCTACATTTTTCTTAACTACTGGCATTAGAGAATTCCATGTGATCACTGAAGTTTCATTTTTAGCAATCCATTGTAATTCAGATTTCCAATGGCTCTCGCTTTTTATTTTCTCTAAGACTTTTGGGTTTCTAATACCATGACGGGAATTGACCCCATTGACTAAAGTTCACAAAATTAGTTTTGTTCAGTCCTTGATGTTAGCCAGAAGTGCTCTTTATAGCATGTGCAATGTGCCCAGAATTGACCCCTTCTGCAGTTCATCCAGTTACATATATCAGTAACATATCTAAATATGACTGTAAATTATTGTTTTTTTAACTTGTTGCTCCTGTTACTACTGGCACTGTCGGGGTATCTTTCTTCCACATTCCCTTGTTTCTTCCTGCAAATCCTGATATTTTATGACTTTGTGTCTCTGTGTACACAAGACACTGTAGTCACTGGGTGTGGTGATTTCAGTGATCAATGCTACTTTTGTCTTCTTTTCCTGGACCACTATATCTGGTTTTCTCTCATCTATTTTTGAACTGTTGGTAATGGGTGATCCCATGTGATATAAACATCATCATTTTCTATAATACTTTATGGTTCATTTTCCAATTTCTCATCTACTTCGGTATTATAATGTTTGCACAATCCCCAGTGCAACAGGCTTACCACATTATTATGCCTTTCAGTCTACAGTCCTTCTGCCATTAGTATATCACACCCAGCAATGAGATGTGCGACTGTTTCCAGTTATATTTTACAAAACCTACATTTGTCTGCTTCTCTCACATGTTCAGTGAACTTTGTAAACCAATGTGTACATAGTCTACAATCCTGGGCTAATATTAACCTTTCATCTTTTGATTTAAATCCACTTCTCCTTAATCATTCCCACATTAAATCCTGATTCACATGAGGTTATTCCAGGAGTTTTCTATACTTGCAACTGTATTGATGCATTGCACACATTTCTTGCCTTCTCATCTGATCCTTCACCTTATATTCTTTCTTTTGTTTTTTTGGCAGATTAGTTCCTTGCTGTCTGATTTTTATCTATTTCTGGTGTGCTATCCATTCTCACTTGACATCGATATGCTTCTGCTAAACTAAATAGTGAAGTCATCTTAGACTTATTCTCCTCATGTTTGAAAACTTTCTATATGCTTGGATCTTGTAAGGTTAGCAAATATGTATGCAGTCCTGTGATTGCAGATCTATACATGCAATCAGTTTCAAGAATGCCCATATTCAGAACGAGGAATATATAATCTTGGTATACACTGATTTTTATAAATCATTTGATAAGCATGAAGCATTTTTATTGTTTTCTATTCCCAATACCTTATGGGCCAGTCAAGCACCCCAAAACTTTGTTAGAAATGGAAGACCAGATTGGTTTATATCTTGGACTTTGTTCCTAGATGACAGAGCTGTTTTCAGTATTCATTTTAGCTTTCTGAAGTATTCCTTACTAAGTTTATTTACATTTGTTCAAGTTTTGTGGTTGAACCTTCATCAATTCCCAAATATTTAAACACTCCCTCTTGCTCAGGTTCTTTTATATCACATTCCTATCCTAGGCTGATGTTTTCCTGGTGCTGTAACTTTCCTGCTTTAAAGTTTGCATTGCACATTTATAGAGACCAAATGACATTCTTATATCATCTGAAAAAGTTTTGACCACTTGCATTTGTGCTTTCAGTTCCTTATATGATGAACTATACAGTTTTGAATCGCCCACAAAGAGAAGATGAGAAGTCTTTACACTTTACTGTTTTCTGGGAGCCACGTTGCAGCCATGACCTGATTTGTTAAGTTGACAGCTTAATGGGTTAAGGGCAAGACAAAAGAGCAGCTGTAACAAAGAATAAGCCTGGAATATTCCTCTTTAAATTTTTATCCCTGGAATAATAATTTTCCTTTATCTTGGCTTAACTGCAAAGTGATTTGCCACTGTTTCATGGTCGCTGCAATGTAATTGATCAGTGTAGGGTGTATCTTATACATTTGTAAGGAGTCTTTAATCCTTGAATCTGGGCTACTCAGTGTGTATATGTCTTTAAGAAACCTCCTGTTGGCTTGTACAAGTGTGTGAGTACTGAGCACACACGTCAGCGTGCCATTTTGAAGTTAGCTGTTGAGATGTAAGCATGTATGCATGTAAGGCCTGTCTGTTAACCAGTTTGTTTATATTTAATGATGCTGCTATCTATCCTGATGTGTTTCTATGTAATAAAACTTCTTAAAAGAACTACCCCATCTGCTTTGTCTAGAATGTACAAGGGGATGAGCGACATGGTGTCAGGAGCAGCATGCCTAAAGGACATGGTGCCAGAAGAGGCATGGTTGAAATGACTAATGTCCAGAAAGAACTCCACTTCAAATCTGAGAGGCATCTAGCTACAGTTGTAGGAATGTAAAGGAGTGGACTGTCCGTACTGCACATTTAATTCACAAAACTGGCCAGAAACAAGTTACAGATATTGAAAACTTGCTTAAACTATTTCTTACTCACAAAATATGAAATGAAGCATACAGAATGCTCTAAACGATATTAAAATAAGTCAAAATGTCTGATATTCATAGAAATATTTGAATTACTACAGAAAATCTTTGAAATAAAGTCTGAAATGTGTAAAACAGATAAACTTAGAGGAAATGACCACATTTTTCAATACGTGCTTAGTGAATTTGTATTTTTCATATTTACTGAAGCTATCCAATTTATCTGAAGTGTATGAAGTGTTTGCATGTATGTGCAGTATTACAGTACAATTATTTCATAAAATACAGCCATTTCAGAGCATATTTCACAAAGTAAAGCATTTCTCAGAGTTTACTTGTAATGTGAATGTTATTACAAGCTTGTAAAGCAGTTTGTTTGTATATAACTGCAGAAAGGACATATTTGCAGTGTGTTTGTACACACTTTGGGGACATGGCACATGGATTTCAAAAACCAGCTCCACTTTTGTTTGATAATAATATTGCAGAGAACTGGACAGTGTTTGAGCAAGAGTACAACATTTTCATACAGGCTGCATTTTCTGATAAAGATGACCATACAAAGGCATTTATTCTACTTAATTTAGCTGGGTCAGAAGCCATAGAAAGGCAGCTATATTTGCAGGAGAGGGGGAAAGCCATCATGTTGTTGAACCAGCTGGTCAAGCGAGGGCCCTGAGTGCTTAAAACATAGATTTAGAGAAATGTGTAAGCCCCAGACAAACATTGCAATGGAAAGGCACTTATTTTGCATAAGGGATCAAAAACCTGGCAAAACTTTTGCAGCATATATAACTGACTTGAGAAACAAAGCTAAAATATGCAGATTTGGTGATTTAAAGGATGAGTTGATAAAGGACAGACATGTGTGGCATTAAAGATTATGCTGTGAGAAAGAATTTGCTTCGTGACCATGATTTAATTTTGAATAAGGTTATTGAGACTTGTCAGATATATGAGCTTACAGAAAAGCACACAAATATGCTTACAAATGAGAAATGCATGTTTCCAGTAACTTCTAAGTCTCTCATTGATAGCATGCAGTATGTGGTTAAGAGAAACAGGCCCAAGCACATGGCAGCTACTGTAGTCCCGGCAGCACTCACTGGTGATACCCAGAACTTTCTAGCAAGTCCTAAAGTTCTCACAGCCTCAGCGAAGCATAAGAGTGAGTCAGCAAATAGGCATAAGGGTAAACAAGAGCTGCTATCTAATTTCATTGCCAGTTGTCATAATTATGGTGGAAATCATGAATCTAAAAGACAGAAATGCTTAGCTTTTGGTCAGCAATGCCATAAATGTAACAAGTGGAACCATTTTAAAAGATTTTGTAAATCAAAAGCCACACATTCTTTTATTGAAAGGGAACATTTCAAGAAATGAGTTAATCAATTAGAAAGCCATGACTCGAGGTCTCATTTTTTTATGTTGATGGTGTGTTAGTGCTTTGTGAAACAGTCAATGTAGGTGATTTATGGGCCAAGGGTGATGTTTTTGTACTGTTCAGATAAATGGCAAACCCGGGCAGCCACGGTGGTGCAGCGGTTAGTGTTACTGCCTCACAGCAAGAGGTTCTCCGGTTCGATCCTCAGCTGGGGTGCCTTCTGTGCAGAGTCTGCATGTCCTCCCTGTGGTCGTGTGGGATTCCTCCGGGTGCTCCGGTTTCCTCCCACATCCCAAAAACATGCTGTAGGTGGATTGGACACTCTAAATTGGCCCTAGGTGTGAGTGTGTGCCTTCTGTGGAAGGTTGGGTGGCGGGCTGGCAACTCAACACCGTAAAATTCCACTGCCAATCATGAGCGGACAGGTGATCCACTGTGGCAACCCCTAACTGGGAAAAGCCAAAAGAAGAAGATAAATGGCAAAACCACAGAGCTCAAAGTTGACACTGGCTCAAAGTGCAGGGTTATGTCTGCAGACATATTTGCTAGAGTATGTGATGGTGAAAGGCTTAATTTGGCAAAGTGTGCTAAGCTTGTTGCATGTGGTGGTGAAGAGATTCAAACTGAAGGCTCAGTAGTGCTTTCATGTTACTCTTCTGGGAGTCGCTACGACTTATTATTTTATGTAGTCAAACGGCACTTCTAGTCATTATTAGGGTTCAGCGACAGTTTGAAAATGGGACTGCATTCATTTAACAAGGAAGTTCACCATCTTAGCTTGAAAGACCACTATTCTAATTTTGCCCAGTCTGTTATTCTACCTGTGCTGATCTCTTCAAAGACAAACTAGGCAAGATTCCAGTTGTGTACTCCTTGAAGTTAGACCCAAATATTAGCTCAGTTGTTGGGCCAGTCAGAAAAGTTCCAGCCATGCATAACGGAGTTAAAGCCGAGCTAGATAAAATGGTGCAACGAGGTGTGATTTGTCCAGTTAGTGAACCGACTGTATGGGTATCTTCCATGGTGATAGCTCATAAGAGAAGCTCAAATGACATCAAAATATTTACTGATGCATGAGATTTAAACAAAGATCTAAAAAATATCTCACCATCTAATGCTTGCAGTCCAAGAAGTTGCAGCTATTATGCCAAATGCCACTGTTTTTTCTGTGTTAGATGCAAAGAGTTCATTTTGGCAAATTTATTTGACAAGAAATCCTCACTGCTCAATACTTTCAGTACTCCATTTGGCAGGTACAGATTTTTGAGAATGCCATTTGGGATAAATTCTGCAAGTGAAGTCTTTCAACATACAATAGAGCAATTGTTTTCTGGGTATCCATGTGCTATTATGGTAGACGACATACTAGTAGAGGCAATGATGAAGTCGAGCATGACAGAAACCTCAAAAATGTTCTGGAAAGAGCTCATGAAGTGGATCTTAAGCTGAATAATCAGAAATGGAAATTTAGGTTACGAGAAGTGACTTATGTTGGTCATTTATTCACCAGTTCAGGCCTGTGACCAGACCCTTCTTAGCAAACAGCCGTTCTTGAGATGCCAGCTCCAGATAATGTTTAAGTCCTGCAACATTTTCTTGGCATGGTTAACTACCTACGCAAGTTCATTCCAGACGAGTTAAATATCCAACCCACTCAATGAGCTGACATGTAAAGATGTAGCCTAGTCTTGGTTAAAATAGCACCAGAGTGCATTTGATGTCCTGAAACAGAATTGCCAGTCCACCAACTCTCAGATACTATAATGTCCACAAGCCAGTTATTCTTTCATGTGATGCTTCAAAATTTGGTCTTGGTGCAGTCATTCTACAAGGGGGTCAAATTGTTGCCTGTCCATCCAGAACTGTAACCCAAGGTGAAATGCAGTTTGCTCAAATAGAGAAAGAGCTTTTGGAAATTGTGTTTGCATGTTCCAAGTTTCATGGTTATATTTATGGTAAACCTATCCAGATCAAAACAGACCACCAACCACTAGTTACCATTTTGAGAAAGCCTATGCATGCAGCTCCAACTTGATTGCAATGCATGATGTTGAGATTGCAAAAGTATCATTTTTGATCTTGTCTACAAGAAAGGAAAACTTCTATATCTTGCTGTTACGTTATCCAGATCACCCAGAAATACCACGGAACAGCATGAAAATCAAATTTTTCATTCGGTTGATGATTTTGAAGTCATGGAAGAGTCATACAGCCACAGATCCAGTTTTACAGAAACTCAACTACTTTCTCAACCATGGATGGCTGTCAAAGGATTCTAGTTTACCTCCAGAAGTGCATCCTTATTTTCCTTAGAGAGAGATGAGATTTTGTCAGACCATGATATTGTTATGAAAGGTCTGAAAGTCATTTCTCCAAAGTCCTTGCAATCAGAGTACATTTCTGTTTTGCATAGAGGTCACCCAGGAACAGTCTATCAAAAGAAGGGTAAGAGGAATAGTATTTTGGCCTTCTCTGTCACAAGATATTGAAAGAACACTTTCATCTTGTTCTGTGTGTAACAGTACTAAGCCACAGCAACAGAAAGAACCACATCAGCTAAACCAGATTCATAGACTGTCATGGATGACCCTGTACAAAGTTGTTTCAGACAATGGCACGCAGGTTACGAGCCACAAATTCAAAAGATTTACAGTAGAGTGGAACTTTACTCATGTCATGAGTAGCCCAGAGTATCCTCAGTCCAATGGTTTGGCAGAACGTGCATTTCAAAGTGCAAAACAGTTACTAGAAAAGTGCAAGTAAGACAATAGTGATGTTTTCCTGAATCTCTTCAATCTCAGAAACATTCCTTGTTATAAACATCTTGGTTCACCTGCTCAGAGACTTTTGTTGAGACAAGCGAGAACCACATTACCAATCAGTAGTAAATTGTTGGTTCCACATGTCAAGAACAAGAAATCAGTCAAAGCCAACTTGTTGAAGTGTATGAGTACTGAGCATGTGCAAGTCAGAGTGTCATTTTGAAGTTAGCTGTTGAGATGTAAGCATGTATGTGTGCAAGATCTGTGTGTTAATCAGTTTGTTTATATTTAATGAAGCTGCTATCTATCCTGATGTGTTTCTAAGTAATATAGACTCTTAAAAGAACTACCCCGCCTGCTTCATCTTCAGTGTACAAGGGGATGAGCAACACTGTCAAATGCTTTTTTGTAGTTTATCATTGCCATACTTTAATTCTTCCCCTTTTTACAGTTCTCCATTATGACTTTCTTTAACCGCAAATGATCCTTTGTTCCATATGGCTTTCTTTTGTTACCCTTTTGTTCTATTGCCATGAATGAGTTTTCTTCTAAATGACTATAAACTCTGTGTTTATATGTCATTGGAAGGCAAGATATTGGCCTGTAATTTTTAGGATAGCTTGCAAGTTCACTCTTTATTAGGAGTATTGTTTTTCCTGTTGTTAACCAGGTTGGCATATGTTCGGGGTGCACATATGAATATTTCTTTTTCACGGCTAAATCTTATCATAGGATCATAGGAAGTTACTCCCTTATAAGCCTAACCAAGAGTTTAGCCCATGTTTATACAAGTCAGCACCCAACGCCCCTGTCCAGCAGGGACATGGGTGGAATCCCAGGGTGTATTTTCTGTTTTCCATTCATTTATCCAGGTTGCGCTTGAAAAGGGACAATGAGGTACTTTGCTTGACGTGGAGAGGGAGTCTATTCCACAGATGGAGGAGTCTCTGGGACACAAATCTGTCCCACCAACAAGTCCTATTTATGTCACAGACCAGGTTGAGGTCGCATGTGTGGATTACTCGAGTGGAGCTGACTTGCCAGAAGTTAGGTACTGCATCTGGGCCTGTGGTTTTCCAGTTCGGAGTTTTTCTTATCTTTGTTTCAATCTCTCTGGCCATTACTTCATCCCATTTTATATCCTGTACATTTGAACTTATTCTTTCTTTTACTTCTTCTATCCATTCGGCATCTTTATTATGTTTTGCAAGATCTTCATAAATATTTGTCAAAATGTGTCCATTTCTTCTTTTTTTGGTGGTGTTTCAATTCCTTTTGCCTGGTTTCCATATCCTGTATAAAACATTTTTGGTCATCAATAAATTACTTATTCAGTACTTTCCCTTTATATTTATCTGCATATCTTCTAATTTTTCTGCCTTTTCTGATATCTTTAGTTTATTATTTGTGATAGTGCATGATAGATCCTGATCAGTTCTGACACTGTGAATTTCTTTTATCACTTCTATCTCTGAGTAGTTTTGTTGATCTGTTTCCTCTTCTGGACTCTTTAACGGTGATGCTTCCTCTGTTAATTGCTTTATAGTTTTCTCTATTAGATGCTTCCATGAGGCATTTGATTTCTCCCCTTCCTTTCCCTTACTGCCCTATGTTTTTATGGTAAGATTTTATCTGTTATTAATTTAGCCGCACAGTATTATATCCTATTTACTTCTGTTTTATCGCATGAATTTCTGTGAACAGTCCTAATTACTGTGTTTATTTGTTTTATCAAACTTTTAACTTTAGTCTGTTTCTTTCATTGATCTTAATATGTATATCCATCTCTATTAAATCAAGCAGTTCTCCTGTTAGATCATTTTTCATCTAAACTGAGGGCACATTCTTTGTTCTTCATTTCCTCTGGACATTCTACAGAAAGTTCCAGAGCATCTTCCTGTGTCACATTCTTTTCAGTTTCATCCTTGTGTCACCCGTTGCTCTTTCATATGGGAACTCACTGGCCTATCACCCCACAATATTGACTGTGTCAGAGTTGCCACAGTTTCCTGTTGTTTCCCTTGCTCTACATCTCCAACTGAACATTTGTACTGGTTTCCCTGTGGAAGGCTCCGAAATATCTTCATATGGCAACTGATCAGATGTTTTCTGTTCCACTGCTTTTTCCTTAATTTAGGAATCCATTGCTCTATCATGCTGTGGTGTTATCCGGGTTAGATTTTCTACACTAAATCCTTTATTTTGCAGCTAATCCAAATCCTCAGTTATTTATTTCTCTAACTTCTCCATGACTAATCCTCGTTTCTACTTTTCCTCTTTGTTTTTATTTTTTGTATTGTAATTTTCCATGTCCGGATACATTTGCCTGTATTTCTCTTCAGATATCTTTGGTGCTGCTCTTTTTGTATTGATTAGTTTTGCTTTCTCCTTTACATAAATATTACACCATATTAAATCTCTTTTTCTTTCCCATGTCCATATTTTTCCTTCAGATATCTCCTGATCATCCTGTTTCTACTTACTTGGGAGACTCATCGTTCCATCATGCTGTGATGTAACCCATGTTAGACTTTCTACACTAAATCCTTCACTTTGAAGATATTCCATAACTTCAACTTCTATTTTTTTCACTTGTACTTTACTAATCTTCTGTTCTACATTCTCTCTTTGTGATCTTGTTTTTCTATTGTGAAATTTTCCATATCTGGGTGTCTTTATCTGTATTTCTCTTTGAATATCTTTGGAGGTGCTTTTTTTGTATTGATTAGTTTGGTTTTTCTCCCTGGTACTGTAGGGGTGGTCAGAAGTATGAGCAGGTAATACAGTTTTCCAGAGAAGTGGAAAAAAAGGAAAGTCAGAAAGTTTTAAGTGAAGCTTAAGCGAATAGGAAATGAGAGAGTGGAGGGCCTGATGAAGAAAGTAGGGGTACTGTGGGAGAACCTGATGGATAAATGCAAGTCAATTTGAGAAGAGTACCATGGAGGTGTTCAATATGGTCTTGTGACATCATATTTCACTTCATACAATCTCCTGGAACCTCTGTGATGTCATTTGTATTGTTTGTGCCGCAAACTTTTATATAAAGGAGGTTTGTCATCGTATCACCCAAAATGCTAAATGCTTTCGGAAAGTCTGTTTTATGGCTTTCTGATGCCCATTTAAATGCAAAGGGAATGATTAGATTTGACGATTCACTCTACAGCTCATGCTGTCGTAGGCATGCTAGTGAAACTATCGTAAAATTCATTTTTTCTTTAAAATACAACATACTCTAAGGAAGCATAGAGTTAATGTAATTTAAGTTTATGTACTTCTCATTTATTTTATCCTGATCAGTTATGTGTCACTGATCTCTGGTTTCAAGTAGTATTTCATGATTAGTTTTCCTTCATCTTTGTCATTTTACATTCTACCTCTAGCATTACATTTATATTGCTGACCTATAGATTCAAACGCCTGTATTAGGTTAGCATCTCTGTCCACATTTTTGTGTTGTGTTAGTCTTGTTAAACTGCACTTTCTGATACCAAACTACAATGATGTAAAGACATTACTTCTTTGAGTCAAACATTGATACATGTATTTCTTATCATCATAATTTGGTAAATTATGAAATATACATTATCATAATCATTTATATTCTTGTATTTACTTCTGGCCCAGACAGTAGTTAAAATGGGTCAGTTGAGTTCAATGATTCATCATCTTTTGAAAATTAACTGTCCTTTTTTGACTTTAAGATATTACTAGAGTTCGCTTTTATATTTTAAGATAATGAACTCTGTAGTTTTACATTCTACTGCTGACGGTAAGTAGATGCTTCATAAGGGGTTAAATACATAACAAGTTGTTAGTTGTTTCCTGGCATTTTATGTGCATGTCTTGCTAGAAATCAGAGTACAATATAGTAAATATGTTTCGGTTTGTTATATAATGTTTTTCTTTTGTTAATGTGTATCCAGTGATGACAGGCTTAACATTATAAATGTACAGCAGGTGTTCTATCTGGTTTAAATGGATGTAACATGAACTCTCTGCTGTTTATTTATTTATTTATTTACATTTGTTTACCGGGAAAGTCCGACTGGGCCAGAAGCCCATTTTCAGTGGAGGCCCAGGGAGAAAAGCTCCACAGAAATACAAACAATATACAATAATTAGATAGTACAACAGTATACATACAGTAAGATGCAGAATACATACCTTCTAGTTATTCTATACAAAGTAGTATTCCATAGAGTTTCCTGGGTCAGTATGCCTTTCCCCTGGGAAAATAAAATGTGTAACACAACACAGTTTACCAGGAACTAACTATTCAGCTATAACCAAGATGATTTAGTGGTAGTCAGACTGGTGCTGTATGATGTAAGAAACTATGATGAAAATTATATGCTGTTGGGTGAATATACATAAACCATTTTAATAAATGTTAACTGAATAAATAAAAGCTATTGATTTTATGGGTTAACCTGTATGTCATGAGAGACTCTGAGCAGGTGGCTTACAACAGGGAACCTATCCTCTGACATTATACCCTGTGCAATATTTCAATGTTTTTACAGTATAACATCATAACATAATGCAAATAACACAGATGTCAGATGAGAGAACAGCATAGTAGAATTGAAAATTTAATAGCTTTCATTTGTGACTTGAACTCAAAATGCCCAGCATACCATGCTAGTGTACCTGCCACTTGACCTACAAGATCCTCTGGACATACAGCTGTTGGGTTTTCCCTTAATAACTTTACTCTTTCAGCAATAATCCTCCCACCCATATGCGAAGGATGAGCTGCATCACTGCCACTCAATGCAAAGGATGACGTGTCAATACTGTCTGCCACTCAATGCAAAGGATAACATGTCGATACTGTCTGCCATTCAATGCAAAGGATGACCTGTCAATACTGTCTCCACTCAATGCAAAGGATGACCTGTCAATGCAAAGGATGACGTGTTAATACTGTCTCCACAGTGGGTGAAGTAATAGCAACAAAGCTCATGCAGACATGTTTCATTGATGAATCCACAAAATACAACACGGCAGTGAAAGCATAAAATAAATGTACACAGCTGTCCTGGGTATGGGTTTCCAACCTCCATACCCAAATTGAAGTGCACCCTGCTTACTTACAGAGCTGTATCATTGTCCCAGCAGTCCCAGGCCCCTGCCTCACTATCACATGCTTACTTACAGAGCTGAATCCTTGTCCCAGCAGTCCCAGGCCCCTGCCTCACTATCACATGCTTACTTACAGAGCTGAATCCTTGGCCCAGCAGTCCCAGGCCCCTGCCTCACTATCACATGCTTACTTACAGAGCTGAATCCTTGTCCCAGCAGTCCCAGGCCCCTGCCTCACTATCACATGCTTACTTACAGAGCTGAATCCTTGTCCCAGCAGTCCCAGGCCCCTGCCTCACTATCACATGCTTACTTACAGAGCTGAATCCTTGTCCCAGCAGTCCCAGGCCCCTGCCTCACTATCACATGCTTACTTACAGAGCTGAATCCTTGGCCCAGCAGTCCCAGGCCCCTGCCTCACTAGCACATGCTTACTTACAGAGCTGAATCCTTGGCCCAGCAGTCCCAGGCCCCTGCCTCACTATCACATGCTTACTTACAGAGCTGAATCCTTGTCCCAGCAGTCCCAGGCCCCTGCCTCACTATCACATGCTTACTTACAGAGCTGAATCCTTGGCCCAGCAGTCCCAGGCCCCTGCCTCACTATCACATGCTTACTTACAGAGCTGAATCCTTGGCCCAGCAGTCCCAGGCCCCTGCCTCACTAGCACACTTTTACTTACAGAGCTGAATCCTTGTCCCAGCAGTCCCAGGCCCCTGCCTCACTATCACATGCTTACTTACAGAGCTGAATCCTTGTCCCAGCAGTCCCAGGCCCCTGCCTCACTAGCACACTTTTACTTACAGAGCTGAATCCTTGGCCCAGCAGTCCCAGGCCCCTGCCTCACTAGCACATGCTTACTTACAGAGCTGAATCCTTGTCCCAGCAGTCCCAGGCCCCTGCCTCACTAGCACATGTTTACTTACAGAGCTGAATCCTTGTCCCAGCAGTCCCAGGCCCCTGCCTCACTAGCACATGCTTACTTACAGAGCTGAATCCTTGGCCCAGCAGTCCCAGGCCCCTGCCTCACTATCACATGCTTACTTACAGAGCTGAATCCTTGGCCCAGCAGTCCCAGGCCCCTGCCTCACTATCACATGCTTACTTACAGAGCTGAATCCTTGGGTCAGCAGTCCCAGGCCCCTGCCTCACTAGCACATGCTTACTTACAGAGCTGAATCCTTGTCCCAGCAGTCCCAGGCCCCTGCCTCACTATCACATGCTTACTTACAGAGCTGAATCCTTGGCCCAGCAGTCCCAGGCCCCTGCCTCACTAGCACATGCTTACTTACAGAGCTGAATCCTTGTCCCAGCAGTCCCAGGCCCCTGCCTCACTATCACATGCTTACTTACAGAGCTGAATCCTTGTCCCAGCAGTCCCAGGCCCCTGCCTCACTAGCACATGCTTACTTACAGAGCTGAATCCTTGTCCCAGCAGTCCCAGGCCCCTGCCTCACTATCACATGCTTACTTACAGAGCTGAATCCTTGTCCCAGCAGTCCCAGGCCCCTGCCTCACTATCACATGCTTACTTACAGAGCTGAATCCTTGGCCCAGCAGTCCCAGGCCCCTGCCTCACTAGCACATGCTTACTTACAGAGCTGAATCCTTGGGTCAGCAGTCCCAGGCCCCTGCCTCACTAGCACATGCTTACTTACAGAGCTGAATCCTTGTCCCAGCAGTCCCAGGTCCCTGCCTCACTATCACATGCTTACTTACAGAGCTGAATCCTTGTCCCAGCAGTCCCAGGCCCCTGCCTCACTAGCACATGCTTACTTACAGAGCTGAATCCTTGGCCCAGCAGTCCCAGGCCCCTGCCTCACTACTAATTATATGAATCAATGTCTCCAGAAAAATGGATGGATGGTAAGTGCCTTGATTTCCTTCACAAAGGTGGGTTTCTCCAGATTTTTGAGCCCATGTCATCATGAGAAGCTAAGAAGATGTTCAGTGCCTTACTGTTACTTGTCATTGTCACAGACTTAGCCTTACACATTCACATCTTATGCTGGGTTTGGGAATATAGTGAGTGTCAACAATGCCAGCTGATTTGCTGTTCTGTTTCCAGAATATTCAACTTACAAAAGGAGACACCCTCTCCAGGTGAGCCATATACGTTTAGCTGTTCTGAGTGCTGCAGGAGCAGTAGAGTTATTAATCTGGTGGTCACTGCTTGTCCTTAATGAAACACGTTAGGGACTTCCCTATTTCTTTGAGATTCATCTCTAGAACAGCAGTACCCCTTGAAGCTAAGGTGCCATGTTTACTGTTCTGCAAGATGATAAACCCTCATGCCCTGCTTACTGACAGAACATATGTGGTCTGTATATTCTTAAAGACTCATGCTAAATAAAATTATAAAAGAAACAACTACCATGAGCTTGTAGCAAACCTTAGGTTCACAGAAGAAACACAAGTATAAAACAGTGAAAAAACAAATGGACCCAGGAACAGCCAAGTAATCCAGTATAAAATGTGTTTAACTCAGGAGAAGAATAAAAACATAAGCGCTTTTGCAGCTATGTTGCTTCTTCAGGTGCAAAATTAATTCAACCAGAGATCTTTTTATACGAGAATTTCAAATAGTCACATGACTCTGTCCACTCACTTCTTAAAAAGACATAAGGCTAAAACACAGGTAAATGCAGACATTTACACATATAACACTTTGACTTGCAAACATATATAAAACTATCCTTTGTTAATAATTCCATAAAAACATACCTAAAAATATATATAAAATCAAATGTAATATATATAGTATAAACTATATATATATATATATATATATATATACACACACACACATATAATTAATATCTTTTTAGTAGTCTGGCCTTTAGTTTAGGTTTGATAGGAACTCTATCATTCAGGCCACATGCCCATAATCTCCCCTGAACCTAACTATCCATTTCACCTCCAGTTGTCCTGATATACATTTCTAACATCACCCTTTCTAACATTCTCATACACCCTTCCTATAACTAGGAACATAAAAGTATGTGTGCTATCAGTGTCTCGTATATGTTTAGACAAAGCACTAACAGTACTTCTTTTAGTAATATGATAGCAATGCTCTCAAATTCTATCTGTTAAAGACCTGTCACTCTTTCCTATATAGAACTTAGAGCATACTTTACAATAAGCTAAGTAAACCACGTGAGAAGTATTACATGTGGCTGATATATTAAATGTATAAAGCTTGTCCTGGTCTGGATATTTAAACATATTGCTACTGTCTATGTCTTGACAAGCCAAACAATGGCTGGACGGGTAGTACCTTCTGATCTCTCTGATGATGAGATCGCAGAGTTAGTCAACCATAGACCAAATTTTATTTATAAAAACATGGGGTCACTAAAAAGACACCTTTGTTACCTGAGAAATATTAATTCAAATGAGAGCATTACTGTGTGTAAGAATGGGAAAAGGGAGCTTAATGTGTAGTACAACGACAAAACGGGCAGATGGTTTAGTACCTGCAGTTCAGATCTAGCTATTTTAATTGTGAACATTATCTGTGAGATTCATAGGTTCATAGGTTCATAGGTTCATAGGTTTATACTAGGCTATCTGCCCTAAGGCATTTATAAGCCTAGCCCAAATTTTTGTGGCTTACGCCACCCCTTATATGAAAAAATACTGTGCCCATTAGTTTGTTGTGCCTCTGTCCAGCAGTGACACAGAGATGATTCCCGGGGTAAACCTACGATCTCCCATCCACAGGTCTAGATTTCTCTTAAACAGAGTCAGCGAGGTGCTCTGCCTCACATGGACCGGGATTTTATTCCACAGCATAGGGAGTCTCTGAGTGATAAATCTATCCCTCCAGCACGTCCTATTTATATCCATGCTAAGGTTTAAGTCACTTGCTCTAGTGGTTTTGGTGGATTTGGATTTTTTGAGGTGGAGCATGTCCATTAATTCCGGGTTGGACATGGCCTTGTATGTCAGGCACATGTCACCTCTGAGCAGACGGTATGCGACTGAATAGAGCTGGAGTTTCTTCAATCTGGCAGCATATGACAGATTTTGGAGTCCCTTTATCCTTTTGGTGAGGAACTTTTGGGGTCTCTCCAATTGCTGCAGATGTTGGGTGAGATACATCCTGAATGGGGCATTGTACTCGATCATTGGTCTGATAAGTGAAGAGTACAGGGAACAATGACCTCACTAGATCTGGATGTGAATCGCTTCATGATCAGGTGGGCAATGTAGAAGGTCTTTCTAACCACTTTAGCAACGTGAGTGTCAAAGAAAGGCCACTGTCAACCTGGGTCCCCAGGTCCCTGATAACCTCTTCTGTGCTTAGTGGATTGCCACCTATATGGTAGCTTGGGGTTACCTTGTTTTTCCCAAAGGGTATGACTATACTTTTTTGGCGTTTAACTTCAGGCCATGGCTCTGGCACCAGCTATCTGTTTCCGTGAGTCCCTTCTGAAGGATATCCGTGTCCGATGCACTTTCCACTATGGCGCCCAGTTTGCAGTCGTCTGCAAACTTTGTCAGCCAAAGTCCTCCCATGTTGGCCTGTACTTCTGAGAAGTAGATGCCAAACAATAGGGGCCAAGGACCGAGCCTTGTGGGACACCACTTGTGACCGGCTTGGAGTCTGACATAGCGCCAGCAACTCTAACCCTGTGGGTTCTGTCCTTAAGCCAGTTTGCAACCCATCTTGTGACATATGGGTTTACATTTAAGCTGGTAAGTTTTTCTACAATACCTGAGTGGGGTATTGTGTCGAAAGCCTTTGCAAGGTCAAGGTAGGCTGTATGGACTGCCTTTCCCTCATCAATGGCCTTGGTGACTGTTTCGAAGAAGTCGACCAAGTTCAAAAGGCATGATCTTCCCTTGACAAAGCCAAACTGGGTCGGGTCCAATGTCTGCAAGTCCCCTATATCTTTGTTTATGAGCTCCATTATGATCCTCTCCATAGCTTTGCAGACTAGACTTGTTAAGCTTATGGGGTGGTAATTACCAGGATCCGTAGAGGCGCCGCCTTTGTGGAGTGGGACCACAGTTGCCGTACACCACTCCTTGGGCACGTATCCTGTGGTAAGGCTGAGATTAAACAGCTGCCTTATGTGCGGGTTTAATTCCTCATTTAGCTCGTGTAGCACACAGCCGGGGACACCATCCGGTCCCATTGATGCTGTGTTTTTAGCTTTAGAGAGAGCAGCTTTCACCTGCGCATTTGAGATGTCCGGGAGGCTACACTCGGCTGGGATAGTTATCTCTCCTTTGGGGGGGAGGGGTGAAGTTTGCACTGAACCTGTCTGCCAGTATGTTGGCAATGTCTGTGGGTTCAGTGATTTTTGTATCATTTTGGACTAATTCTGAGCATATCTGGGAGTTTCCACCCAGGTTCCTAACATAGCTGAAAAAGGCCTTATGATTGTCCTTTGAATCCATGGCAATTTTTCTCTCAAAATTGGCCTTAGTTGATTTTATGAGTGCTCGTATTTTTTTACTAATAATGACCAGAGGTGACTTCCCTTTTATGGATTTTGATCTATCATGTAATAGCTTTCTCCTCTTATTGTAAAGTTTGTTAATGGCTGGGGTCCACCAGACTGGACGTTTGCCCTTTGTGGAAAGAGTCTTGGTTTTATTTGGGATTGCCTGATCCATGCAGTCCTGGAGGTGTTCATAGAAGGCATTTGTAAGGGCTTCCGCAGCTTGGGTTGTGGTTTCCACTGGCTCAGGGGCCTTGAAGGATACCACACCAGTCTTGAGTAGTGTGAAGTTTGCTTTAGAAGTTCTTCACTATGGTCTTTTTGTTTGGGGTGGGGGATGTGGATTTCCTGTGAGATTAGTTTATGATCAGATCTCACCAATGAGGGATATACTTCCGGTGTGGAGCATTTTGTCCCCATGTTTGTGACAATGAGATCTAGTATATTTTCTCCTCTCGTGGGAACAGTGACTAGCTGTTCCATGGCATTTGAATTTATGAACTCCAGGAACCGTTGGGCTAGAAAGTTAGGGCTTGAGTAATGTTCCCAGTCTATATTCGGGTAGTTGAAGTCACCCAATATGATGGTGTTTGGAGATACATTTATACCCTCCAGTATCTTCAGGAAGGCTGTGTGGGTTTATTTCAAAAGGTTTATTTCAATGAATAAGCCTTAGCTTGGAAGGTCACTACATCACTTAAGCCTTTTGGATTCAGACACTTCTAACCACTGAGGCTTTCCCCTTGTGGGGGCCTCAGCACAGACAGTTGTCTGATGGGTGAAGTTACATGCTAATATTTATTTATTCTATTCATTTTTATTTTACATTTGTTGACTGGGAGAATTGGACTGAATGCATGTCCGTTTTCAGCAGAGGCCAGAGGGATAAAAGCTCCACAGTTTGTTAATATACAGCTAAGTCATTTAACATATACAAAGACAAAATACAAAAAAACATTTTAGCTTACAGAGAAAGAAAAACATTTTTAGCATATAAATGTTATAGAAGGACAAGTTAGTTTTATGCACAGTAATATTTACTTGACAAGTTATATAAACAGGAATATGCATAGTTTACCAAGAAGTGTATTTTGAATATGGTGGCATTAGAAAGAAATAGATAATACAAAGAGTAGACAAAACTTGTTTGGAGCATAGTAAGACTGCTAGTAGATTAGTTAGCATAGTAAGACTGCTAGTAGATTAGTTAGCATAGTAAGACTGCTAGTAGATTAGTTGGCATAGTAAGACTGCTAGTAGATTAGTTAGCATAGTAAGAATGCAAGTAGATAAGTTGGCATAGTAAGACTGCTAGTAGATTAGTTAGCATAGTAAGACTGCTAGTAGATTAGTTAGCATAGTAAGACTGCAAGTAGATTACTTAGCATAGTAAGACTGCTAGTAGATTAGTTAGCACAGTAAGACTGCAAGTAGATTAGTTAGCATAGTAAGACTGGTAGTAGATTAGTTAGCATAGTAAGACTGCAAGTAGATAAGTTAGCATAGTAAGACTGCAAGTAGATTAGTTAGCATAGTAAGACTGCCAGTAGATTAGTTAGCATAGTAAGACTGCTAGTAGATTAGTTAGCATAGTAAGACTGCAAGTAGAAAAGTTAGCATAGTAAGACTGCTAGTAGATTAGTTAGCATAGTAAGAATGCAAGTACATAAGTTAGCATAGTAAGACTGCTAGTAGATTAGTTAGCATAGTAAGACTGCAAGTAGATTAGTTAGCATAGTAAGACTGCAAGTAGATTAGTTAGCATAGTAAGACTGCTAGTAGATTAGCTAGCATAGTAAGACTGCAAGTAGATTAGTTAGCATAGTAAGACTGGTAGTAGATTAGTTAGCATAGTAAAACTGCAAGTAGATTAGTTAGCATAGTAAGACTGCCAGTAGATCAGTTAGCACAGTAAGACTGCTAGTAGATCAGTTAGCATAGTAAGACTGCTAGTAGATAAGTTAGCATAGTAAGACTGCTAGTAGATTAGTTAGCATAGTAAGACTGCAAGTAGATTAGTTAGCATAGTAAGACTGCTAGTAGATTAGTTAGCATAGTAAGACTGCAAGTAGATTAGTTAGCATAGTAAGACTGCAAGTAGATAAGTTAGCATAGTAAGACTGCTAGTAGATTAGTTAGCATAGTAAGACTGCAAGTAGATAAGTTAGCATAGTAAGACTGCTAGTAGATTAGTTAGCATAGTAAGACTGCAAGTAGATTAGTTAGCATAGTAAGACTGCTAGTAGATTAGTTAGCATAGTAAGACTGCAAGTAGATTAGTTAGCATAGTAAGACTGCTAGTAGATTAGTTAGCATAGTAAGACTGCAAGTAGATTAGTTAGCATAGTAAGACTGCAAGTAGATTAGTTAGCATAGTAAGACTGCTAGTAGATTAGTTAGCATAGTAAGACTGCAAGTAGATAAGTTAGCATAGTAAGACTGCTAGTAGATTAGTTAGCATAGTAAGACTGCAAGTAGATTAGTTAGCATAGTAAGACTGCTAGTAGATTAGTTAGCATAGTAAGACTGCAAGTAGATTAGTTAGCATAGTAAGACTGCTAGTAGATTAGTTAGCATAGTAAGACTGCTAGTAGATTAGTTAGCATAGTAAGACTGCAAGTAGATTAGTTAGCATAGTAAGACTGCTAGTAGATTAGTTAGCATAGTAAGACTGCAAGTAGATTAGTTAGCATAGTAAGACTGCTAGTAGATTAGTTAGCATAGTAAGACTGCAAGTAGATTAGTTAGCATAGTAAGACTGCCAGTAGATTAGTTAGCATAGTAAGACTGCTAGTAGATTAGTTAGCATAGTAAGGCTGCTAGTAGATAAGTTAGCATAGTAAGACTGCTAGTAGATTAGTTAGCATAGTAAGACTGCAAGTAGATTAGTTAGCATAGTAAGACTGCTAGTAGATTAGTTGGCATAGTAAGACTGCTAGTAGATTAGTTAGCATAGTAAGACTGCTAGTAGATTAGTTAGCATAGTAAGACTGCAAGTAGATTAGTTAGCATAGTAAGACTGCTAGTAGATTAGTTAGCATAGTAAGACTGCAAGTAGATTAGTTAGCATAGTAAGACTGCTAGTAGATTAGTTAGCATAGTAAGACTGCAAGTAGATTAGTTAGCATAGTAAGACTGCTAGTAGATTAGTTGGCATAGTAAGACTGCTAGTAGATTAGTTGGCATAGTAAGACTGCTAGTAGATTAGTTAGCATAGTAAGACTGTTAGTAGATTAGTTAGCATAGTAAGACTGCTAGTAGATTAGTTAGCATAGTAAGACTGCTAGTAGATTAGTTAGCATAGTAAGACTGCTAGTAGATTAGTTAGCATAGTAAGACTGCTAGTAGATTAGTTAGCATAGTAAGACTGCAAGTAGATTAGTTAGCATAGTAAGACTGCAAGTAGATAAGTTAGCATAGTAAGACTGCTAGTAGATTAGTTAGCATAGTAAGACTGCAAGTAGATTAGTTAGCATAGTAAGACTGCTAGTAGATTAGTTAGCATAGTAAGACTGCAAGTAGATTAGTTAGCATAGTAAGACTGCTAGTAGATTAGTTAGCATAGTAAGACTGCTAGTAGATTAGTTAGCATAGTAAGACTGCAAGTAGATTAGTTAGCATAGTAAGACTGCTAGTAGATTAGTTGGCATAGTAAGACTGCTAGTAGATTAGTTAGCATAGTAAGACTGCTAGTAGATTAGTTAGCATAGTAAGACTGCTAGTAGATTAGTTAGCATAGTAAGACTGCAAGTAGATTAGTTAGCATAGTAAGACTGCAAGTAGATTAGTTAGCATAGTAAGACTGCTAGTAGATTAGTTAGCATAGTAAGACTGCAAGTAGATTAGTTAGCATAGTAAGACTGCTAGTAGATTAGTTAGCATAGTAAGACTGCAAGTAGATTAGTTAGCATAGTAAGACTGCTAGTAGATTAGTTAGCATAGTAAGACTGCAAGTAGATTAGTTAGCATAGTAAGACTGCTAGTAGATTAGTTAGCATAGTAAGACTGCAAGTAGATTAGTTAGCATAGTAAGACTGCTAGTAGATTAGTTAGCATAGTAAGACTGCAAGTAGATTAGTTAGCATAGTAAGACTGCAAGTAGATTAGTTAGCATAGTAAGACTGCTAGTAGATTAGTTAGCATAGTAAGACTGCAAGTAGATTAGTTAGCATAGTAAGACTGCAAGTAGATAAGTTAGCATAGTAAGACTGCTAGTAGATTAGTTAGCATAGTAAGACTGCAAGTAGATTAGTTAGCATAGTAAGACTGCTAGTAGATTAGTTAGCATAGTAAGACTGCAAGTAGATTAGTTAGCATAGTAAGACTGGTAGTAGATTAGTTAGCATAGTAAAACTGCAAGTAGATTAGTTAGCATAGTAAGACTGCCAGTAGATCAGTTAGCACAGTAAGACTGCTAGTAGATCAGTTAGCATAGTAAGACTGCTAGTAGATAAGTTAGCATACTAAGACTGCTAGTAGATTAGTTAGCATAGTAAGACTGCTAGCAAATTAAGTTAGCATAGTAAGACTGGTAGTAGATAAGTTAGTATGTAAGACTTCTAGTAGGTGAGTTAGCATAGTAAGACTGGTAGTAGATAAGTTAGCATAGTAAGACTGCTAGTAGATAAATTAGCAAAGTAAGAATACTAGTTCATAAGTTAGCATAGTAAGACTGCTAGTAGATAAGTTAGCTTAGTAAGACTGCTAGAAGATACGTTAGCATAGTAAGACTGGTAGTAGATAAGTTTGCATAGTAAGACTGCAAGTAGATAAGTTAGCATACTAAGACTGGAAGTAGAAAAGTTAGCATAGTAAGACTGCTAGAAGATAAGTTAGCATAGTAAGACTGCAAGTAGATAAGTTAGCATAGTAAGACTGCTAGTAGATAGGTTAGCATAGTAAGACTGGAAGTAGATAAGTTGGCATAGTAAGACTGCTAGTAGATTAGTTAGCATACTAAGACTGGACGTAGATAAGTTAGCATCGTAAGATGACTGGAAGTAGATAAGTTAGCATCGTAAGACGACTGGAAGTAGATAAGTTAGCATAGTAAGACTGCTAGAAGATAAGTTAGCATAGTAAGACTGCAAGTAGATAAGTTGGCATAGTAAGACTGCTAGTAGATAGGTTAGCATAGTAAGACTGCTAGTAGATAGGTTAGCATAGTAAGACTGGAAGTAGATAAGTTGGCATAGTAAGACTGCTAGTAGATTAGTTAGCATAGTAAGACTGCTAGCAAATTAAGTTAGCATAGTAAGACTGCTAGTAGATAAGTTAGCATAGTAAGACTACTAGTTGATAAGTTAGCATAGTAAAACTGCTAGTAGATAAGTCAGCATAGTAAGACTGGTAGTAGATAAGTTAGCATAGTAAGACTGATAGTAGATAAGTTAGCATAGTAAGACTGCTAGTAGATAAGTTAGCAAAGTAAGAATACTAGTTCATAAGTTAGCATAGTAAGACTGCTAGTAGATAAGTCAACATAGTAAGACTGCTAGAAGATACGTTAGCATAGTAAGACTGGTAGTAGATAAGTTTGCATAGTAAGACTGCTAGTAGATAAGTTAGCATAGTAAGACTGCTAGTAAATGAAGTTAGCAAAGTAAGACTGCTAGTAGATAAGTTAGCTTAGTAAGACTGGTAGTAGATAAGTTAGCATAGTAAGACTGCTAGTAAATGAAGTTACCGTAGTACGACTGCTAGTAAATGAAGTTAGAATAGTAAGACTGGTAGTAGGTAAGTTAGCATAGTAAGACTGCTAGTAAATGAAGTCAGCAAAGTAAGACTGCTAGTAAATAAGTTAGCTTAGTAAGACTGGTAGTAGATAAGTTAGTATGTAAGACTTCTAGTAGACATGTTAGCATAGTAAGACTGGTAGTAGATAAGTTAGCATAGTAAGACTGCTAGTAGATAAGTTAGCAAAGTATGAATACTAGTTCATAAGTTAGCATAGTAAGACTGCTAGTAGATAAGTTAGCATAGTAAGACTGCTAGAAGATACATTAGCATAGTAAGACTGGTAGTAGATAAGTTTGCATAGTAAGACTGCAAGTAGATAAGTTAGCATACTAAGACTGGAAGTAGATAAGTTAGCATCGTAAGATGACTGGAAGTAGATAAGTTAGCATAGTAAGACTGCTAGAAGAGAAGTTAGCATAGTAAGACTGCAAGTTGATAAGTTGGCATAGTAAGACTGCTAGTAGATAGGGTAGCATAGTAAGACTGCTAGTAGATAGGTTAGCATAGCAAGACTGGAAGTAGATAAGTTGGCATAGTAAGACTGCTAGTAGATTAGTTAGCATAGTAAGACTGCTAGCAAATTAAGTTAGCATAGTAAGACTGCTAGTTGATAAGTTAGCATAGTAAGACTACTAGTTGATAAGTTAGCATAGTAAAACTGCTAGTAGATAAGTCAGCATAGTAAGACTGGTAGTAGATATGTTAGCATAGTAAGACTGGTAGTAGATAAGTTAGCATAGTAAGACTGCTAGTAGATAAGTTAGCAAAGTAAGAATACTAGTTCATAAGTTAGCATAGTAAGACTGCTAGTAGATAAGTCAACATAGTAAGACTGCTAGAAGATACGTTAGCATAGTAAGACTGGTAGTAGATACGTTTGCATAGTAAGACTGCTAGTAGATAAGTTAGCATAGTAAGACTGCTAGTAAATGAAGTTAGCAAAGTAAGACTGCTAGTAGATAAGTTAGCTTAGTAAGACTGGCAGTAGATAAGTTAGCATAGTAAGACTGCTAGTAAATGAAGTTACCGTAGTAAGACTGCTAGTAAATGAAGTTAAAATAGTAAGACTGGTAGTAGATAAGTTAGCATAGTAAACTGCTAGTAAATGAAGTCAGCAAAGTAAGACTGCTAGTAAATAAGTTAGCTTAGTAAGACTGGTAGTAGATAAGTAATCATAGTAAGACTGCTAGTAAGTGAAGTTAGAGTACTAAGACTGGTAGTGGATAAGTTAGCATAGTAAGACTGCTAGTAGATAAGTAAGCATAGTAAGACAGGTAGTAAATAAGTTAGCATAGTAAGACTGCTAGTAGATAAGTTAGCATAGTAAGACTACTAGTTGATAAGTTATCATAGTAAAACTGCTAGTAGATAAGTCAGCATAGTAAGACTGGTAGTAGATAAGTTAGGATAGTAAGACTGGTAGTAGATAAGTTAGCATAGTAAGACTGCTAGTACATGAAGTTAGCATAGTAAGACTGGTAGTAGATAAGTTAGCATAGTAAGGCTGCTAATAGATAAGTTAGCATAGTAAGACTGGTAGTAGATAAGTTAACATAATAAGACTGCTAGTAGATACGTTAGCATAGTAAGACTGCTAGTAGATATGTTAGCATAGTAAGACTGGTAGATAAGTTAGCATAGTAAGACTGCTAGTAAATGAAGTTAGCATAATAAGACTGCTAGATAAGTTAGCATAGTAAGACTGGTAGTAGATAAGTTAGCATAGTAAGACTGCTAGTAGATAAGTTAGCATAGTAAGACTGCTAGTAAATGAAGTTCGCATACTAAGACTGTTAGTAGATAAGTTAGCATAGTAAGACTGCTAGTACATGAAGTTAGCATAGTAAGACTGGTAGTAGATAAGTTAGCATAGTAAGACTGCTAGTAGATAAGTTAGCATAGTAAGGCTGCAATTAGATAAGTTAGCATAGTTAGGCTGCTAGTAGATAAGTTAGCATAGTAAGACTGGTAATAGATAATTTAACATAATAAGACTGCTAGTAGATAAGTTAGCATAGTAAGACTGGTAGTAGATAAGTTAGCATAGAAAGACTGCTAGTAGATATGTTAGCATAGTAAGACGGGTAGATAAGTTAGCATAGTAAGACTGCTAGTAAATGAAGTTAGCATAGTAATACTGCTAGATAGGTTAGCATAGTGTGACTGGTAGTAGCATAGTAAGACTGCTAGTAGATAAGTTAGCAAAGTAAGACTGCTAGTCGATAAGTTAGCGTAAAAGACTGCTAGTAGATGAAGTTAGAATAGTTAGACTGCTAGTAGATAGGTTAACATAGTAATACTGGAAGTAGATAAGTTAGCATAGTAAGACTAGTAGTAGATGAGTCAGCATAGTAAGACTGGTAGTAGATGGGTTAGTATAGTAAGACTGCTAGTTGATAAGTTAGCATAGTAAGACTGCTAGTAGATAAGTTAGCATAGTAAGACTGCAAGTAGATAAGTTAGCATAGTATGACTGTTAGTAGATAAGTTAGCAAAGTAAGAATACTAGTTCATAAGTTAGCATAGTAATACTGGAAGTAGATAAGTTAGCATAGTAAGACTGCTAGTAGATGAGTCAGCATAGTAAGACTGGTAGTAGATGGGTTAGTATAGTAAGACTGCTAGGTGATTAGTTAGCATAGTAAGACTGCTAGTAGATAAGTTAGCTTAGTAAGACTGCTAGTAAATGAAGTTAGCATAGTAAGATGCCAGTAGATAAGTTAACATAGTAATACTGCCAGTAGATAAGTTAGCATAGTAAGACTGGTGGTAGATAAGTTAGCATAGTAAGACTGCTAGTACATGAAGTTAGCATAGTAAGACTGCTAGTAGATACGTTAGTATAGTAAGACTGCTAGTAGATAAGTTAGCATAGTAAGGCTGCAATTAGATAAGTTAGCATAGTAAGGCTGCTAGTAGATAAGTTAGCAAAGTAAGTAGATAAGTTAGCATAGTAAGGCTGCTAGTAGATAAGTTAGCATAGTAAGACTGGTAGTAGATAAGTTAGCATAGTAAGACTGCAATTAGATAAGTTAGCATAGTAAGGCTGCTAGTGGATAAGTTACCATAGTACGACTGGTAGTAGATAAGTTAGCATAGTAGGACTGCTAGTTGATAAGTTAGCATAGTAAGACTGCTAGTAGATAAGGTAGCATAGTAAAAGTGCTAGTAAATGAAGTTAGCATAGTAAGACTGCTAGTAGATAAGTTAGCATAGTAAGACTGCTAGTAGATATGTTAGCATAGTAAGACTGCCAGTAGATAGATTAGCATAGTAAGACTGCTAGTAGATAAGTTAGCATAGTAAGACTGCTATTAGATAAGTTAGCATATTAAGAGTGCTAGTAAATGAAGTTAGCATAGTAAGACTGCTAGTAGATAAGTTAGCATAGTAAGACTGCTAGTAGATAAGTTAGCATAGTAAGAGTGCTAGTAAATGAAGTTAGCATAGTAAGACTGCTAGATAAGTTAGCATAGTAAGACTGCTAGTAGATAAGTTAGCATAGTAAGACTGCTAGTAAATGAAGTTAGCATAGTAAGACTGCTATATAAGTTAGAATAGTAAGACTGGTAGTAGATACGTTAGCATAGTAAGACTGCTAGTAAATGAAGTTAGCATAGTGTTAGCATAGTAAGACTGCTATATAAGTTAGAATAGTAAGACTGGTAGTAGATACGTTAGCATAGTAAGACTGCTAGTAAATGAAGTTAGCGTAAAAGACTGCTAGTAGATGAAGTTAGAATAGTAAGACTGCTATTAGGTTAGCATAGTAAGACTGGAAGTAGATAAGTTAGCATAGTAAGACTGCTAGTAGATTAGTTAGCATAGTAAGACTGCAAGTAGATAAGTTAGCATAGTAAGACTGCAAGTAGATAAGTTAGCATAGTAAGACTGTTAGTAGATAAGTTAGCAAAGTAAGAATACTAGTTCATAAGTTAGCATGGTAAGACTGGTAGTAGATAAGTTAACATAGTAAGACTACTAGTTGATAAGTTAGCATAGTAAGACTGCTAGTAGATAAGTCAGCATAGTAAGACTGGTAGTAGATAAGTCGGCATAGTAAGACTGGTAGTAGATGAGTCAGCATAGTAAGACTGGTAGTAGATGGGTTAGTATAGTAAGACTGCTAGTTGATAAGTTAGCATAGTAAGACTGCTAGTAGATAAGCTAGCTTAGTAAGACTGCTAGTAAATGAAGTTAGCATAGTAAGATGCCAGTAGATAAGTTAACATAGTGAAACTGCCAGTAGATAAGTTAGCATAGTAAGACTGGTGGTAGATAAGTTAGCATAGTAAGACTGCTAGTACATGAAGTTAGCATAGTAAGACTGCTAGTAGATAAGTTAGCATAGTAAGACTGCTAGTAGATAAGTTAGCATAGTAAGGCTGCAATTAGATAAGTTAGCATAGTAAGGCTGCTAGTAGATAAGTTAGCATAGTAAGACTGGTAGTAGATAAGTTAGCATAGTAAGACTGCAATTAGATAAGTTAGCATAGTAAGGCTGCTAGTGGATAAGTTACCATAGTACGACTGGTAGTAAATGAAGTTAGCATAGTAGGACTGCTAGTAGATAACTTAGCATAGTAAGACTGGTAGTAGATAAGTTAGCATAGTAAGACTGCTAGTACATGAAGTTAGCATAGTAAGACTGGTAGTAGATAAGTTAGCATAGTAAGACTGCTAGTCGATAAGTTAGCATAGTAAGGCTGCAATTAGATAAGTTAGCATAGTAAGACTGCTAATAGATAAGTTAGCATAGTAAGACTGGTAGTAGATAAGTTAACTTAATAAGACTGCTAGTAGATACGTTAGCATAGTAAGACTGCTAGTAGATATGTTATCATAGTAAGACTGGTAGATAAGTTAGCATAGTAAGACTGCTAGTAAATGAAGTTAGCATAGTAAGACTGCTAGATAAGTTAGCATAGTAAGACTGGTAGTAGATAAGTTAGCATAGTAAGACTGCTAGTAGATATTTTAGCATAGAAAGACTGGTAGATAAGTTAGCATAGTAAAACTGCTAGTAAATGAAGTTAGCATTGTAAGACTGCTAGATAAGTTAGCATAGTAAGACTGCTAGTAGATAAGTTAGCATAGTAAGACTGCTAGTAAATGAAGTTAGCATAGTAAGACTGCTAGTAAATGAAGTTAGCATAGCAAGACTGCTAGTAGATAAGTTAGCATAGTAAGACTGCTAGTAGATAAGTTAGCACAAAAGACTGCTAGTAGATGAAGCTAGCGTAGTAAGACTGCTAGTAGATGAAGTTAGCATAGTAAGACTGTCAGTAGATGAAGTTAGCATAGTAAGACTGCTAGTAGATAAGTTAGCATAGTAAGACTGCTAGTAGATAATTTAGCATAGTAAGACTGCTTGTAGATACATTAGCATAGTAAGACTGCTAGTAGATACATTAGCATAGTAAGACTGCTAGTAAATGAAGTAAGCATAGTAAGACTGCTAGTAGATAAGTAAGTTAGTATGAGGAGGTTGATAAGAGTATTTTCTGAACTGAGAAAACAGGTATAGAGGGTCAACCTGGGGGAAGGCTTGGTTATTGTCTTTTGATAATAAGGTGTTCTTTTAGTAGTTTAAATTGTAATGCTTGATTTTGCTGAGGTAATAACAGAAATAGCTAAAGCAAAGTAGTTAGGAAGTACTCAACCACCTTAGGATTATCAAGTGAAGGGATTCTCATCTAGGGATCATGGAGGCCATAGTTCCCTCATACTCATCACTCATCAGACCAATGACTCACCACAATGTCTATCATTGAGTATCTGACCCCACACTTGCAGCAGTTGGAGAGGCTCCAAAAAGTTCCTCACCAAAAGTGATAAAGGGTTCCTCACCAAAGTCCCATGCTGCCCGACTGAAAGAACTCCAGCCTATTCAGTCGCCTTGCTCACCTCCTTCTCTGACCTTGCTCAAGGCCATTCAGAGGTGACCTTTGGATATGAATATGCCATGTCAAAACCAGATTTGATGAATATGCAGAAGGACAAATTGGCATGGAGACTTAAACCCCACACGCCATATTAGGATCGGCTGAGGGATAGATTCAGTGGACAAAGACTCCCTATGCTGTGGAATAAAAACGGTATATGTGTGAGGCAAGAGTGACCTCGCTGGCCTTGTTCAAGAGGAAATCTTGACCAATGGAATGGAGATCGCAGATATATATACCCAGGGATTACCTCAGCAAGTCACCTCTCAACAAGAGCACAACAAAAAATAGTATAGTTGCATATCATACTAATACAAAGTGGGTGTTAACAAACTATGGGCTAGGTTTGTAAATGCCCCCTCGGGCAGGATCAATAGTATGAACTATGAACCTAACCTATGAACCTATGAAGAAGGCAGTGAGTTCCAGATTTCACCTATGTAGTTAGGAAATAGGGAATCACCTGCTGAGCTGTTGGATTTGATAATTTTGATTAATGTTTTGTCAGTAGAGCATGGTTGTCTGGGGTTTTCCTGTACTTTAAGCAAATTAGAAAGTGCTGGTATTTTTTCAGGATATAGTAGGAGTTTCTGAGCTTGCCACCTCACAGTGAGAGGTTCTCCAGTTCGATTCTCAGCTGGGGTGCCTTCTGTGCAGAGTCTGCATGTCCTCCCTGTGGTCATGTGGGTTTCCTCTGGGTGCTCTAGTTTCCTCCCACATCCCAAACACATGAAGTAGGTGGATTGGACACTCTAAATTGTCCCTAGGTGTGAGTGTGCATGTGTGTGTGCCTTCTGTGGAAGGTTGGGCGCCGGGCTGCCAACTCGACACCGTGAAACTCCACTTCCAATCATGAGTGGACAGATGATCCGCTGTGGTGACCCCAAACAGGGAAAAGCCGAAAGAAGAAGAAGTAGGAGTTTCTGAGCAAAGACTAGTTGATGGAAGGTGATGAGATTTGAAATTTCAAGCCAATTTAGTTGAAGTAGTGAGTGGCAATGGTGGGAACAGTAGGGAGCATCTGTGGCAAATCTGGCAATTCGATTGTAACATTTGTCTAGTTTTGTGATTTCAGTTTTGGATAGGTTGGTGAAGATGGGGGCAGCATATAGAAGTGTGGATAGGAGCAGAGTTTGAGCCATGGTAATTTTAGTCTGTTAATTTAGGTATGTTTTATTATTGTACAAACAGCCAAGTTTTTTGTGTATATGTTTGATAGTTTGATTTATGTGAAGGTCAAACTTCAGTTTGTTGTCAATGGTCACTCCTAGTAGTTTTGTGTGGGAGTCTGGGGAGATAATGGCACCATCACTGGACATAATATTGAAAGTTACTGCCTCTAAGTTGGATTTCTTTGGTTTGAAAATTAATAATTTGGTCTTTTTGGGGTTTAGTAACAGATTTTTACTGAGAAACCAAGCTTCAGTGGTTTTGAAGACTTGTCGGGTGATGGAGAAGAGTGTGAAAGGGTTGCTGGCTGAACAGACTAGTGTTGAGTCATCAGCATATTGTATGACAGTTGCATCTTGAGTGATGCTGTTGGGATCATTAATGAAAATGGAAAATAGTAGAGGGCCTAAAATTGACCCTTGTGGGACTCCAGTTGTGATAGGAGGCAGTGTGGATAGTTTGTTATCACATCTCACTGCTTGCTGTCTGACTAGTAGGCAATTCTGAAACCAGGCTAGTGAGTGATTGGATAGTCCAAGGTCTGAGAGGGACTCAAGAAGTTTGGGATGGTATACCATGTCAAAGGCTTTGATAGGTCTGAAAATATGGCTGATGTTAGTTTGCCTAAATTCGTGTTTTGGTTGATGAGGTTAGTGAAGGAGAGGAGGGCAATTGTTGTACTATGGGCTGGTCTAAACCCATGTTGGGTAGGAGTGAGAAGTTGTTTTTTAAGTAGGTATTGTATAAGTTGATGGTGAATACATTTTTTCAATATTTTAGCTAGTGGGGATAATAGGGTGATAGTTGGTAAAGTCTGTGCAGATGCCACCTTTATGTAGTGGGATGACATATGTTTTCTTCCAGATTGTTGGAATTTTGCTTTCTGTCATTGATCTGTTGAGAAGAATTGATACTGGGTAGGCTATCTCATTAGCAGCCATTTGAAGGTATTCGGCACGAATGCTGTCAGCAGCTAGGCTAGTTGGTTTGAGTTTAGCTAATAGTTTTTTTTACATAATTAGTGAGAATAGGTTGGAATTGGAAGGTGGTTTTGATACTGCTAGCAAGCTTAGAGTTGCTGGTAATAGATGTTGTGGGTTGTTGATGAACTGGTTTTGAAATGGTTTCTATGAAAAATGTATTAAATGCTTCTGGCATGTCACTGCTGTCCCTTACAGTGGTTAGTGTTGGGGCAATAGGTTTGCCAGGGAGGAGTAATTTATTTAACCCTGCCCAGAGTTTTTGGGGGTTGTATGGTAGTCTGAGGGACTGGCTAATGCTAACTAGGCATGTGATCTCACACAGGAATGCCAATGGCTTCTGATTTGCTCACCTAAACAACTGAGCTCACCTGAGTAAAATGTTACTGTAGGAGGAAGAAGTGAGCAGCACTCAGTTGCCTGTGTGTGTGTGTGTGTGTGTGTGTGTGTGTGTGTGTGTGTGTGTGTGTGTGTGTGTGTGTGTGTGTGTGTGTGTGTGTGTGTGTGTGTGTGTGTGTGTGTGTGTGTGTGTGTGTGTGTGTGTGTGTGTGTGTGTGTGTGTGTGTGTGTGTGTGTGTGTATCCACATGTGTCTGTAGAGTCATAAATTAATGTGTATGAATATATAAGTGTGTGACTATATGTCTGCCAGAGGGGTCACACTAGGGGTGTTAGGTAGGGAATCTAGAGGTTGGATGTTTGTGTGCATGATTATGTGGTGGATTCTGAGTACAAGTGTATGGCTGTGTTTTAGTGACTGTGATCTTGTGTTTGAGGGCTTGTTCATTGATAAGTGATGTGGGTGGGTGGGTGTGGGTGCGTGTGTATGTATGCATGTTTGCGTGTGCGTGTGCATACGTGTGTGCATGAGTGCAGGGGGTTGCCTTTGCTCATGCTTTGGATAGGCAGCTAATGGGAACAGTAGTGCAGTCAGTTCTGACAGTGCAGTGGTTGAACCAGAGACATAGTAATGAGTCATTAACGAGGTCTCTCTCATTGCTATAGCTATCTCTGAATTATGTTTTCCTGTCAGTGCACAAACTGACCAATGTACATTGAGACTTAGGGACACATGTGGACAGTGGTCTCACCTTCGATAATCATATCGCCACAACAGTCAGAAATTAGTGCAAGCAGTGAAGGATTGTTTGAATCCTAGGATGTACGCCTTTGGAATGTGAACTACCTTTGCAGCAGTATAGTCTCCATTTATGTAAAAAAAACATAACTGGATGAGTTTCTTGTAGAAAATCATTGTCAGCACTGTTTCAATTACAACCCCTGCAGCTATGGCCATTTGTTTGTAGTCAGCACTGTTTCAATTACAACCCCTGCAGCTATGGCCATTTGTTTGTAGTCAGCACCGTTTCAATTATAACCCCTGAAGCTATGGCCATTTGTTTGTAGTCAGCACTGTTTCAATTACAAGCCCTGCAGCTATGGCCATTTGTTTGTAGTCAGCACTGTTTCAATTACAACCCCTGCAGCTATGGCCATTTGTTTGTAGTCAGCACCGTTTCAATTATAACCCCTGCAGCTATGGCCATTTGTTTGTAGTCGGCACCGTTTCAATTATAACCCCTGCAGCTATGGCCATTTGTTTGTAGTCAGCACTGTTTCAATTATAACCCCTGCAGCTATGGCCATTTGTTTGTAGTCAGCACTGTTTCAATTACAACCCCTGCAGCTATGGCCATTTGTTTGTAGTCAGCACCGTTTCAATTATAACCCCTGCAGCTATGGCCATTTGTTTGTAGTTTTCACTTTTCCCTTTATTTTCAGTAGCGAGATCATGGAGTTAGTATATGTACATAATGGGGGTGCAGTAATAAAGTGTCTTATATGGTGGATATTGGGTGTTGTTCCCTGCAAAAATAACTTTTTATTATAATTTACATCTAGATGAAGCTACAACCACATGTAATGATTTGGTTTTAGTGTGTCCCAGACATAATTTAATGATTCATACTGGTACCATAGATATATGTGTACATATACATAGAAATGCACACATACACACATATATACATATGCGCATTCACACACACACACACACACACACACACACACACACACACACACACACACACACACACACACACACACACACACACACACACACACTCACTCACTCACTGTAAGATTGTGGCTTTGGAGTGCAGTAATCACCCTACTCTGAATTATAGCGATAATTAGTATATATAAGCTGCAGTAGTGTGGGGGCACAGCCCTCATCTTAACCGCTGAAGTAATGCTTTAATGGCGATCAAATGAATTTCAGTAGTTGGGGTTTTCTTTCTGAATCACATTTTATTTTTCGTAGCTAGTTTCATCCAGCTCTAAATAGGTCAGTGCTAGACCAGTTGTTCTTCTGGGTCATTTTAAGCCTAGCCAATTTCCTTCAAAGTTAAAAATTGTAACCTATAACTTGTGCCTGTAATGTAAGCACCTTAGCCATTATGCCAACCCCAATCCTATCTACAACTTATTTTATTCAGAATTACTGCTCTCTATCTATAGAAAATAAAATGTATGAAGTTCACTTATCACAAAATAACTGAGATGCCGAAACAAGTTGAGAGATATCTAGTTTGATTAAATCTATCCTTACAGAACAATTCAGACACGTTATAAAATGGAACACCAAGTTTTACACATTTATTTATTTAGTAGTGTTTGTTAACCAGGGGGTGCACAGATCTCAGTGAACACTTTGCATTTCAGCCAAGTGAATACAATCACAAATGTACATAATGAAATAAATACAGAATATGAGAAACAAACAACAGTAATTGAATGGAAGGGTACAAACTGTATTTTGCAGTTCACAATATCACAGTGTATTGATCTCTGTTGCAGCAGCCTTAGCTATATGGATTGCAAAGCTTCAGCGAACCTTCCTTGCTGCCAAGCCATTAGGCAGCTGAAGCCAAGGCCTTCAGAGCTTTCCTACTGCTGAAGACAGCACTCCTCTGTAGGCTTCGATTGATGGCTGCCTTGTGCTGTTCCATTGCTAGGCAGTCAAGTTCCCAAGTTCCCTTTGGGCAAAAAACCTACTATATTTTAAATTTATTATTTACATTTGCTTTCCTTGCTATGAAATTTGCTCTTTCATCTACATGTTTTGTTTTTACAGACTGTCACAAGACATAACTATGTTTTTAAATGGGAGCACACTTCATCCCATCAGTAAAGTAGCTGAAAACCATTTTTTGCGAGAAATTGTGTGTTTACTTTACTTTTTGGGCTGTGGGCTGTCAAAGTTTATTCAAGTGCTTTTAATGAAATTTGTTGGGAAAGACTGACTTGTTACAATTTAAAATTTTTACGAGCTCCTGCTGCCTGTTTCCCACTGGAAAGAAGTGTTATTTATGGCTTGATCATGGAGCAGACTACTGATCTCACAACTGGTTCATCTTCCAGGGAAAAAATACAACGTTAATAACCTTTGCTGTGAGAGCAAGCTAGTGATTAGCCTCAGCTGTAAGTAGGTGACTCTGCTGTGGCAAAGCTGGTTCCTCAGACCACTCATCTTTTATCCCAGATCCCTCTGGTATAGCACTTACAAGCTCTTCGTACTGGGATTTAGCTATGCCCTCTGAGGCTGTTAGGGTCCCCCTCAGTGGGCAAGGGGGAGCCACTCTTGCCAGTTCTGGGAAAGGGAACCTTGCGCCTGTCACTGGGGAAGTTGCTCCTCTCATTTTCAACTCTGCTGTCCCCATTTGCCTGTCAAAAATAAATAGAAAACTAGGCCTGTCTTCTGCTGAAATTTCTCTGGACAAGAGTAGTTTACTAGATATGGCTCAGATTCCAATTCAGGTTTATGACTCTTTTTGTAAGGTTTTTTTTTTGGTAAAAGATAACAGGGTGCCTCTTTTCCTAAAGAAATTCAAGAGGTTGAATCTGGATAGGAAGATGAAGGAACAGTTGCAGGGTCTTCTCCTCAGATTTCTGATTCAGAGGAGAGCACAGTATCTAATTCTCTCAGGGGAGGGAGGGATTCTGTTTCTAAGACTATTTCCAGAATGTGCCATTGTTTTCAGTGAGAGAACACCTAGGTTTCTCAGTCCCTTGGAAAGTAATGAGCTGTTATAAATGTAGTTTCCAGAACAGTCACCCATTCCTCCAGTGCTGTCAACATTAGAGGATGTATGTGTCACTATATGCGATTTTCCTATCAGCCTGCTACCCCTAAAAATGCAGACAGATTGCATAAAATTCCTCGGTCTTTTAAGTTGCTGTACACTCATCTGAAACCTGACCCATCAGCTACATCTTTAGTTCATCCTACTGCTGCTAAACATTTAGTCAGTTCCAGTTATACACTTCCTGACCAGGATGGAAACATTCTTGATAAGCATGCGGACAAAACTTTGATTTTCAGAATTTTGATTTTCAGGCGTATATGTTAAAATTTATTCTAATTGTGAAAGCATAAGGAATGTTTCATCTGAAGTGTGTTCTTATGAAGAAATACTTTCTTTAAATGGTTTAGTTTCTTCCATCTTACAGGTCAAAATGCATTGCTTAAAGTGTGTATGACTCTCCTAGTATTTCATTTTGGGCTATTGCTACTGGTGCTGCTCGGAGGAATTTGCATGGCTACGTTCTCAGAACCACTAAGATGATGTGAAAAATTAAATGATAAATTCTTCTTTGGAAGAAGATTTAGTGTTTGGTCCCTTGTGCAGCAGAGATTATCAAAAAGTGTGATGAGATGGATAAGCTGAAACAGGGAATCTCAAAGTTTTTCCTCCCTCCTTTTCCAAAATTTCCAAGGGATTCTCTAACCCTCTTCCAATGTTTGCAAGAAGCAAAATATTCTCATCAAAATGACAGTAAATCAACATTTAAGAAGCAATGGCAAGGGTGTTCCAGAAAGAATATAGGAACTCCTCAAACAAATGACAATACAACAATTTGGAATGACTATCAAGGTCTGTACACCCAACCCATCCCTGGCAGTCAGTTTTACATTCCATATACTTTGAATCTATATTTTCTCTTTGGCATCAAATTGTTTCATACAAGTAGGTTTTTCAGTTCATTCACCAAGGTTGCAGATGGCAGTGAGGGTAAATTCCTCATTTCCAGGGGTAATTCCTCATCCACCAGACCAGACTCCTCTATTCCACCCTGCCCTTCAACAAATGTTGTCTCAAGGAGTAATGGAGCCACTTCTCATTCTCAGCTTGGGAAAGGTTTTTATTCAAAGATGTATTTGGTGCCAAAGAAAGAAAGAAAATGCATGGAGACCAGTTTTTGGATCTTTCTTTCCTTAAACCAATTTATGACAGTGCCCAAATTCAAAATGCTGTCACTTCAGAACTTGTTACCTCTTATTCCTCATTCAAGTTTCTTGATAACACTAGCTTTAAAAGATGTTTATCCTTATGTCCATATTAATACAGATTCCGGGTGTTTTTTAAGGGTTTGTGTATGTGTCTGGATCACATTATCAGTTGTCTGTCTTACCATTTGTACTATCCACTGCACCAGGAGTGTTCACAAAGGGTCTAGCACCACTTATAGCTCATTGCAGGCTACAGGGTAAATCTAAACATTTTTACATGTTTAGATTACTTACTTATCTTTGCACAGTCTTTTTTAAAGTGTCAGGAATCTCTCACTTGGGTGAGAGATCTCCTTCACAAACTGGGATTTAAAGAGAACATCCAAAAGTCTTTTTGACTCCATCACACAGGATTATTTTTTCCAGGGTGTCCGATAGATGCATTATTTCAAAGAGCTTTACTTCAACAGGAAAAAATATATATGTGGTTCTATCTGTTAAGTTTTTTTTCATTCAGACCATTTTCTACAAGGGAATACCTCATGAGTTTGGGTCACATGGCATCTGTGATTCTCATGATACCCCTGTAAAGACTTCACATGAGAAAAATACAATGGTATCTGAAATCTCTTTGGTCCCAACACCAATAGCCATTATCTTTTCTAAGTCCATTTCTGGGATTTGACAGAATAGAAATTACTTGGTGGAGCACAAATATCCAGGTCTCCCTTTCTTGTCTCCCCTGCTCCAAAGCAATCAGTCGCCACACATGTTTTGGACTTTGCTTGTAGAGCATTTTCAGAAGGGATAAAAGTGCAAGGTGTTTGGGACATGAAGGGAAGATGCAAGCACATAAAAATAAAAAGAGATGCTTGCTCTAATCAAGGCACTCAACTTGCTGAGTCACCTTTGGCCCCCTAGACCTCATCAAGTTGTTTCAGATAATACCACAGTCAACTGGTACATCAACAAGGAAGGGGGAACCAGGTCTTACCACCAGTCTAGCCATGTTAGCCTGTGATATAGCTTTACAGCACATCCTCTTTCAACAAGCATTCTACAGCCCTTCGGAGCAAGATCGTGTGGCAGACAAGCTGAGGAGGACAATGGCAAACCCTCATGAATAGAAAACTAGAGCAACGGGTCTTCCAAGATTTGACATATCTGTGGGGAGTTGCTAAGTAGACCTCTTTGTCTCCTCTCAGATCAATCAGCTGGCAAATTTTGCTCCAGAAGTCCATGCAAGAAGGCTTGAAAGATGGATGCCTTTTCCTTTCCTTGGACAGAAATATTTCTGTATGCTTTTCTACCCTTCCCACTGATATTCAAGTTATGTCAGAAGATTCAGAAGGAATGCCCCAACATCACTGTGGTGACCCCATTGTGGCTCAGGCAACAGTTGTTCAACCTTCTTTTGAAAATGAGTAAGGACAATTACCACAAGCTTCCTGACAGACTTGATTTACTCGCAAAAGAACAGAGATGTTTGATACACACCGGCCACGATCAACTTGTTAGGGTCTGAATTGCCTTTAGACGCCTATTTGCTGCGGACTTACAGCAGGTACTAATGGAAGCAAGAAAGTCTGCAGCTAGAAAATCATACATTAGCAGATGGAAAAACGTTTTAGTTGGTGCTGCTATAATCACAAATAAATAACATTAAGAATTTACCTTATATGCCTTTAGTCAGGAACAACACTTCAGGATGTGCAAACAGAAATTTTATTTTTACAGCGCTGGGAGACAGTCTTCATAGCAGATGTCAAAATAGTCTCTCTGAACAAAGACAAACATTTTTTATACATTTTTCTTCTCAAACCTAGTCATGCACTTTCATTACATTACAATGATTGTGTCCTGTAGAAAACTTTGCAAATGTCCTCATCCCTTGTGATTTTCACCTCAGACTTCACGCAAACACCTTCCTATACATGATTCACCTGCTTCCAAGGGATCTTGCTTCTGACCTTTGATGTTTCAAACCTACCCGAGCAACAACGCACTCCTAGCCTGTAGTCAGGCTAACAAATTCCTTTTTGTAATAACTGCGTCTCACTTCATGCAACACATACTATTCTCTCTTATTACATATTAAAAGAATGCAGTTTGAAATGAACAGTAATACTGTGGCTTATGAAGCTTTATTTTTCCCAGCCCTGCAGACAAATTTTATTTGCTTTTGTTAAAAAATCATATTATAGCATCATTAATAAACTGAAATGAATATACATTTTTAATAAGCTGGTCTTGTCCCATTACAGTTTCCTCCCTCTGACACTATCAGTATCATACCATACATATAATTATATTTGTATTTTTCTTAACTTGATAAAATACACTTCAGCATCGTAATATTCATCAATTTCTGTCACAATAGAACTTTCATTGATTTGTGCATGCCTTGGCATTTCATGTGCAGGTGAGTTTAAACATGTTGTGATCACTGCCTTTAGAATAGAAAACACCAAAATGATCGCAAATGTAATACCCTGGATTATGCTAATTCCCAGGTTACCAAAAATACTGCCCAACCATCCAAAAAGTGTCCAGTTTTTGTATGTGCTGTCCAACTCTTTGGCCCTTTGTTCCATGACGTTTGCCAGTTTTTCCTGTTCATCATGATAATCACTAATATATGAACAGCAATGACTCCTTAAGAGGGCACATGACCCCCCCCTTTTGCAGTAAGCATTATATCAAGTGCCATTCGATTCTGTAACACCACAGTTCACATTTCAGTCATTTCTCGATTTGCCATCCTGATGTGACTTGAAGTTTCGTTGACCACCTTCTGTAGAATTTGTGCAAGCAGGGTGATTTCAAGCATTGTCCTTTGCATTCCATACCCAGGATTAAAGACTGAAAATACTTGTTCTGCCCAGTGGATTGCTCGTTTATTTCTCAGTCTACCTGCTGGTGGGTTTTTGAAATGTTGAATAGCAGGAGTAATATAGCCTACAAAGCAACATCCAGACCAGTTTGTAGGCAACCGGGGGTAAGCATGATTACCACAGATGTAGTAATGGTCACTTATGCCCGTGCCACGCCCCCAGTCATAGCTTTAAGTGCAAAGAGTGTAACAAACTTTCATGCCTGGTGTCATTACATTTACTTTTCCCTTCTGGTACAGTCCCATTTCTGGCATAACATGTGTCTCCATGTTGTGTGGTAACACAACCTTTGAAAAATCAGTTACATTACGCCAGGTTAAACTGATGTCATTAAGGTCCTTTTCAAATTACACCTATGATGCAGGGATGGGAATCCCTGCCTTGGAATGATGAGGTATATGTGAACATATCCAGCAGTTTGTTTTGTTTAGATTTTTGGCATATTACCGAAAGACTAGCGAGAAACAGTTTTCTTTCGACCAGTTTATAGAGGGGAACAGCAGCAGAAACAAAGCAAAAGTACTTCTTGTCAATGGATTCAACATGGACTGCTACTGACGTTGACCTCCTCACGGGGCAGATGATTTCTCTGTCACACCTTGATTTCCCTCTGTTGCCTGCTGACCTTCTCACGGGGCAGATGATTTCTCTGTCACACCTTGATTTCCCTCTGTTGCCTGCTGACCTTCTCACGGGGCAGATGATTTCTCTGTCACATCTTGATTTCCCTCTGTTGCTTGCTGACCTTCTCACGGGGCAGATGATTTCTCTGTCACACCTTGATTTCCCTCTGTTGCCTGCTGACCTTCTCATGGGGCAGATGATTTCTCTGTCACACCTTGATTTCCCTCTGTTGCCTGCGATATCTCATCTGGGATCACACATGACAGGCCTTCCTGCAATGAGATGAATGGATCCACGTTGGTAGTCCTGCACAGCGAACAGCAGTCAGGGTCGTGGGCAGGACCTGGAAAGGACCCTTCCACCTTGAGCTGAGGCTGTTCTTCCTCTGGAAAATTTTAAGGTAAACCCAGTAACCTGGTTGTAGTCGGTGACAGGGCTGGTCAGGAGGCTTTGGTAATGCTGATCTTACTGTTCAATGATATTGCTGCAAAACATAAAGGAGTTTCTTGCAGTATGAAATCATAGCATCATCTGACAAGTTTAAATCAGCATGTCCCACTGGAGGGGTAGCTGGAAGAGCCATGGGTCTTCCCATTAATATTTCATATGGACTCAATGTCCTGGTGGCATTCAGTGAGGCCCTCATACTCATTAATGCTAAAGGAGGGTCCTTCGGGTCACTTTAAATGGGTTTCAGCACAAATCTTCGAAATTTTATTTTTAAGGGTCCTGTTCACCCTTTCCACTAATCCAGATGACTGTGGATGGGTGGGGCAGTGAAGACTCAACTTAGTATTAAAAACTTTACATAGTCCGTTAAGCAATGCATTATTAAAATGCGTTCCCTGGTCTCTATTAATAGAACATGGTATACCAAATCTCAGTGTATAGTCATACAAAAACTTTTTGACAACTGTGACTGCATCTGCTTTGTGACATGGCTAGGCTTGCACCCATACAGAAAACATACAGACCATAACCAAGATAAAATGAAAATAATTAGTCTTAGGCATTTGTTAACAAAAGGTCCCCAAGGTGGAGGTAAACATGCAGCCTTACTGCTGGCATGTTTACTTACATTATATTTTAAACATACACTATAAATTCATACGTACTGAAGTATCAAAGAGGAGACATGAGGGGCATACCAACTTCGGGTAATCTGATTAAATAAAGCTGTCTTACCTGTATGGGCTGTTAGATGATATACCCTTACCAGGTAAGGTAGGAAAGAGGCAGGCACCACCAGTCAGCCATCCAGATGTCACCATATGCCATCAGAGGATTTTCTACATCCATCTATGAGCCACCTCAGAACTTCTCCCTGTGATGCTTCAGCTTGAAAGGCTGACAACTTTTTTTAAATCAAACATCGTTACTGTTGGAGTTTGTCGTAGTTACATGCACAGATCTTTACAACAATCTTCTACTGCTTGTTTAGCAGCTTGGTCTGCCACATTGTTACCTTTTGTAACCATGTTACTGCTTGTTTATCAGCTTGGTCTGACAAATTGTTACCATTTGTAACCATGTTACTGCTTGTTTAGCAGCTTGGTCTGCCACATTGTTACCTTTTGTAACCATGTTACTGCTTAACAGCTTGGTCTGACAAATTATTGCCCTTTGTTACAGCATCTATTCCCTGGTTGGGCACAACATTTGATTACAGACAGCTTTTTAGGTAACAAAAGTGCATCTAACAATGATTTTATGTATCCTGAATTTTTAATTTGATTTCCTGAAGAGGTCAAATACCCTTTCTCTCTCTCCAAAGTTGCCCAAAATCATGTACCACCCCAAAAGCATAACGGCTGTCTGTAAAAATATTGGCCATCTTGTCTTTGGCTAACTCACAGGCTTTTTGCAAAGCCACTAGCTCAGCTATTTGAGCAGAGTGAACACCCTCTAATCTTTGTTGCAACAATATTGTTTCTTCGATGCAGACTGCTATTACCGAGATCAACTTTCCACAGGAGCCATCCACAAACAGATGCATGTCAGCATTGGGTATAGGAGTGTCCTTTAAGTACTCCCTAGGAGAAAGCAAATAGTTAGTTACACACACACACACACACTCATGCTCTTCACCATCCTCAGCAGTAGGCAACAGAGATGCAGGATTTAGAACAGGACAACAGATCAGAGAAATAGATGGATCAGAAAGAAGTGTAAGTTCATATCTATTTAGATGTGTAGTCGAGGAGGGATGAGTTTTATTTTAAGTAATAAGGATGATTCATAGTGACGGATAGCTACTGTAAGATCCTACTCTGAGACATTAAATGACCAAGATAACGTACCTGAGGTAACCATAGCTGTAATATTTTTGTTGACACTTTGTGTCCTTTTCCTGCAAGGATAGTCAGAAGATGCAAGGTATTCTGTTAACATTGCTTAAAGGAATTTGGTACTTCCAGTAAATCATTTACATATTGTCAAAAAGTAAAGAGTCAACTGGTAAAGGAGTGACCAAGGCAGCATAAACAACAATAAAGTCTCTTCTTAAAAAACGTTTTATAAGCTCCTCCTATTCGTGTAAAGAAATGAGAGATTTGGGCCAACAATGTCACCAATCTCTGGGTCTACCTGTAAAATGGGCCAATGTTGCCTAAATAGGTCACCTAGTGACCTATAATCTCGTATAAAGAACAAGGGGACTTTCACCCAACTCCACTGGTTCACCAGGGGAACTGACAGTTCCATTGATGTCTCTGTTTTGGGGCCATAATATGGGACTGCTACACCCTGCCTAAGATGCTCCAAGTCAGCCCAACCTACTGAGATCTCATTCTTATAATAACCCCACAAAAATAGCCTCTGTTCCAGATGTTGAATCTCAGACTGAAAACCTTCATTAGTTGGATTCAGTCTCGAAGCTCTAATACCCTGTCCATGTATCAAATTGCAAAAAACATAATTAGGGTGCATACTAGTTCTACTTAGAAGGGTATTCCTAAAACAAGATTTACGTAAAACCCCCATGTTGATGACGGAGCCCTGTAGTTTCTCAATAAACAATTCCAAGTATTCAATTCTATCCTTAGAAAAAAACATGGTAAACTTCAAGTACACACATAACTTATTAATGTATCCAAAGAACTCATTCAGTTCTAAAACCGTACCTTTCCAACGAAAGAACAAGTCATCGACAAAATGTCGATAAAAGGACACATGAATCTTAAACTCTTTCACCTTAAACAAAACTTCCAGGGTTATTATAAGAATGAGATCTCTCTCTTAGGAGGAACTTGAAAAGGTTGCTGTGTAGTAATAGGGAACATAATATTAAGTCTGTAGGAACAGGTGTTACGCTGCCTTGTGGCAGCTGTAACTTCTGTGAGTTGATTAATACATCCGAGAGTTTCGATTATCCCGATTTGAGAAGGAGATTTATGTTTAAGGTAAATGCGAACTGTAGGTCCACGAATGTGGTATATTTAGCTGATTGTGTTTCTTGTCAATCTTTCTACGTGGGAAAGACTAACAGGTCCCTACGGGAAAGAATGAGAGAACATGTTTATAGCATACGGAAGGGCTTAGAGCATAATGCCCTTTCTAAACATGTTATTGAGTGTGGTGAAGCACATCATTTTATTTTTAGAGTTATTGATGCTATTATATCTAGTATTAGAGTGGGGGCAAGGGAGCCCGCAGGATTTTTTGCAGGGGGGTGCAAACCCAGAGCCCCACCCACATATCTCACCCCACCCCCTGCCAACACAGCCCCACCCAAGTCCACCCACCCCAAGCCCCACCCACACAGCCATTCCAGTGTTCCATTACTTGGCTATTTCTCCCCATTTACTGTAGACACTGTTCAAATCTGTGTGCATACTGTGTTATGCTTTAGTTCTATAATGATTACAGGCAGTTGGATTTAATTTACAACTTTTATTTCAAACATTATAGCCCAAACACTGAGACATTTACTAAACCTAAACAAAGCAATAGTCTTACAATGAAAACAGACTTGGCATTAAAGCTTCTCTACTTTTGAAACTCACATTCAATGAAACGGCATTGACACCCACATTCAAAGAAAATGCATCTGGCCAGTGGCAGGTTATTTACCTTTGAACTGTTTAAGCAATAGGCTCCTTGCACACCGTTAGGGCCATGCAAAAGTTATTTGATTTACCTGATTGTATTAATTATAATATATAATTGAATTATATCCCTTGTATTATACAGCAACACTTGTTTGAGTGTCGCTGCCGAAGTAAAAGTAATCTGAATAATTCCACATTAAAGATATCTGAAACTAATGAAGATATTGTTGCTAGAAAACTGTATATTTCAGTGTTTCATCTACAAATTCAGTGCCTGCTGCCGTCAAAGAATAAATTGCCTATGTTAAATTAGAAAAAATGGTAAGCTGGTATATTGCAATAGAAAATGGATGACAAGCTGAAAAACAGGTTCATAGTTATTAGGCATTTCATCCAAAGGAGGACATCCTGAGGACTGCAGCATACAAATGTATATGCTGTAGGAATAGAACCTCAAGCCTTTACATTAAGATGCAAGTATTCTACTTGTGGTGCTACTAACATAGCTTTAAAACTTTATACCACAATAGAGATACCATTTGCTAAACAAAATGGTTGCACATTGTAAATAGACTTGGCATGAGCAGCAGTGAACTTCGCTTCCCTTAAAACTCACAGTTCCTTGAAAATGCACTTGAAAATTCCACCTGCTAACTCTAACTTGGGCATTTCACTTTCTCTCTTACAAAGATACCACACCCCTCAAGGCCTCACCCTTAGTGCAAGAAATCTTGACAAAGCCTAAAATAAATAGGGACAGATTATAAATATGGCTCTCAGAAACTTAGAAAATTGCAAGAGTAACAGGATTTGTGTTAGTATGCATTTTTCTAAATGACATGACATCTAAAACTGAAATCTCATTATTTAGCAACTTCAATCCTTTTTAAGAGGAATATGGGGCAAAAAGCTGGACAGCTGAGGGGTATGCTACCTCCCTCTTATACACACACCAAATAATTCTGGTCAGACTTGAATTAGTTCTGGGAAGGTTGCACTGAACGGCACTGTGCTTGATCTGAAGTGGGTGAAATCCTGGTAGCTAGTGATTGCAGCTCAGCAATGTGGAGCATTAAAGCATTTTTAGCAGAGAATTGTTTCATCACTACCTATTGTGTTTGCACATAAGCTGTAGTTATTTCAAACATTTGCCTTTTTTTGATTACTACAGAGTACATTTACCCACCAGAGCTATTGTGTTTTGACTTCAGTGTGGAGCTTACCTAGTTGTTGCAGGGCTTGGCTTTTAAGTAAGGTAGCAATGCTTATTTACCATATACCATTAAAGCCACCCAACTACAAGTGTGCCAACACACAGACACTGGTCTCCAATAAAATGTAATGAGCTTCTGAAAATACTGTAATCCTGTCCTTTTATTACAAATACCGTCATATGCATTTCAATACCCAAGGCTTATACATTATCTAGCTATGTAAATATTCTCTGCATGGCAACAACGAAAAGGCTTTCAATGCTAGCAATTCTTTAACAATATGCTTACTAAAGCTTACTTGCATCTTACAATGTCCGACAAGCTTACTTGCATCTTACAATCTCCGACAAGCTTACCTGATGTTCATTAAACCATGGCTACTTAAACAGAGCAACAGGACACTGTGATATCATGCAGTTCCTGAATAATAAGAAGCATAAATCAACAGTATAAAAATCTGATAGAAAACCAGAACATTTTGCAAAATCAAGGACAGATGAAAAGCCACGGTCGTATTTGTGATCTACCTTGGATGGGGGAATACTCTGCACACTTACTGCATAACTGCTTCTTGCCTTCCTTGGATACATCCCGAGCCACTACAATGGGGGCTGGGGTGCAATAAGTATGTCATAATTTGAAATGTCTCTGGCTGACTGTGATGGCTCTGACACTCCTACCTCTCAACTTCAGAGCAAGAAATCTGGACAAAGCCATACATAGAACTAGAAGTGGGACACAGGCCCAAAAATAAAGCCAATTTTTAAATATTGCTCTTATTAACTTAATAGAACAGGTAGATCTTGCATTAGTACAAATTTTCTGAAGGGTATAAAATCTGAAACTCAAATGTCTGCCATTATTTTCTAACTTCAATCTTTAATGACTTGCCACTAATTTGAAAAGAAACCACAATTTTATGAAAAACAGACCAAAATGTGATGCAAAAATACCTGTCAAAAAAGGGACACCTTTTTAATATTAACAGTTAACTTGAAGCAGCTAACAAAATAAGAGCATCCACATGCATTTCTGAAATAAAGGTAATCTATAACTGATCATTACAGTTATAATTGTAAACCCTCCACATTTTCTTCCAAAATTGCCATTTTGGAGGAGGGATTATTAGGGGAGAGCAACATTTTGAGCCAGAATTGGGGACAATTGAGATGTTTGGATATTCCCAATCTACAAAGTGATTTGCATGTACCTCTCAACCTCTTAATGCAGGAAATCTGAACAAGGCCAAATATATTGGGGAACATACAAACACTACTAAAAATTGCTCTTGTATAAACTTAGACAGTCTTGCATTAGCATGCATTTTTCTGAAGGTTATGACATCTGAAACTCAGTGTCTGTCATTTAATGGCTTCATTCCTAAATGATTTGCTAGAAAACCACAAATTTTATGAGGAACAAACCAAAAATAAGCAGCAAATATCTATTAATTCTGCAAAGATATGGACAACTGAGAGGTATAGTTCAACCGGGGCTGTCTGAGTTTGATACCCCCCCCTCACAAAACCATGGTCAAATGGAGCCTCCCCCCCTGCAGCCATTCCAATGTCCCATTCCCTGGTTATTTTGCCCCATTTACCATAAACACTAATGTGCATACTGCTTTACTTCTGCGATGATTTAGGAATTCATTTGAAAGTTTTATTTTGCATTTTACAGCACAAACCCTAATACATATCTGTTAAAGCAATGCAGTCTCAATGAAAATAGACTAACATTAAAACTTCTCTGCCCTTGAAACTCACATGCATTAAAACAGCACTGAAACCCACTTTCAGAGAGAATACATTTTGCCAATTGCAAATATTAACTCTGGGCTGTCTTCAAAATCATAGGACCCTCGAACATAACATACACATGCTCTTTGATACACCTTCCTGACTATTACATTATATTCCTTGTACAATACAGTACAGTTGTTAAAGGGCATTTTAAATTTATTGTTTTGAAAATTTTTCCAGTAAACAAAGAAACAAAATGCATCCACCAATGACAAAATTGCCCAATTCAGAACATTTCCATCATAAAAAGCCTACTCAAGTCCACCAGTATCAGTAACAAATATACACAATCTCTGTAGTAAAATCCACATTGAAGAAATTTGTAACTAATAGAGGTTGCTGCTAGCAAACACTTTATATGTCATTGTTTAATCTACAAATAAAGTGCCTGTTACCCTTGAAGAATAAATTGCCTTTGTTGCATGCAGTAAAAAAATGAAAAGCTAGTAATACCGCAATAGAGAATGGATAGCAAACTGTTAACAGGTTCATAGTTACTAGGTATCTTTGCCAAAAGGACTGCAGCATCCACCCCCTTTACAACACAATACAGCAATGCATTTATCTACTGTGGGAGTAGAACCCACAGCCTTCAGCATCTAAAGAAGTACACTATCTGTTGTGCTATTAACAATGCAAGCAGACTAAACATAAGCAGCACTAAACTTTTGCTCCCCTGCAGCTCTCAGCTCCTTGTAAAATCTACTCGACACTCAGCTGTATCTCTGAACTTTGCAGCACAAGAAATCTGGAAAAAGCCGAAATTTATTGGGGGGGGGGGCAAAAGGCCAAAAACCAGGGACACATTTTAAACATTGCTTGTATAATGTTTGAAAGTTGCTAGAATAAAATGCTGTGTTACCACCATGCATTTCACTGCCACGTCTTGAACCCAGGGGACCCCGTGCAAAACAGTCAAAGCAACATACCACTACGCCAAATCAGCTGTTTTGTGAAAGAGGAAGACTGAAACTTTACCATTTAGTGAATTCAGTTCTCACCATAGCACAGCTGTCAACCTTAGCACAAAATACCTGAACAAAGCCAATAATGGGTGACTACAACCACCAAACATTCAGTGAATTCAGTTCTCACCATAGCTCTCAACCTCTTAGCAAATAACACCCGGACAAAGCCAGTAATGAGAGAATATAGCTCCTAAACATTTTCAGTGAAATCAGTTCTTACCATAGCTCTCAACATTAGCAAAAAACCTGGATGAAGCCAATAAATACCTGGATGAGACCAATAAATATCTGAACAAAGCCAATACTGGGTTAATACAGCCCCCAAACATATTCAGTGAATTAAATTCTTACCATAACTCTCAACCCTAGCACAAAACCTGGATGACACCAATAATGGGGGGAATACAGTCCCAAACACAGGGATACATTTCAAATATTCATCTTGTCCACTTAGAAAATTGCTAGAATAAAAGCTTGCTTTTGTTACCGTACACTTTCTGAAGAATATGAAGTCCGATATTGAAATGTGTCCATTTTTTTAACATTTATTAACTAGGAAAGTCTGACTTTGAAAAAAAAAAAAAGCTAATTTTTTAGCAGAGGCCCAGGGAGAAACACTCCAGACAGCCAAGAATAAAACCAGATAACATTTAGCTGTCAGGCAACAAGGACACAAATGCAGAAACCACAGATTTTATGAGGAACAGAAAAAGTATGAGGGAAAATCCTGCAACATTTTTACAAATGGTGGTGGGTAGAGAATTCAGGCTCTTGCCACTTGGGCCCAAGGTACAGGGTTCAAGCCTTATTCTCTACCCACCACCATGTACACCTGGGGCATTACACACACACACACCCCTACAAGTGTCCCATCTTCCGTTCCCGCTTACTATTCCGTTTCACACACAGCCTCACAATGTTTCACAGCACTGAAATGTCCTATTCTGGATTCATCCAGTACAAAATAATATCATCTGCATGTAATGCCAACTTTTCTTGGTTATCACACCAAGTATATCCTTGCATTTTTGAGACCCTTATTTTCTTTGTCATTGGTTCTAAATATAACACAAATAACAAAGGGAAGAGAGGCACCCCTACCTGGTTCCTCTGCTCAAACAAAACTTATCAGAGTGGAACCCCCTGCTTTAATTTTTGCCTCCAGTCCCTCATATAGCCTCATAATCAACCTTATTATCTTATCATGGAATGCAAATGCTTCCATTGCCCTGCTCATAAGATCCCTGCTTACTCTGCCGAATGCTTCCTCTGCACCAAGACCTACCAACAACAGCAGTGTTTTCTTACAATCTGCTTCCCTCTGGATCATGGTTCTTCTATTAATGTTGTCAAATCTTTGCCTGTCCTCCACAAAACCACAGTTGTCCATATCTATCATTTTTTTCATTACTTTTGCCATTCTTACAGCCATTATAGATATAAACACTATAATCATGGTTTAGAATCAAAATGTGTCTGTATGAAACTAGATCTGATGTTTTTTTATCATCTTGAGGTATTACAGTCATCACTGCTTTCTTCCAGGATGCTGGTGCTTCTTTACCTTTAAAATGACTCTTAAAAACTTTCATATCTGTATCACTTTCTTCCCTTATCTTATCCCTTACAGCAAAAACACTATTGCAACTACTAAGGCAGGTACCATAATTATGGAAATAATAATAATAATCCCCACCACAGAACGAAGTATCACCCTTTCTCTCTCTCTCTCTCTACATCCAGCCTGTTAGTGACCTATGCTACTTCATAAACGCAAGAAATTTCTTTGAAAATAGCACTGCCGATGTTACTCTCGTGTCATTCTGTAAATGCCCTCCACTAGTAAGACTAAAAAAATTAAATGCTCCTGAATTAGCATTTCACTTGCATGAAAGGGTTAAATGCATGAATAACTTATGAACTAAAATAATAAACATAATAATAACAATAATAATACAACTTTTAACTAGTTTTTTCTCATTAAAACTGTGCATACTGATTTTACTCTTCCAGACACCGATGATGAGCTCAATGTCTGCTTTCCTAACAGTATGCCTTCATTTTTCTGTTATCTGCAGATCATTTAGTCACGACACATTGCCTGCACCTGAGGAAATCTCAGCATATGCATGATGAAAAAATAAGTTATGGGACACTGGAGCACCTGACTGCATGAAATGATGGATGCCAGGACCTGCCGGACAAAAGTTACAGTTTTTAATTAAGTAGGTAACACATACATCATTTGTCAGGTTCCTGCATTCAAATGAGGAAGATGGCTATTTTTTTTTAATTTGTCAGCTATCTGTAGAAACCGGTAGAATAAAAGGAATAATATTAAACAAGGAGCATCATACTATCCTAACGGAAAAGATCAAACTGCTATGAAAACTTTCATCCTTTGCTGGCAGCCACTTACATCTACAGTAAACTCTCAGTTAACCGGAAATCTCTTCCATTTCACACACACACACACGCACACACACACACACACACACACACACCTACCTACCTGAAAGTGTCCCATCTTCCGTTCCCGCTTACTATTCCGTTTCAGGTCCCATCTTCCGTTCCCGCTCGAATAATCCGTCTGCAAACTCCTCTACCTGAAAGTGTCCCATCTTCTATTCCCGCTCGAATCATCCGTCTACCTTCCCGCTCTCAAACCTCTAAATCATTGCATGAGCGACAGCGATGATGTCAGCACGCCCGCGACTGGACTGTTAGCACAGACTTCTTAAAGAAGAACGCACATACAAAAAAAAAAAAGTTTTTTTAAATGATCTAGTCAGCCGATTCCAGGGGGGTGCAAGTGCACCCCCTTGCACCTGCCTGCGGGCACCCTTGAGTGGGGGATATTCGGAATCACACTGAATATAGGGAAACCAACTGGATGATTATCTTGAGGGCTGATAGAGGCTCTGGACTGAATGAGAGAGCTTCTATTAAGCCTTTGCTAAAGAAACACAGGATTCCTAAGTAAGTGTTGTCTTAGGCTGAATGTCTAGTAGTATTTTATATTCTGATGTGAATTCCATGCCCTCATTTACATTCTATTACAAGGTTGTTATTTTATTTTTATTTTATGTCAGTGTTTTACTTTTGTATGTATTGTGTCTTTAAATATTTTGGTTGGGTTGATCAGTGGAATTTTAGGATTGGTTGATTTGAATTGATTCATATGTATATATATGTTTATTTTAATATGTGTATTTGAAGGTCTGAAGAAGCATTTTATGCGAAAGCGCTCACCTCATTTTGGATACAATAAAACGTTTTTTAAGAAGAGACTTTATTGTTGTTTATGCTGCCTTGGTCGCTCCTTTACCAGTTGACATTTTGTTTTTTGGTTATATTATTGGTGAGTAATGGAGCGTTTGCCTTGTGGGTTGTAGTTCTTTTACCATTTACATATTGTACTAACACAACCCCACCCGGAAATGTCACATTCTCTAAATCTTTTTTAGAATTTGAGAAAATAATGTAGGAGATTCAGTATATCCTTGTGGCAACCGTGTCCATGTATATTGCTGTGCCTGATAAGTGAAAGCAAACAGAAACTGACTGTCAGGGTGAATTGGAATAGAAAAGAATGCTGAACATAAATCTATCACAGAAAAGTAACTAGCTGTAGGTGGTATGCAACTCAGTATTGTTGCTGGCTTTGGAACAACAGGAAAAGTAGGCAGCACTGCATTATTTACAGCCCTTATGTCTTGTACAAATCTATAAGTACCCTTTCCTGGCTTTTTCACTGGAAAAATAGGAGCATTACAAGGGGTTTTAGCTGGTAATATTATTTCTTGCTGTATTAGAGACTGAATTACAGTTTGATTCCCTGCTCTGCTTTGGCTTTAGTGGATATTGTAGAACTCTGGGGAGAGGTTTTGATGGATTTAATTTTATTTTTACTGGTTCTGCTGATTTCAGTATACCTACTTCATTTTCATGCCTAGTCCACAAGTTGGCAGGTACCTACTGTAGTAACTCTTCATCTGCCTGTATGCCTCCAGCAGGCTGTTCCTCAACTTCTGCTAAAACTGCCAATACTTCCCCCTCTGATTCTGTTGGAACATTTAGATACATCCCTTCTGGGGTACAGTAAATAGTACAACCCAGCTTACATAACAAATCTCTTCCTAGTAGGTTTACTGATGCAGTAGTACTCAAAAGAAAAGAATGCCTTTCTTCAATCAGATCTAAAGAAATGGGATGGGTTCTGAAACAGGATACACAACAGTAGCATTTGTTACACCAACTGCTTTACTTTGTTCCTATACTGGTATTTAACTGTCTGAAGTAACTCTTAATACAGACCTAGTGTTGCCAGTTTTACCAAGAATAGAATTGGCTTTGCGTTTATTTTTACTTTAACATAGGGACATAGTGTTTTTAGTGGCAGCAAAGGGCTTAAGAATTATTTTTGTTTTATTACCCTGCCATAGTCAGTACGGTGATTTGCAGCACTTAATATGGACTTTAAGTATTTTTCCTCCAGTCTATAAACACTTGTTTCATTTGATTTTTGAACAGGGTTTGCAAACCCTGCAGGAAGGCAGCTGCAATAGCTGGTTTAGCTTGTTCGTTTGGATCTGGCATTTCTAAATGTTTAGCAAACACTGCTTAAGATGACTCAAATAATCTGTAGGGACTTTCTCTTTATTTTGCCTACATGCCTCATGCACTTTTGTAATTTACCAGTGCTGTCCTTTTATTTATTAGTGCATTTCCTGTGAGAATAAAATTTATTTTAGCCTTTTCAAGTAACTGTGTTCTTATTTCATTGGAGTTAACTTTCTGAAGCATCTGATTTAAATCTGTCAAAGTAGGGTTGTAATAGTTTTTTTTTTTCTCGATTCCTCCTTAAACCTTTGGATGTTTTTTTCTCTTCTTTCATTTAAAAAACATTTAGATATAGTATGCAAATCAGCATTAGCGCCCCCCCCCCCCCCCATTTTTTTAAAGATGCCAAAAAAATCTTCTGTAGAGGCAATAGCCTTTTGTCCTACCCTATCATGTGAGCACTTGTGATGAACTACAGGAGTGTCAAACACTAGTGCTCCTGTTGGAAAGGTAGAAGCTTGTTCAGAATGACAGGAAGAAGGAAGAAAAAAACTTTTTAACTGCAGATGCTGTTCTAAAGATGAGAGCTAACAGCAGAACTAAGTTGAGATGTAACAGTACCATGCTGACCTTGTGCTCAAAAAAATGCAGAGGTCTGAGAAACAGCAGAGTCTTGTACGGGTATATATGGGGGTGAGGTGTAGTAGCTACTGGAGGATTATTATCCTCTTTAGATGTTTCTGCTTTTTGGCCATTTTCAGTTTGTTCCAAACCTGATAAGACAGGATAAAAAGATCCTTTTTTACTGGTCTGTACTGCCTTTTTAACCTCTTTTCCTTGTTGCAACAATTTCTTATTAACATCCTGCAGCCCCCTTAATGTCGACTCCTTTTCCCTTTAAGTGCTTCACTGTACAAAGAATAAAATACTATCATTTGTTCCCCACCTACTTTGCTTTTCTTTTCTTCCAAAATACCTTTCAATGTCATCAATTTAGTCTTAGCATAAGTTCCATTTAATGGAAATACTCCACCAGCACAATTCTTAGTAACCTGAAACCAGTCGTACAGATATTTACAACTTTCCTTCCCATAATTAAAATACATAAAATATGCAGGTGTTCCCTGTTCAGGGATTTGATCTTGCTGCTTATCTTTGCTCTCGTTCTTCTTATTTTATAAATCAGTAATAATAAAAATGTTAGGCTTACCTTACAACTCCTGGATTCTGGCAATTCCAGAGTTAGAAAACTGTAGTAATCCACACATAATACAGGGAGGGAAGGGTAGGAAGTCTGTCACTGTGCAACAGAGGAGAGGTTTCGATCAGCCTTTTCCCACAGCACACCCTTGCTTTCATCCCTGCGTGAGCTCAAATGTTACAGCTCCAGCATTGCGGTTGGAATAATGGGGCGGATAGGTACTCTGTCCAGAACTGACCACTCTTTCAGACCCTCTGAGGGTACTTTCACACAATCACACTGTTAAGTCCCAGCATGCTTTTGGGCTCATGAATTTATTTTAACAACACATACCTCTATGTCCTATCATACGGTAGGCTCATGAATTTGTTTTAACGGTATATAGTCTACTTTCCAATCATGCGGTGGGCTCATGACCTTGTTTTAACTTTACAGTCTATGTCCCAATCATGCTATGGGCTCATGAACTTGTTGTATAGTCTACATCCCAGTCATGCGGTCAGCTCATGAACTTGTTTTAACTTTACAGTCTATGTCCCAATCATGCAGTGGGCTCAATCGGTACCAAAACACTTTTTCTCCACTCATCAGGCATCCTCTGACTTTCCAAGATTTCATTAAACAATCTGGTTAAAAAACTCCACTGCCATTTCTCCTAAGCACCTCCACGCTTCCACTAGTATGCCATCTGGGCCAACAGCCTTTCCATTCCTCATTCTCTTCATAGCTGTCCTTACTTCCTCCTTGCTAATCTGTTTCATTTCCTGACTCACTATCCCCACATAATCCAACATTCTCTCTCTCTCATTCTCTTCATTCATCAACCCCTCAAAGTACTCTTTCCATCTGCACAACACAGACTCCTCACTTGTAAGTATGTTTCCCTCACTATCCTTTATCAGCTTTACCTGCTGCACATCTTTACCAGCTCGGTCCCTCTGTCTAGCCAATCGGTACAGGTCCTTTTCTCCCTCTTTAGTGTCCAACCTTTCATACAACTCTTCATACACCTTATCCTTAGCCTTCACCACACCTGTCTTTGCCATGCGCCTCATCTCTTTATACTCCTGTCTACTTTCTTCATCTCTCTGACAATCCCACTTCTTCTTCACCAGCCTCTTCCTCTGTATACTCTCCTGTACTTCCTCATTCCACTACCAGGTCTCCTTGACCTCCTTCCTCTGTCCAGATGTCACACCAAGCACCTTTCTAGCTGTCTCCCTTACCAGCTCTGCTGTATTTATGCAGCTATTTGGTAACTCTTCAATGGCCCCAGTGCCTGTCTTAACTCTTCCCTGAACTCCACCTCACAATCACCTTTCAAAGTCCTTGGCACTGCTCTCACACTCCTCCTCCTCTTCTTGATCACCAATGTCATCCTATGCTGCCTAACTACACTTTCCGCATCACCACTTTACAGTCTCCAATCTCCATCAAACTGGCCATCCTACATAAGATATAATCCACCTGTGTGCATCTTCCTCTACTCTTGTATGTCACCCTATGCTCCTCCCTCTTCTTAAAATATGTATTCACCACAGACATGTCCATCCTCTTCACAAAGTCCACTACCATCAAACCTTCTGCATTCCTCTCCTTAACACCATACCTACCCATCACTTCCTCATCCCCTCTGTTCCCTTCACCAACAAGCCCATTGAAATCCACTCCAATCACCAGTCTCTCACCCTTGGGTACACTCACCACCACTTCATCCAACTCACTCCAAAATTTTTCTTTCTCATCCATTGCACACCCAACTTGTGGAGCATATGCACTTACAACATTCTTCATTACACCATCACTTTCCAGCTTCTTAAACATCACTCTATCTGACACTCTCTTCACCTCCAAAACACTCTTAGCATACTGTTCCTTTAGGATAACCCTACCCCATTTATTCTGCCATCCACACCATGATAGAACAATTTGAACCCACCTGCTATACACCTGGCCTTACTCCCCTTCCATCTGGTCTCTTGCATGCAGAATATATCAACCTTCCTTCTCTCCATCATATCAGCTCTGTCCCTATACCAGTCATACTGCCAACATTCAAGGTTCCTACCCTCACTACCACACTCCTAACCTTCCTCCTCTCTTCCTGCCTTCGGGCATGCCTTCCCCTTTTCTAAATGCAAATTAAATCTAAATAAATACTAATCGTTACTTATGTTTTTATAAAAATGTTAGAGAAAGAGAAATAAAAGAAGAAATAGGAAAAGTGAATAAAACAGTTATTTTAACTTACTTCATGTATGTTTGTATATATTTTCCTGACTGCATCAAACAATAAATTATTGCGGTAAGTTGTGAAATGTTACCAGGAATATATGAATTTGAGATAATTAGTCCACAAAGAAAGATGATATTTATTTGTACTTTAATTATTTTTCTTGCCTACAGTTTTCCATCCATTCCTTTCCGCTTGTCTTTTCAAAAACTATTATTCCAATCCATATCTTCAGTTTGTTCCACAATGTTGTCTTCAAAAAGATACAGTTAACTCTATAGAGTTTCAAAAATTTTTGTACCTTTAGTGAAAAAACGTTTAGCCTAGGTGGGAATAATAGGTGAACTTTAATCTACTTCTTCAATTGTTTCATCAGGAAAAGGAACTGTTCATTTTGTATTACTGATGAAACATAATCATTACCAAATCTTATTGTATTCTCATTTAATTTAATTCGTGAATTTGTCCAGGCTGTTTTTGAAACCAGTTCCTTATCTTGGCAGGAAAAATCTTACTGTTATTGATATTGGGTTTATGTTTTGTTTAATGACAAAGGGGCTACCAGAGACCTATGAGCTCTTTCAATTCCATAAGATAGACTGGCAATTTTAAAGTCTTAGGAAGCCACAAAGTAGGAAAATTAACCATGTTCACAACTTTTATTTTCTCTTGTAGTCCATATATACGTATATTGTTCCTTCTGGATCTACTTTCTAGACCCTCTGTTTTATTAAGTAATAATAATTTAATAGGAATTCAACACTATGTTCCTCTTTGGAAACTCTAGCCTCTATATCATTCAGTGCCTCTTCCATGCTGGAAACCTGAGTCATTTGCTGCATTAATATCGCATGCAATTGTTCCATTTGTTTTCTGGATTTTTCTTTAACATTGTCTGGTATAATGTCCATTTTATCAAATTTTGTCGAATGATCTTGTATACCACTAAGAAGTGACTGTAGTTCCTTCTTTAATGTCTGGTCCTGTGTTGCAGTTTTGGAGTAGCTCATTCTGAAGAAAAGGCACAACTCTTTCTAGTTGAATAATGACAGGAATTGAACAAATTAATAATATACATTTCCAATTAAGACTTTCAAAATGATGAAAAGCTAATAATCTTCTAAGCTGAAATGTCCACGACTTCAAAAAGTTATTAATTCCTGTCAGAAATATGACTCAAATTTCAGAGCTGAGAAATGAAGCTGTTAGCCTGGCACCATCTTGGCCATATGCCACTCCACATCTTGTTTGGTGAATGCTTCTCAGACCAGTTTCAGAATTCTGTTTTGTGACACATTTTAATTACTAACACTTTGGCCAATTACCTCTTCAGCACAGAAGTGTTTTAATGAACCATTTTCCTTACTGATACGTCGCTTTAATTACTCCGCCACTTCTTGAGACAGTCCCTTGTTTTACTGACCTATCATTCTGCAGCAAGTTTGCATCTTGGATTTACAGTCAAATCATTCTAGGACTTCATTTTCAGTTTGTTCATTTTCTGTGCTACTGCACTGCTGGTGTGCAGTACAATGCTCCCCTCTTTCTTTTTTTGTAATAGTTACCATGTACGGGTATCTTCATTTAAATATATTTGTCAAATATTTTCATTTTTGATTTTGCTGTAGGCACAGTTTAGTACGGATTTATTTTCTGCATTTGGTCTGCATGGTATTAGATTGCTCTTTTATTCACCACATTGACCTTTACACAGTGCTAGCAATATAATAATAATAAAAAAAAACCTTAGCAATATAATAATAAAAAAAAAAAACTAGGCTCCCCATGCACAGCTAAGGCATTCATCACCGAAGTAGTCAAAAAATACATAACACTTTTCTACTGCCATCTTCCTCTATGCCAAGCTGTATTTACTAACTCCCAAGCCACACTTCTAACCAAACCAGAGTAATGTATAACTGACAAATTTGCAATTAATCACCACTACAGAGCACACCACTGCCTGTCATTCAGAGATGTAAACTAACTACAATACCTACACTGTGCAAGTGCTTGTCTACAGACCTGAACACTACCAAAATCTGAGCAACAATACTCAAATATATTAACCCAGAAGAGCTTTATGTTCCAAAGAAAAATCACTGTTGGCAATCTCTGAAGCGAACAACAGAGCAGGTGACTTCTTATACTCAATACAAAGCATAGAACCTCATTTACTTATCACAGAAATCTATCCAAGATGAAGGCTCCTTTAAAAAACAACTAAAGTCCCGTCTAACTGAAAAGCAGCCGTGTTACTTTATTTCCTCTTGCTAATCTTCCTTTTTCACCCACTTACCTTTTTCGTCTTTCCCCACAATAGTAGCTGCTTCAATGTCTTTCCTGTCTTCCTATCACTACAAAGGTCTCCCACTGTACATAACATACTAACAAAATGTAGCAGGCATGAAACCTAACAATACAGGTATAGAAAGTGTCTTAACTGTAAGATGTTTATCCTTATTAATTAATTGTGTAGCGTTTATGTTATACTACCTGCTGACCAGATCGGCTGTCATTTATTAACCTACAGCTAAGAGTTAAATGTAGACCTTGTTTGTTGCTGTACCTCCTTCTAAGGACAGATATGACCCCATGCCAGTTTGATGTAAAACGTTTGTTTGCTAATTAGAGCTACTGCATAAACAAGGACATCTAAACTCACTTCTTGCCAAGAGTCCATAAATAGCTGCAAAAGTTATTTTGGAAGTCTGACCTGGTAACAAGCACCGTTTTTTTCCCCATCTGTTTTTTTATAGGTTCATAGGTCCATAGGTGTTTACTTGGCTAACGACCACAAAGGCCTTTTTAAGCCTAGCCATGTGTCCCAATGTTTACTCAGCTAATGACCACAAGGGTCTTTTTAAGCCTAGCCATGCATCCCAAATCTCTGACAAGTTCTGATACCTTTGATAAATCTAAGCATGGGTCTGGGAGTTCAACCGTATGCAGGTTACCAGTGCCCATTAAAGACTAGGTGCCAGAGCAGGGATGCATTTCTGGTTTCTTATCCAATTGTCCAAGTTGCACTAGAATTGGGTTAGGGAGGAACTCTGTGTCACATGTATGGGGAGCTTGTTCCATAAATGGGGTAGTCTCTGGGATACATATCTCTCTCTCCAACAGGTCCTATTTATATCACAGGCAAGGTTTAAGTCTTTAGAATGGGTAATTATTGTGCTGTTTGTTTTGTAGATATGCAGAAGGTCCATCAGAGTGGGGTTTGACAATGCCCTGTATGCCAGGCATAGATCTCCCCTCAAAAGCCTGTAGGAAATGGAATACAAGGATAGGGCCTTGAGGTGGTCTTCACAGGACATAGGTTCATAGGTAGGTACTAGGCTATTGGTCCTAGGGTCTGTATAAGTCTAGTCAAAAGGGTACCCTAGCTTTTGCCACCCAAGTAAATTATTCTCCTGTGCCCCTGTCGAGCAGAGCCACAGAAGTGATCCCTGGGGTGAATTTCCTATCTCCCATCCAATCATGAAGATTTTTCTTGAAGAGTGCTAATGAGGAGCTTTGTTTGATACAGATAGGTAGTTTGTTCCAAAGTATGGGAAGTCTCTGGGACATGAATCTATCATTCCAGCATGTTCTGTTTATTGTGGTGACAAGGTTTAGGTCCCTAGAGCATGTAGCTTGGAGAGATTGGGTTTTCTTTAAGTGGAGCATGTCCAACAGCTCTATGTTTGACATAGCTTTGTATGTTAGGCAGAGATCACCTCTGAGTAGGCGATATGTGACAGAGGGTTGGGAGTGTGGCCTAATGGTGAAGGTGTTTGTCTTGCAAGCACAAGGTGCAGGGTTTGAGTCTCACAATGGATAATTGGCTAGGCTTAAAATGGCTCGTAAGGGCAGTTAGCTTAGTACTAACCTATGAACCTATAATGCTGGAGTTTTTTCAGACGGTCTGCATAGGGTATCTGGTTGAGGCCGGTAATCCTCTTTGTGAGGTATTTCTGTGGCCTTTCTAGTTGTTGTAGATGTCTTGTGAGGTACATACCAAAAGGGGCAAAGTACTCTATAATGGGTCCAATGAGTGACGAGTAGAGGGGAACAATGACCTCTTTTTTCCGGATGAGAAACCTTTTGTGATGAGGTGTGCCATGTAGAAGGATTTCCTGACTACTGTGGCGATGTGATTATCAAAGGAGAGACTACTGTCCCCCTGTGTCCCAAGGTCTTTTATCACACTTTCAGTGTTAAGTAGACTACTGCCTATGTGGTAGTTTATGGGTATAGAGTTTTTACTAAAAGGGATGACAATTCAATTTTTGGCATTGAACTTGAGGCCATGGCTTTGACACCAGGCATCTGTCTCAGTGAGGCCCTTTTGTAGGATGTCCGCATCGTTAAGAGTTTTGATTATGGCTCCTAGTTTGCAGTCATCTGTAAACTTTGTTAGCCAAAGACCTTCTGTGTTAGCCTCTACTTCTGAGAAGTAGATACCAAACAAGAGAGGACCCAGGACTGAACCTTGTGGTACTCCACTTGTCACTGGTCTGAAGTTGAACTTGGCGTCTGCTACTTTCACAGTGTGGGTTCTGTTAGTGAGCCAGTTGGCAACCCATCTTGCGACATAGGGATTTATACCTAGTTTAGTGAGTTTATCTATAATTCCAGAGTGCGGGATGGTGTCAAAAATCTTGGCGAGATCTAGAACCACCTTACCCACATCTACGGCTTTGGTGACTGCTTCAAAGAAGTCTATAAGGTTTAGGAAACCATGATCTGCCTTTTACAAACCCAAACTGGGTGGGGTTCAGAGTTTGGAGATTACTAATGTCATTGTTTATAAGTTCTATGATGATACATTCCATAGCCTTGCAGACCAGGCTCATCAGGCTAATGGGGCGGTAGTTCCCGGGGTCCATGGTGGCTCCCTCTTTGTGGAGTGGGATAACCGTTGCTATGTGACATTCAGTGGGCACAAAGCCTGAGGTGAGGCTGTGATTGAGTGGGGTGCCAGTTCATTCTGTAGTTCATGTAGAACACAGCCTGGGATGTTGTCAAGTCCCATGGATGCTGTGTTCTTGGCTTTGGAGAGTGTGGTTTTTACCTGTGCAGCCATGATTACAGGAACTTTGCATTCTTCCGGTATAGAGATGGGCCCTTTAAGGGGTGAGTGCAGGGTAAAGTTAGCAGTGAAGCTATTTGCCAGGATGTTGGAAATATCAGTTGGTTCTGTATATTTAGTGCCATTGTGCTGTAACTCAGAGCAGATCTGAGTGTTGCCATTGAGATTCTTGATATTGTTATAGAATGCATTGTGGTTATCTTTAGAATCAGTGGCAATTTTGTTTTCATAACTAGTTTTGGAGGATTTTATGAGGGATCTCTGACCAGGGAGTTCCTCCAATCATGGGATTTTAATCTTTTTTGCAACAGTTTCTTTCCTCTGTTGTAGAGTTTTATTTATGGCAGGGGACCACCAGATTGGCTTCCTTTTTTTGGAGGATAGCATCTTGGTTCTGTTACGGACTGCATGATCCATGCACTTGTGTAAGTGCTTATAAAGTGCATTTGTGTAGGATTCAGCAGTTGTACCTGCATTGTCCATCTGCATGGGTGTTGTGATGTTTTCCACTTCTGTCTTAAGAAGCGTGAAGTTGGCTTTGGAGAAATTTTTTATGGTGGTTTCCCTAATGGGGGTTGGGGGCAGGATGTGGATGCCTAGGGTGATTAGCTTGTGGTTGGATCTGACCAACAAGGAATTGACCTCTGGTGTGGAACACCGGTTGCCTATTTTGGTAATGACCAGGTATAAGATATTGCTGCCCCTTGTGGGGGTGTGCATAAATTGATCCAAGGGGTTAGAATTTATGAATTCCAGAAAATGTTGAGCAAAAGAGTTGGTACATGAGTAGTTTTCCCAGTTAATGGTGGGGTAGATGAAATCACACATTATTAGGGTGTTAGGTTGTACTCTAATATTTTCCAGTGTATCAAGAAATGAGGAGTGGGAGTCCTGGGGCATGGTGGGGGATCTGTAGCAAGCTACAATTTGGATTGCTGTCTTGCCCAGAGCTAGTTGCACTTGGATAATCTCGGATGCATAATGCTGAGCAACTAGCCTGGAGGTGTGGATATCCATAATGAATATGGACACACCTCCGCCTTTAGTGTTTCTGTCTAGGTTAAGTGGCCGAAAAGTGTGGTATGAATTTTAGCCTGGTAATGCAGGGGTGCTCTCTTGAGCCTTGAACCAGGTCTCTGCCGCTGCACACGTGTTGATGTTCTTCATTTTAACGATTGCCTCGAGTGAGTGCATTTTGAGGTTTAGACTTCTAGCATTGAGTAGCATTACCCTCAGATTTTTCTTTCTTGTGCCTGTTATGGTGGTGAGTTTATCATTTGAACCTTGCCTAAACAAGGCACTATATGGGTGGCAAGAGCCTTAGCCAGTATCTGGAATCAGGTGCAGGCCATCTCTGACAAAGCATTGTGGCCTGTCTGTCATGTCACCCCAGGCAGACAGAATTTGGATCCCCTTAGAATGAGACCAGTAGCTTAGCCAATTGTTGAAGTCAGTCATTTTGCCCTTGTACTGTGGTATCATTCTGGGTGATGGCAGGATGCTACTCAGGGCTAGGGTCATACCTGCCTGGGCTACAAGATTAGAGAGCTCCTCCATGTCTCTTTTCATGTAGTCCAGGGAGATTCATCTCAGGTCATTCACACCAACATGGATAATGACCCAGTCATATTTGCACTTGTTGTGGAGTGACCTGAGTGCGTGCACTATGTGGTGGATCCTGGCACCCGACAGGCAGCTGACAGTAACTTTCTCCTTATTTAGCCTGGTAAGTGGAACATCAGTGTGCCTGACTATAGAGTCACCTATGACTAGAGTGTTGTCTATGTTGTTATGCCTTTTGGACTGTGGTCGAGTGGCACATTTGTGGGCTATGTGTCATCTGGGTTTTGTTGGGGGGTGGAGGTTGCTTGTGTTTCTGCTTTGGAGGTCCCTGTTGCTTGGACATATTTTTATTGAGAGCCTCCATGAATGTAGGTGTGTGTTTTGTGTTTCTTTGTGTGTGATTTGGTGGTTTAGGTTTTGAGGGACTATCTGGTGAGTGTGGTGTGGTGCAAGTGTTTATCCTCTCTTCTTGACTGTCTAGTCCAGTCTTGGGTGAAGAGAGCTTTGCTTCCAGTTTGGCTATATAAGTGCATCTCTCTCAGGTTGTAGTGTTGGCTGGTAGGAGGAGAGGGTTGTCTGTGTACATATGGCAATTGCTGCATTGCCCCAAGATGCCCAGATTCATCAGGTAGACAGGAGAAAACACCGGGAGCTGACCCTTAGGCATGCCTGGATAGGTGCTTATTTATTAAGTACTAAAACCTGTTTTCCTTTAGACAAGTGAAGAAAGTTGAGTGCTGTAGTACTTTGTAGTTTATTTAGTGCTTACAATGTGTTTTTGAACAAGTGCTGAGCTCAAAGAAACAGATTTGAGTGCTAACATATTACTTACACTCTGTATTCTTTTAGTTAGGAACCTCTGTGTACATTCCAGTTGTTGGATATGCCTGGTTAGGTACATACCAAAGGGGACATTGTACTCAGTGATAGGTCTGATGAATGCCAAATACAGTGTAACAATGACTTCCTTGCACTTTGATGCCACACCTTTGTTTATAAGTTGCACAACAGAATGATTTCTGCACCACTGTAGACACGTGATGATCAAAGGCTAGATTACTATCTATGTGTGTCCCTAAGAACCCTAACTACTGGGTCAACTATAAGGGGTGTTAGTCAATATGATAGCTACCAGGGAATAGATGACTTCTCAAAGGATACTATTACTTCTTTGTAGAGGTGGACTCCCCAATTCTAACTTCCTTGGTCCTGTCTGTGAGCCAGTTGACTATCCTAGGGTGACATACGGGTTTGTACCTAATCTCTTGAGTTTGTCAACAATTCTCGAGTGGGGTATTGTATCAAATGCCTTGGCCAGGTCAAGGTAGGCAGTGTGAATGATTTTGCTCTCATCCATTGCTTTGGTGGCCTTCTCAAAGAAGATCACCAGGCTGAGTAGACATGATCTGCCCTTGACAAAACCAAACTGGGTTGGGTCCAGTGTCTGGAGCTTTTTGATTTAAACTGACTTCTTCATACATTGCATTAAAAGTAGTACCATCAAACACACCTAGTACTGTGTTGTTAAATGGTGTGTGTGTGTGTGTGTGTGTGTGTGTGTGTGTGTGTGTGTGTGTGTGTGTGTGTGTGTGTGTGTGTGTGTGTGTGTGTGTGTGTTTAAATGCTGTATTGGCTTATTAGTTAATTGATTAAATAATCTTCATGATTTTTGCTTAATCAAAATTTCTGTGTGTTTATATACAAGCTCACTGCAAAAGAACAATTTTATTCTGATGAAGTCCTAAAGGATGAAAGTGCTCAAGGTTTGTTCAATAAATATGCGGCTGTGGGTATAACTCCTGGGCTTTGTGGACTTTATTGTTTTTATTGATGGCATTGTGGTTCTGAATTCGTCAAACATAGTAATACATTTACCATGACAATATCTAGCATCTGAGTCTATCAAACGTCTCTCATCCCTTTCAGCCATCTCTACTCCTACTCGTCGACCCTGAGCAACTCATCCCCAGCTAATACACTGCACAGGCTACATAAAAATTATCACTGTCCAACAACTGACACCCATGCCTGAAGTCCATCCTTGAAAGGACTCAGTGTGCGGTCAAAGTACATAAGTATGTGTAATCCAGTAATGTTAACATACGTTAAGATTTGCAGCTTGTAGAATCTAACTATAAGGACAGATGAACCTATAGGATTCATAGGTTGGTACTAGGCTATCAGCCCTAAGGCCTATGTAAGCCTAGCCATAACAATTCCCTGGATATTTCTTCCCACAATATTTACTTCTCTGGACCCCTGTCTAGCAGGGTGACTGACATGATCCCTGGGGTGAATTTCCTATCTCCCATCCTATCATCAGGGTTCCTTTTGAAAAGGGCCAATGAGGTGCTCTGCTTGACATGTATGGGCAGTCTATTCCAGAATATGGGGAGTCTCTGGGACAGTAACCTATCCCTACAGCATGTTTTGTTCATTGTGATGACAAGGTTTAGATCCCTGGAGTGTGTGGCTCTGAGGGATTAGGATTTCTTTAAGTGGAGCATGTCCAACAGCTCAGAGTTTGCCATAGCCTTGTATGTTAAGCAGAGATCACCTCTGAGTAGATGATATGCCACAGAGTATAGCTGGGGTTTTTTTAGATGGTCAGCATATGGCATCTGCTTTAGGCCTGTGATTCTTTTAGTGAGGTATTTCTGTGGCCTTTCCAGCTGTTGCAGATGTCTTGTGAGGTACATACCAAATGGGGCATTATACTGTATAATGGATCTAATAAGGGATGAGTACAATGGGACAATGACCTCCTTTTTTCTGGATGAAAAACCCTTAGTGATGAGATGTGCCACATAGAAGGATTTCCTGACTGTTGCGGCGATGTGGCTATCAAAAGTGAGACCACTGTCCACCTGTGTCCCTCCCTAAGTCTCTCATCACACTTTCAATGTTTAGTGTCCTGCCACCTGTGTGGTAATTCATGGGTACATGTTTTTTTTCCAAAGGGGATAACTATACATTTCTTGGCATTAAGCTTGAGCCCATGGCTCTGGCACCAGGCATCTGTTTCTGTAAGGCCCTTTTGTAGAGTATCCACATCATTTGGGAATTCAATAATGGCTCCCAGTTTGCAGTCATCTGCGAACTTTGTTAGCCAGAGTCCCTTAGTGTTGGCCTGTACTTCAGAGAAGTAGATGACAAACAAGAGTGGTCCCAGGACTGAACTCTGAGATACTCCACTTGTCACTTGTCTGGAGCTGGATTTGGAGTCGGTTACTTTTACAGTCTGGGTTCTGTCAATAAGCCAGTTGGCAACCCATCGAGTGATGTAGGGATTTATGCCCAGGTTAGTAAGTTTATCTATGATTCCAGAGTGGGGGATGGCGTTGAAGGCCTTGACGAGGTCCAGATAGGCTGTGTGGGCCACCTTACCCTCATCCACAGCTCTGGAGTCTGATTCAAAGAAGTCAATCAGATTTAGGAGACAAGATTGGCCCTTCACAAACCCAAACTGGGTGGGGTCCAGTGTTGCCAATGTCTTTGTTTATAGGTTCCATGATAATGCATTCCATGCCCTTGCAGATCAGGTTTGTCAGACTGATGGGATGGTAGTTCCCAGGATCCCAGGCAGATCCTCCCTTGTGGAACGGGATAACTGTAGTTGTGCGCCACTCAGTGGGCACAAAGCCTGAGGTGAGGCTATGATTAAACATGACACTTAGGTGAGGTGCCAGGTCATTTTGTAGTTCATGTAGTACACAGCCTGGGATGTCATCTGGTCCCATGGATGCTGTAGTCTTAGCTTTGGAGAGTGCGGTTTCTACCTGTGTGGCCGTGATTATTGGAATTTGGCAATCCTTTGGTATTGAGATGGGCCCTTTAGAGGGTGAGAGGGGAGTGAAGTTGGCACTAAATCGATCTGCCAAGATATTGGCAATATCCTTGGAATCAGTATATTTAATGCCATTCTGTTGTAGCTCAGAGCAGATCTGGGCATTGCCATTTAGATTCTTGACATAACTATAGAATGCCTTATGGTTGTCTTTGGAATCTTTGGCAATTTTATTTTCGTAACTAGATTTTGAGGATTTTATGAGGGATCTCTGCTTCTTACTGAGGCTGGTGAGAGAGTTTTTTGCATCATGGGATTTTCCTCTTTTCTGCAACAGTTTCTTCCTTCTGTTGTATAGTTTGTTTATAGCAGGGAACCGCCAGATTGGTTTCCTTTTTGTGGAGAAGAGCATCTTGCTTCTATTTGGGATGGCACGATTCATGCATGAGTGGATGTGCTTGTACAATGCCTTAGTGCAGGATTCTGCAGTCAAACTTCCAGATCCCATCTGCGTGGGTGTCGTGAAGTTTGTCACTTCTGACTTCAGTAGCATGAAGTTGGCTTTGGAGAAGTTTTTAAAGGAGTTTTCCTTACTGGGGGGTGGAATGTGGATGTCAAGGGTGATTTGCTTATGGTCAGACCTGACCAATGAGGGATGACCACTGGTGTGGAGCATCTATCTCCCATGTTGGTAATGACCAGGTCTAGGATATTGGAGCCCCTGGTGGGACAATGGATTAGTTGATCCAGGGCATTGGAATTTATGAATTCCAAGAACCATTGGAAAAAGGAGTTGGTACCTGAGTAGTTTTCCCAATTAATGGCAGGGTAGTTGAAATCACCCAGTATTAGGGTGTTTGGTTGTATCTTAATATTTTCCAGTATGTTTAGAAAGGTGTAGTGAGAATCTTGGGGCATGGTGGGGGATCTGTAGCAAGCTACAATTTGGATTGCAGTCTTACCTAGTGTTAATTGCACCTGGAGAATTTCAGATGCATTGTGTTGGGCAACTAGCCTGGAGGTGTGAATATCCTTGGTGAATATGGACACTCCTCCACCTTTAGTGTTCCAATCTTGGTTTTGTGTCCAAAAAGTGTGGTAAGAATTGTAGCCTGGTATTGCATGGGTGCTCTATGGAGCCTTGAACCAGGTCTCAGTTACTGCACAGATATCGATGTTCTCCATTTTTAGGAGTGCCTCGAGAGAGTGCATTTTGAGGTTTAGACTTCTAGCATTGAGTAGCATTACCTTCAGATTTTGCATGCTTGTATCTGTTACAGTGGTGGTTTATCCTTTGAACCTTGCCTAAAAAAGGCACTATAGGGGTGGCAAGGGCTTTAGCCAGTAACCTGAATCCCAGGGGTGACAGGTGCAAACCATCTTTGGCAAAGCATCGTGGTTTGTTGATCATGTCTTCCCAGGCAGACAAATACTGGATCCCCTTTGAATGACACCAGAAGCTTAGCCAATTGATGAAGTCAATCATTTTGTCCTTATACTGTGGTATCATTCTAAGGGCGGCCATGCTGGTGGAATGGTTAGCATTGTCACCTCACAGCAAGAGGTTCTCCTGTTCGATTCTTGGCTGGGGTGCCTTCTGTATGGAGTCTGCATTTCCTCCCTGTGGTTGCATGGGTTTCCTCTGGGTGCTTCGGTTTCATCCCAAAGACATGTTGCAGGGGGATTGGACACTCTAAATTGGCCCTAGGTGTGATTGCATGTGTGTGTGTGCCTTCCGTGGAAGGTTGGGCACCAAGCTGGCAACTTGACACTGTAAAACTCCACTGCCAATCATGAGCGGACAGGTGATCCGCTGTGGCGACCCCTAACTGGGAAAAGCCAAAAGAAGAAGAAGACTGTGGTATCATTCTGGGTGAAGGCAGGATGCTACTCAGGGCTAGGGTCATACTTGCCCGGGTCACATGATCCAAGAACTCTTCCATTTCTCTTTTCATGTAGTCCAGGGAGGTACGTCTCAAGTCATTCACTCCAGCATGGACAATGACAGAGTCGTATTTGTACATGTTGTGGAGTGACTTCAGTGCATGCGTTATGTGGCAGATCCTGGCATCCGACAGGCAGCTGACTGTAATTTTCTCCTTGTTCAGCCTAGTGAGTCGGACATCAGTGTGCCTGACTATAGAGTCACCTATGACTAAAGTGTTGGGTACATTGTCTTGCCTTAGGGGCTGTTGTTGGTTGGCACACTGGTGTTGTGAGCTATGTGTCACTTTGGTTGTGACTGGTGTTTGTTTGCATTTTGGCTTCGGAGGTCCTTGTTGCTTGGGCAGGTTTATGTTAAGTTCCTCCGCATATGTGGGTTTAGTGTTGCTATGTGTGGGTGTTGATGGTTTGGGTTTTGAAGGGCTATGAGTTGCTTGAGGTGTAATGCAGGTGTTAACCTTCTCCTCTTGACTGTCTAGCGAAAGCCAGGGTACCTTTTTGGCTAGGCTTATATAGGCCCTAGGGCTGATAGCCTAGCCACCTACATATGAACCTACCTATGAACCTATGAGTATCCATGTAAAGTTACCTGGCATAGGTTGCTCTATAGTGCTCACTCTATACTAGAAGTTGTGGCTCCACAGAACCAACAATACCTATACCACTGGCAAATACTAAAGCCTAAAATAATGGACAATCAGTATAAAGGTTTTTGTGTAGTCCAAAATAAATGCCAATCCATAGCTTGTTACTTCACCCCCACTGAAACAGGGCAAGCTACTTGTTTTGCTTTCATTTTAAGACTACTACCCCTTCCTTTTCTTTCTTTACTACAGTGTCTTGCAACTAATACACAAAATACTTCACCAAACATGTAAATCTCTGCTTAGTCTTCCTGGCCTTGTGTACTGATACCTGCAATTCTCCTTTTTCCTCTCTCAGCTTCTGTTTTACACTGTTCAACTCGTACAGTTGTTAGCTATCAAGGAAACCTTCTTAACTTATGCCATAGATAAAATGTACCAAATGTTTTTCTTAACACTGTTAAATTGCGGATTCATTGGTTGAGATCTGCTATACATGGGCTCACTTGACTCCCCTACCCACCCCGAATTCAGACACTCTCCTACTCTGCTCCACTACTACACTTCTCCCAACCTATCTCAGCATCAAAACAATTAGAACATAACTCAATAGCAGTTGTCATACAATTAGTATCTTGGACTTATTTACTTAAAGTGACACTAAAGCTTGAAGTCCATCCTTGAAAGAGGTGTGTTTCTGTGTCTGTGTGTGTTCAAAGTAGATATGCATGTGTAATCCAGTAAAGTTTGCATGAGGTAGGACTTACAGCCTAAGCATTTTTCAACTATCTGCACCATCCTAAACCCAGAAAATTTATGCAAGGACAACCTTGACTCCCCTTCCAGACTTTTATATCTTGAAAACAAAATCACTGATTTTGAAAAGAAAGTCAAAGAGAAGAAACTGGAAAACATCAAGAGGAACTTAAGGGACAAACAGGAACCACAAAACCATCATATGTCAACCAGGAGACGGAGATACCACAAAACCATCATATGTCAACCAGGAGATGGAGATATGACAAAACCATCATACATCAACCAGGAGATGGAGATACCACAAAACCATCATACGTCAACCAGGAGATGGAGATACCACAAAACCATCATACGTCAACCAGGAGATGGAGATACCACAAAACCAACCAGGAGATGGAGATACCACAAAACCAACCAGGAGATGGAGATACCACAAAACCATCATACGTCAACCAGGAGATGGAAATACCACAAAACCAACCAGGAGATGGAGATACCACAAAACCAACCAGGAGATGGAGATACCACAAAACCATCATACGTCAACCAGGAGATGGAAATACCACAAAACCAACCAGGAGATGGAGATACCACAAAACCAACCAGGAGATGGAGATACCACAAAACCATCATACGTCAACCAGGAGATGGAGATACCACAAAGCCATCATACGTCAACCAGGAGACAGAGATACCACAAAACCATCATATGTCAACCAGGAGATGGAGATACCACAAAACCATCATATGTCAACCAGGAGATGGAGATACCATAAAACCATCATACATCAACCAGGAGATGGAGATACCACAAAACCATCATACGTCAACCAGGAGATGGAGATACCACAAAACCATCATACGTCAACCAGGAGATGGAGATACCACAAAACCATCATACGTCAACCAGGAGATGGAGATGCCACAAAACCAACCAGGAGATGGAGATACCACAAAACCAACCAGGAGATGGAGATACCACAAAACCATCATACGTCAACCAGGAGATGGAGATACCACAAAACCAACCAGGAGATGGAGATACCACAAAACCAACCAGGAGATGGAGATACCACAAAACCATCATACGTCAACCAGGAGATGGAGATACCACAAAACCATCATACATCAACAAGGAGATGGAGATACCACAAAACCATCATATGTCAACCAGGAGATGGAGATACCACAAAACCATCATACGTCAACCAGGAGATGGAGATACCACAAAACCATCATACATCAACCAGGAGATAGACATACCACAAAACCATCATAGGTCAAACAGGAGATGGAGATACCACAAAACCATCATATGTCAACCAGGAGATGGAGATACCACAAAACCATCATACGTCAACCAGGAGACGGAGATACCACAAAACCATCATACGTCAACCAGGAGACGGAGATACCACAAAACCATCATACGTCAACCAGGAGATGGAGATACCACAAAACCAACCAGGAGACGGAGATACCACAAATCCATCATACGTCAACCAGGAGATGAAGATACCACAAAACCATCATACGTCAAACAGGAGATGGAGATACCACAAAACCATCATACGTCAACCAGGAGATGGAGATACCACAAAATCATCATAAGTCAACCAGGAGATGGAGATACCACAAAAGCAACCAGGAGATGGAGATACCACAAAACCAACCAGGAGACGGAGATACCACAAAACCATCATACGTCAACCAGGAGACGGAGATACCACAAAACCATCATACGTCAACCAGGAGACGGAGATACCACAAAACCATCATACGTCAACCAGGAGACGGAGATATCCACCTAGACACAATAATGGAAATATCTTGCTGGCACTGGAATCATGACAAACCTAACCTCCATCCCAAGCATGATGTTGGAACACAATAGAGCCTGGCCACACCTATTGCTGACCAGAGAGATGTGGAGGGAGGCAGCAGGCAGGATTTTCACAAGGGTCACCAGGAACCTCCTTCCTGACTTAGGTGCCCCCACCACCAGCAGCATGGGTCAAGAGGACATGAGGACAATACCACAGAGGAAGATACCCACCAAACTGGAATCACCAGGCCTAGCAAGGAAGGACACAACAGAGCAACATTTCACCCTGATTCAGAGGTCTCCACAAGGGCACCAACAACAGAAGTACAGGTCCTGGAAAGGGGCCAAAGAGCTGAGGGACTTGGCAATATCGACACAACAGCAGGGACCCACCAGGGACCCATCAGAACCAACAACAAAACAGTACTAATTTCTGGAACCACTTGACAAAACCACTGACTCAGCTACAGCAAGAAATCTTAGTAAGGGTCTGACTTTTACTTGGTTTAATTCATTACATCTTAGTAAGGGTCTGAATTTTATTCCATTTAACTCATTACATCTTAGTAAGGGTCTGACTTTTATTCCGTTTAACTCATTACATCATTCCGTTTAACTCATTACATCTTAGTAAGGGTCTGACTTTTATTCCATTTAACTCATTACGTCTTAGTAAGGATCTGAGTTTTATTCCGTTTAACTCATTACATCTTAGTAAGGGTCTGACTTTTATTCCGTTTAACTCATTATGTCTTGGTAAGGATCTGAGTTTTATTCCGTTTAACTCACTACATCTGAGTGATGCCTACAGGTGCATCTATAGTTAACTCCTACTGATGCCTCTAGGTGACAAATATTGCTTGTTCATATTTGCATCAGTGATTCCAAAGCCATGCTATGTACAAGGTTTTAAAAGATTTCATCTTAAAGCTTATACAATAGCAAACTCAACTGCATTTATATTTGACCTTTGTCTATTGTGGATAGATATATATTAACTGTTGTTTTTATGATATTCATTTATATAGATAATTTTCACATTTTTCTAAACATCTCAACAACCAAGTAACACATACAGAACTCCTTAGCCTCATATGAAAGCTCTCATCTGGATGAATAAAGTGTTGCTGACAGCATGTGTATAACTTGAGAGGTTGCTGAGATACTGTAAGTTATTTACAAAATATTACAAATGATGATATGAAGTGTACTTCGAGTGGCTGAACAATGAAGAGAATGAGAGAGAGAGAAGGGTGGATGATGTGGGGATAGTGAATCAGGAAGCGCAATGGATTAGCAAGGAGGAACTGAGAACAGCTATAAATAGGATGAAGAATGGAAAGGCTGTTGGTCCAGATGACATACTTGTGGAAGCATGTAGGTGTTTAGGACAGATGGCAGTGGAGTTGTTAACCAGATTGTTTAACAAAATCTTGGAAAGTGAGAGGATGTCTGAGGAGTGGAGAAAAAGTGTATTGCTATCATTTTTAAGAATACAGGTGATGTGCAGAACTGTAGTAAGTACAAAGGGATAAAACTGAGTAGCCACAGCATGAAGTTATGGGAAAAAGTAGTGGAAGCAAGGTTAAGAAGGAAGGTGATGATTAGTGCGCAGAAATATGGTTTCATGCCAGGAAAGAGCACTACAGATGCAATGTTTGCTCTGATGGTGTTAATGGTGAAATACAGAGAAGGTCAGAAGGAGTTGCATTGTGCCTTTCTGGACTTAGAAAGCATATCACAGGGTGCCTAGACGGAGCTGGGGTATTGTATAAGGAGGTTGGGAGTGGTAGAGAAGTATGCAAAAATGGCACAGGATATGTACGAGGGACGACAGTGGTGAGATCTGCATTAGGAGTGACGGATGCGTTCAAGGTGAAGGTGGGATTACATCAAGGATCAGCTCTGAACCCTTTCTGTGACTTAACAAATTCAATTTGATTATGTCAAAAGGCTTAGGCTCCATCCATTGGAAGTTACAGTGCAAACTTCCTGAGGTCCACTGGAGTGAACGAGTTAACAGAAGTAACTTGGTGAAAACTGTGATAGATGTTAAACTGTACGTAAGGAAAAAAAAAGATGTTATGTACTTACCATAACGTTCAACCTTGTGCTGTCCATTTTCATTCTTCCCCAACATATGGGTTCTGATCCAATCCTTGGATCCCATTCAGCCATAACACTAGCTCATAGTTGCCATCTTACCCATAAGGCATACAGCCCAAATTTCCTCAGATACTATTCATAGCTTGAGACACAGAGATGGAGGGAGAGAGAATGAAACCATAAAGGAATTACCAAACCTGGCATTCAGTACAAAGAGCAGGTGGTGTCCTTAGAAGACTCATTCCTCCAGAAGTTCTTTGTGAGAAATGGAAGTGGGCTGGACGGAAGGAAGTTGGGGAAGAATGAAAATGGACAATGCAGGTGGAATGTTATGGTAAGTGCATGACTTCTTTATCTGATCTGGTCAATTTTCATTCATTCTTCAACATATGGGGCAGAGTCCCCAGCTACCGGAATTCCTGGGTGGACTCTAAGGAAGGATATTCCTGAGTATAGTCAAGCTGAAGGCTGCCCTTCCCCTCAAGACCAAGTCTAGATTATAATGACTGACAAAGGTATGAGGATTATGCCAAGTTGCAGCTGCACATATATTGTCTATAGGGGTCTATATTAAAAGAACAAATATTCAAAATTGCGAATGCTAAGATGAGTGAAAATGGAGAAACTGGAAAACGTTATTGTGGGGGGCTGTGTCCCCCCACACACCCTGCTAAATATATATTCCAACTCCGAGATCACACTACAGTGAAGAAAGGACAAATATTCCGATCTCCACTGTACTGCGATAAAAAAAACAAACCTCGATTTGATGCATTTTCGCTCATCTGAGCATTCGCAATTTTGAACATTTGTTCTTTTAATATAGACTGGTCTATAGAAACTCTAGACTGAAAAAAAAGTGGAAGTAGGCATAGACCTAGTCCGCTTTCAAAGGTTTTGGTAAGGGAAGATTCAATTTGCTGTACACAAAAGAAATGCAATCTGTTAGCCATCTAGCTAGGGTCACCATTGTAACCAATTTGCCCAATTTGTTAAAACCAAAGAAAACAACTAGTTGGTCTGACTAATATCTTTTTTTCTATGCAAGTAGACCTATAATTGTCTATGATCATCCATTAAGTGCAACAAATGTTCTACTTTATTTGTAAAGTCTGGTAAAAATACAGGCAGGTTAATGGCTTGGTTAATGTTGGATTCGGATACCACCTTAGGTAGGAAAGAGGCATTGGTACGCAAGGTGACCTTATCCTTGTGGAAAACCAAATATGGTAGCTTGGAAGATAAACCTTGAAGTTCTGAAATTCTCCTAGCATATTAATTGTTACTAAAAAGACAGTTTTCCAGGTCAAAATTTTTAAATCACATTTAGCTGCTGGTTCAAAGGTAGAGTGTATTAAAACCTGCAGTACCAAATTTACATCCCATGGTGGTATAGGATCTTTATAAGGGGAAGGTCATAGTAGTGGTGTACCCTTTAAAAAGGCTTTACATAGTTTAGAAGAAGCCAAGGATGAATTATTTAACCCCATGTGAAGCTTATAGATGGCAGCAAGTTGATCTTGATAGTCAATAAACTAGCATCCCTATTAAACACACTGTCTAGAAACTCAAGAATAGAATGAATTGGTGCAAAAAAGGGGTCCACCTAATTATTCTCTACCCAATAAACAAATTGTTTCCATGTACTTCTATAGAATTTCCTTGTAGAGGATTTAGGGGAGGATAACAGGCAACAAGAGCATGGGCTGCCGAAATATCAATGCAACTGGACAAACCATGTAGTCAGTTTGAGGTCTGGGATTTCTATATGAGCCATGCTTGTTGGGTGAGACAGCATTTCTAGAATTGGATCCAGAATCCAAGGTGGGTCCAGAAGATGAGGCCAAATAAAGGGAAGCCAAATTTGTTGAGGCCAGTAAGGTGCAATGAGGATGACACTGGTGTTCAACCTGGCTTCTTTCTTAAGGAATTTGGGAATTAAAGGAGTCTGGAATGAGAGTACAGAAGACTGGGGGGGCAATCTTGGAGTAGAGCATCCATCAGTCACTCTCGCTGTGGGGGGGTTAGGGCAAAGAAGCTGCTGCACATGTTGTTTAGGGGAGATCCAAAGAGATCACAGCAAGCCTGGCCCCACTTCCAGAAAACCATGTCCAGTACTTTGCTTTCTAACTGCAAAGCACATTCTGGGGAAGTCTAAAGTAATAGACAAACTGAGCAGGTCCATCTTTGTCACAAGTGGTCTCTCAAAAACAATCACCCATTTCCATACCCTTAGGGCTTCTTGACATAGGGGGTAAGATTTGTTTCCCCCTTCTTTGTTGCTGTTATGTTGTCTATATGGATTGAAATTGTTCTGACAGCGAGTGAGTCTTGGGATGTTTGCAATGCCAGAAGCACTACTATCATTTCCAGGACATTGATATGCAAGTTGGCCTCTTTGGGGGACAAAGTGCTGTGGACTGTCTTGCCCAGAAAAATGCCCCCCCCCCCCCATGCAATCTGGGAGGCATCCATGGTCACTATGGCCTTGGGTTGAGGAAGAACAAAGGGACAGCCTTGTAACAGTTGTTGTTACTGCATCCATCAGGAAAGATACTGTTTGAACACCTGAGTTATTCTTATTTTTGTGGACAAGGGTTAAGAGAGCACTTACCATTGTGTTTGTAGCATGCACATGCTATCTTGCTAAAGGAACTAGAATTATCACTGCTGACATTGCACCTACAGCCTGTAGAACCAGCTGGGCTGACATTTTGGTACTGATGATTATTTTCTTGAGCTGAGGTTTTACTGCTTGTACTCTCAACATGAGGAAAGATGCTACCGTGGACTGTGTTGAACATAGCTCCTATGAATTCCAAGCATCTGACTGGGTTGTAAGTGTGATTTGTAATTGATGGTTATTCCAAGATCTGAACAAGTCTCCAACACCTGGTCTCCCAATTGATGCCTGATCAGGGTGATAATGAGCCAGTTATGCAAATATGGAAACACCTGGACTCCCAGCCGTCTCAAGGGTGCTGCTACCACACTGAGGGTTGTGGTAGGGTTAAAGGGCAGTGCTCTGAGCTGGTAATGACCATCTCCCAGCCAGAGGAGTAAGTACCTTCTGGATTGCCTGTCTTTTTTTATGTGATAGTACTCATCCTGAAGGTCTATCAAGCACATACAGTTGTCCTTGCTCAGAAAGGGAAGAAGGGACTGAAATGTGAACATCCAGAACATAGTATGTCAAACCAATTTGTTCAATACACCAAGATCTAAAATTTGTCTCCAGTCCCCTGTTTTCTTTGGCACTAAAAAGAATCTTGTATAAGTTTTGGATTCTATCTACCTGGACGGACCCTTGGGTGACTTTTTCCTGGCTGCTTTTAGGTTCATAGGTTCATAGGTTCATACTAGGCTATCTGCCCGAGGGCATTTACAAGCCTAGCCCATAGTTTTGTGGCTTACGCCACCCCTTTAGTATGGGGAACTATACCCATTATTTTGCTGTGCCTCTGTTGAGCAGTGACACTGAGGTAATCCCTGGGGTATATCTGCGATCTCCCATCCATTGGTCAAGATTTCTCTTGAACAAGGCCAGCGAGGTGCTCTGCCTCACATATACCGGGATTTTATTCCACAGCATAGGGAGTCTTTGGGTGATGAATCTATCCCTCCAGCACGTCCTGTTAATAGCCGTGTCGAGGTTTAAGTCTCCCCTTGTGACTCTGACGGATCTAGATTTTTGAGGTGAAGCATATTCATCAAATCTGGGTTTGACATGGCCTTGTATGTTAGGCAAAGGTCACCTCTGAGCAAGCTGTGGCGACTGAATAGAGCTGGAGTTCTTTCAGTCGGGCAGCATAGGACAGATGTTTGAGACCCTTTATCCTTTTGGTGAGGAACTTTTGTGGCCTCTCCAGCTGCTGCAAGTGTCGGGTCAGATACATTCCGAATGGGGCATTGTACTCAATCATTGGTCTGATGAGTGATGAGTATAGGGAGACTATGACCTCCCTTGATCTAGATGAGAATCCCTTCATGATAAGGTGGGCAATGTAGAAGGTCTTCCTAACTACTTTAGCTACATGGGTGTCGAATGACAGACTACTATCAACCTGGGTCCCCAGGTCCCTGATAACTTCTTCTGTGCTCAGTGGATTGCCACCTATTTGGTAGCTAGGGGTAACCTTGTTTTTCGAAGGGTATGACTATGCATTTTTGGCATTTAACTTTAGGCCATGGCTCTGGCACCAGTTATCCGTTTCTGTGAGACCCTTCTGAAGGATATCTGTGTCAGATGTGTTTTCTACTATGGCCAGTTTGCAGTCATCTGCAAACTTTGTCAGCCATAACCCTCCTGTGTTTGCTTGTACTTGGAAAAGTAGATGCCAAACAAGAGTGGGCCCAGGACTGAGCCCTGTGGTACACCACTTGTGACAGGCTTTGAGTCTGACATGGCGCCAGCAACTCTGACCCTGTGGGTTCTGTCACTCAGCCAGTTTGCAACCCATCTTGTGATGTATGGGTTAACATTTAAGCTGATGAGTTTTTCAATGATACCCGAGTGGGGTATTGTATCAAGGCCTTCGCCAGATCGAGGTAGGCTGTATGGACTGCCTTTCCCTCATCAATGGCTTTGGTGACTGTTTCAAAAAGTCAACCAAGTTTAGAAGGCATGATCTGCCTTTGACAAAGCCAAACTGGGATGGATCCAAAGTCTGCAAATTCCCTATGTCTTTATTTATGAGGTCCATTATGATCCTCTCCATGGCTTTGCAGATAAGGCTTGTCAAGCTAATGGGCGGTAATTTCCAGGGTCGGTGGAGGCACCGCCTTTGTGAAGTGGGGCCAGAGTTGCAGTGTGCCACTCCTGGGCGTATCCAGAGGTAAGACTATGATTAAACAGCTGTCCTAGCTGTGGGTTTAATTCCTCGCTGAGTTCATGGAGCACACAGCCGGGGACACCATCAGGTCCCATGGATGCTGTGTTTTTGCTTTGGAGAGAGCAGTTCTCACTTGGGCGTTGGAGATGTTTGGGGGGCTGCAATCACTTGGTATAGATATCTCTCCTTTTGGGGGGGGGGGGGGGGAGTTTGCACTGAACCTGTCAGCCAGTATGTTGGCAATGTCTGTAGGATCAGTAATCTTCACATCATTTTGAACTAGTTCTGAGCATATCTGGGAGTTTCCTCCCAGGTTTCTAACATAGCTAAAGAAGGCCTTATGATTGTCTTTTGAGTCTTTAGCTATTTTTCTCTCAAAATTTGCTTTGGATGATTTTATGAGAGCTCTTAGTTTTTTACTTATAGTGATCAAGGGTGTCTTACCTTTTAAGGATTTTGCTCTATCTTGTAGTAGCTTCCTCCTTTTGTTGTAGAGTTTGTTTATGGCTGGGGTCCACCAGAGTGACGATTGCCTTTGGTACAAAGAGTCTTTGTTTTGCTTGGGATTGCCTTATCCATGCAGTCCTGCAGGTGCTGGTAGAAGGCATTTGTAAGTGATTCAGCGGCTTGAGTACTGTTTTCTGCCTGCTCGCGGGCCTTAAAGGAGACCACACTAGCCTTTAGAAGTGTGAAGTCGGCTTTCGAGAAGTTCTTTACTGTGGTCTTTTATTTCAGGTGGGGGTGGGATGAGGACCTCCAGCGAGATTAGTTTGTGATCTGATCTCACCAGTGAGGGGTATACTTCCGGTGTTGAACATTGTGCTCCCATGTTCGTGATGATGAGATCAAGTATGTTTTCTCCTCTTGTGGGGATGGTGACTAGTTGTTCCATGGCATTTGAGTTTGTGAATTCCAGGAACTTTTGGGCTAGGGTGTTTGGGCTTGAGTAGTGTTCCCAGTCTATATTAGGGTAATTGAAGTCACCTAGTATGATGGTGTTTGGTGATACATTTATCCCCTCTAGTGTTTTCAGGAAGGCCATGTGAGGTTCCTGAGTTTGTGAGGGTGGCCTGTAGCATGCTACAATTTGTAGAGCAGTCTTGCCTATGGTTAATTGCACCTGGATGGTCTCCGATGCATCGTGCGTTGCCACCAGTCTTGAGGTGTGGGTGTCTTTGATGAATATGGATACCCCACCTCCTTTCTTGGTATTGTCCGGATTTTGGGGCCGGAACGCATGATAAGAGGTAAAACCTGATAGTGCTGGGGTGCTCTCAGGAGCCTTGAACCAGGTTTCTGTCACTGCACAGACATCGATGTTCTCCATACTGAGAAGGGCCTCGAGTGCGTGCATTTTGAGATTTAGACTTCTGGCATTGAGCAGCATTACCCTTAGTTTTTTTCCTTTTTTGTGTTCTAGGGTGGTAGGTTTAGAATTTGAGCCTTGCCTAGCATTTCTAGTGCTGCTACTTTCCCTCTGATTGGGTGGAACATCTGGGATTTTCCTGGGTAATGGGAGTGGAAGGAAAAATGAATAATATAACCTCTAGAAATGATTCTTTGCACCTTTTAGCTAAGCTTTCTGGTGCAGGGATAAGCCACCAGACTGCTTCCAGATGGAAGCCATCAGACCTCCATTCAGAAGCACTGAAAGGGCATGTTACAAAAGGTATCTCTTGACCCTCAGTTTTGCTGGCCTTCTCTACCACGGGGCTATCTTCTGTCATTATTGCCTCCCTCTGCTTCTGGGAGAACTACCTCCGCATGTGTCTTGGAAAGGACCCTGAGATTTGTTGAACCACGTCTTTCAACCTCTGTGTTAGTTTCTGGAAAAGGTCTGTTGACGGGTTAAAAAAATGTATGCCCACTGCAGACAGGGTCTTCCCATCCTTCTCACACCTGGAGAGTGTGTCTTTCACTGTGGAGCCAAACAAGGAGGAGCTGTCAAAAGCAGCATTGACAAAAGATGACTTGAAGGCCTCTGCAAATTCACAAAAGTGCATGCCAACATGCCTCCTGATGGAAATGCCCAAATTCACAGCCCTTGAGGTGCCTTCTGCAGCATGTGAGATGAGCCTCATGGATGAATTCACAACTGACTGAAGGGTAGCCAACTGTGGGGCCACAGAAGTTTGGGCCTCTGCAGTAGTGGCCCCTGAACATGAGTTTGAAACTTCCTTAATCAAGTCCTTTTGCAATCATGAGGCTGATATCCACAGGGCTCTCAGTAAACCAACTAGGACAAAGTTATACAACATTAGCAGAGAGGAACTGGCTGCTCTAAAAATCTGAGCAGAAATAAGGCTTGCAGAATCATGAAGACAGATAAGGAGTGAGGCATCCTCATCACAGATACATCTGCTTATAATTGCAAGATTCAGGACATGCGTGGCAATAACAGGCAAAACTACAGTAAATGTAATGTTAACACTGTAAATGTTGCTTGTAATAGTTGGAGAGAGCAACTAAGAATGCTGCATGAGGATGATTTACTAGATGCCAAGCTTTTTGACTTTTTGTTCACCCCCACCCAAAAATTCCAAGCTCCCTGCAGACCAGTAGTGGCAAATGATGATTTCATAACTGAGACATTACCCATCTACCTTGATAAAACTAAATGGCAGATGTCAATATTTTTTTTAGTTTGTTTAGACTCTCTGGGTGAAATGAGAGATATTCCAGTTAGTGATTTCACAATTTTGGTCAAGACAGATGTGGAAGCACTTTATACAGTGCTTCCACACAGTTACTGTATTCAAGGTATAACAGTGGCATATGAAAAGGACATAAAAGTATTACCAGGCAGGACAGAATTTCTAAGAAAGTTACTGGATGTAGCCCTTAAGAACACCTCATGTTTAACAACAGGTTTTATAAGCAGACGAATGAAAAAGCTATGGGGAGGTCATGACCTCAAGCCTGTACAATGTGCCTTTTGGAAAATGAGAGGAGGAGGTAGTGTACCAAAGCCTCTATTTTGCACAGATGAAATGCTATCTCCATTTCATTGATTGCATCTTTGCCATCTGGGATGAGGATGAAGCCACAATGAAATGCTTTTACAACCATATCCACTAGCTTCCTGAGATTCATGGCCTCTCACAGCAAGTCAGCAGTCAGCTTTTTAGACGTAACCATATCTAAGGACACTGAGAACAAATTCCTCTCCAATAACCTGTTCAGAAAACCCACCAGGATTAATATGCTGCTGCCCAGTAAAAGCCTGCACCCCCAGACCTCAAAGAGAAAAGTTATAAAATCTCTGGAAATGAGAATTGCAAATGTCTTCAAGGAGCTTATAAACAAATCTAATCAGCCTAGACCAAAGCATTCTGGTTAGGGGTACCGCAAATTATTTATTTTCTTTTATTTGCATTTGTTTACCGGGATGGTCCAGCTGGGCCAGGAGTTCCCATTTTCACTGCAGTTCCAGGGAGAAAAGCTCCACATGCAAGACATTTCACATAGAATACAGAATTTACATTAATAAAGACATTTAGTACATATTATTGACAGCTTATACAGTTGGTGAAAAAACAGGACATAAGTAATCATTCTCAAATCAAAGGTATTATACAAGCAATAAAGAGTATATACATGAGAACATTCCATATGAGTAGTTTTCAGCTAGCAAAATTTATACAATACACTTCATGCAGTGGGTGCAAAGCAGATATAGGAATTAGTTAGAGACTAGGTACTTAAACTTAGGAGGTGTAATAGCTGAGTGATAGGCTATATGAGTCCTTTTGCAGGAATCAGCAAAGTTGGTGGATACTGTTGCAGATATAAGTGGTGGTATGATATGAAGGTAGGCTGCAAGAGTACCTGAATGTCTCACCTGGTTCAATGGCAGGTCTATAAGTGTTAGGAAGAGAAGGAAGTAGACAGGAGGGATCAGTGGTAGGACAATGAGGGTTAGTAGAAGAGGGATGTGGACAGGATGAAGAGGCGGAGTAAATAAAAAGACAGGTGGATGTGAAAGGAGGATGCCAGAGTAGTAGACTGGGGGTGAGAATAGTTGTGATGGTTGAAGTTAGGTTATATGAGATATGGTGTTAGCACATGTGCACAGCCAAGATGAGGAGAGGTGTTGTTTCAGAGATGTCTTGAGAGTTACTAAGTGGGTGGATCTACGTGTTGATGGAGGAAGTTCCAAAGTTTAGCGATGGTAAAGGAGTGAAGCATCTGGCCAGCTGAAAGTTTGGGTTTTTCTACATTTACAAGCAGTTGGTTGTTGGATCAGAGTGGTCTGTTAGGATGGTATAAAGTAAGTATAGAACACAGAGAAGGGCATATGGATGGATTATGAATGAGTGTGTGAGCTGTAGTTAGTTGGATAAAGGTGAGATAGTTGGGGAATTCAAGCCATTTTAGGTTGTATAATGATAAGCAGTGGTGGGATGAGTAGGAGCCCGGTCAACAAATGTAAAATAAAATAGTTACAAACTTAGCAATTTTGTTGTAGCATGAGTCTAGTTTGGACTTTGGAGAGGACTGAATGTTTGTGAGGAGGGGAGCACCATATAAAAGAGAGGGTAATAGAAAAGAAGAGGCAAGGGAAAGTTGGGCTGACACACTGAGTAGATGTTTGTATCGGTAGAGAATACCAAGCTTTTGACATTGGACTGGATGTGCAGGCCGAATGTCAGGTTTTTGTCTCTGATGACACCTAGGAGTTTTCTGCAAAGTACAATGTCAGTGGTAGTACCATTTAGGGATTGACTGGTGAAGTTCTGTTTTTGTATGGGTGTGAACTTATTGTGGGCAAAGATTACTAGCTTGGTTTTGTTGGGGTTCAGGGCAAGATGATTATTGAACATCCAAATTTCAGTGAAAGTAAGGACATTTTGGGTGAGTTGGTGTAGTTCTAAGGAGTTGTTTGCAATGCAGATGATACTGGAGTCATCGGCATACTGGATGACTGAGCCTTGAGACAGTGCGGTGTGGAAGTTATTGATACATATGCTAAACCGAAGTGGGCCTAAAATGGAGCCTTGAGGACCACCAGTGGTGGTGTTTAGAGAAGTAAGAATTCTGCCATTTAGTTGATTGTTGCCTGTTAGTGAAGTAATTAGTGAATCAGTTTAGAGTTTGATGTGAGGTACCTATGTTAGAGAGTTTTGTTAGAAGTAGGGAGTGGGATATCTAAAGTTTTAGAAAGATCAAGAAATAGTGAAGATATGATTTTACCAGTATCACTGGCTCAGTTGACAGTGTCCATGAAGGATATGAGGGCAGTGGTGATACTATGTCCTGGCCTAAGTCTGTGTGGGGTGGGGGAGAGGATGTAGTTGTGAGTCAGATGGTGAAGAGAATGAATACATTTTTCCAAAATCTTAGAGATGGGTGATAGTATAGCAATGGAGTGGAAGTTGGTGGTGTCTATGTTGGGCCCCCCCTTGTGTAGAGGGAGGATATAAGCTTTTTTACAGATGATGGGCATATAGGATTCCTGGATAGATCTGTTGAGAAACATGCTGATAGGGTAACCGATTGAGTTGGCTGAGATTTGTAGGTATTTGGCAGGTATATTGTCAGGGGCATTTGTGCATGGTTTGAGTTTTAGAAGCAATTTTTTAATATTTAAGGTGGGTATAGGTGAGAGTAAGGTTGGGAATAGGAGGTGTACTGGTGTTAGCTGTGGAGAGGTCGTTGTTGGACAAGTTGGTCTTGGGAAAGTTAGCGGGCAGATTGACTATAGTATCGATGAAATAGTAGTTAAAGGTTGCAGCAATTTCAATGGGTGCTATATTTGGGTCTGGGCAAGAATTATTACTAGATCCTGAGTTTAATAAAGAGTTGAGAGAGCTCCAGAATTTCTTTGGATTTTGCTTGTGTTGATTTTGTAATGTAAGGTAGTGTTCTTTTTTGTTTTGTAGTATTAGGCGCTTAACCTGGTTTCAGAGCTGTTTGTACTGCGCGAGGTCAGGATTTTTTTTTTGCCACATTTTCCATGATTTGTCCTTGTGTTTCATGAAATCCTTTGTGGATTTTGTTAGCCAACTGGCATGGTTGGTCTTTACTCTCTTTTGTCTAAGGGGAGCAAGATTGTTTAATATGCTGCGGAAGGTTGAGTTGAAAAACTCAACTGCCTCATCAAGGGAAAGTGATTTTAGGGCATCCCAGTTGATGCTAAGCAAACTTTGATTAAAGCTAGATGGCCAGAACTGGGATTCATCTCTGGTAACCTTGTACTGATGTTTATTGTGGTACATCCACATTGTATAAAGGCTGGTAAGTGGTCACTTATACTACTGGAGAGTGTAACAGCAGACGTTATCTTATTTGGGTTGGACACTAAAATCCAGTCTAGGATTGAGCCATTAGTATTAATTTTATTAGGCCTGGTTATGGTGTTAACTAGCTGGGTGAACTTATATAGATTGATATTGCAGTGAGAGGTGTGTGGGGATATGTCTAGCCAGTTGATATTTATGTCTCCCAGTATGATAGCTTTATTTTTATGTTAGTAGATGCCCAGGCAAGGATTTTCTCAAGAATTGGGATGTTATGATCCCAAATTTTCAAATGACTAATGAATTCCATCCTCAATCTCATCAGAACTTTAAAAGAGACAGAAGACCCTATTTTGAGAGACCTCTGGGAGAAATTAGGGCTCAATAGACACCAACACTGGGATCATCAGGAAGAGCAAAGAAAACGAAGCGTGGCACACACATTTACAGTACATTACAAAACATTCAGAAAGATCATGGCCAACAACTGGGTGATGATTACAGGCAATAAACAACTTGAAAAAGAAGCGTGGCACACACATTTACAGTACATTACAAAACATTCAGAAAGATCATGAGCAACAACTGGGTGCTGATTACAGACAAACTAGAACAATTCCTAGGACCACATCCTTGTTTTCTTTTCAAGACAGTCAGGAACATTAGAGACTGGGTAGAGTGTAAATTTAGATTGGTGGACAACAGAGGAACTTAGCCCTGCGGCCTCCCTTTTTGCATTTCCTGTAAATATGTGAGCAACAAAGATTACTTCTTTTGTCCAGTACTCAGAAGAAATATCAGCACTTGTTCTGGTAAATGCACCACTGATTTTGTGATACACAGTGCACAGTGTAATGGCTGCAGTAGTTTTTAAGTAGGGAAAACTGAACAAGTTCAAAATCAGGGTGGCACACCACCTATCACACATCAGAATCCAGACCTTGAAAACCAAGTAGCGAAGAACTGCCGTGATTTCCCAGACCATGGAGGTTTCCAATTCAGCATCCTGGACAAGGTCCCCATGGGTCCACTTGAAGGAAACAAAAATGCCATATTCGAAAAAAAGGAACTTAAGCTGGCAGATCAGGCTGGATGCCCACACCATCCTGGTCTAAACTCGTGAATTTCCATTAAAAGTGTGCTTGCACTAAAAAACATAAATCATACAATTAAAACACCTGCACTGTTTAATCCATGATTTGGACATAACTGTTAATTAACTCTAGCTACTGCTATTTTTTTTTGCACAATCTCAGGATGTTTACAAATTCAAACAGTAACTGTCATCAGTTTGAAAATGCTTTTTTTTCTCATGATGGGCACAAACAAACAGCAACTCTCTGTTATTTAAAAATGTTTTCTACTACTCATTTAGGACTTGGGCTTTCCTTTTATTGTTAGGAGTGAGAAAAGGGGGCCAAACACTAGCCTCCTATTTAAAATATCAGCTCATCCCCATACTGATTACATCAGCCTCTTAAATCATCTAACCCCACCCCAGGCCTCATGGTACCAGTCCCTCTCTCAGGAGATTGGTTAACTGCCCTGTCACCTGATCCCTACCAGTTTCTAACCCTTTATCTAGTCAGGCACACAGCTATCTAGTCCTCATTTGCTCGGACTTCACCATACAGAACCTGAAGAGGGGAAAAATCTGAACAGACGAGCCCTCACTTACTGCTAGACTCAGGAAGAAGCTTGATAGTGAAGGCCCCAGACTGGAAAACCATACATTTTTGATACCAGGAACATTCCACATCTCACAGAGCTTCCTATAAGCCCTTCATCAGGAAGAATAGAGACTGTTCACTGAAGCTACCCCACAGTAACCACGTATAGGCACTTTAGCCTCTTGGCCTACATTTAACAACATTTCCGTTATTTGCAGTACAATGAAATTCATTATCCCAGGGCACCACTCCACATTGCTGTATTTGTTACACCACAGGCTCAGTTTGCCTTTGCTCAAACATGAGTCTTATTTTTTTTTTTAAGTTTTTATGCTCTGCAGTTCATTACTTGGTGGAGTGTTATTCCATTCACACAGAAAGCCTATACAAAAAGTTCTGAGGCCTCAGACTTTGCTTACATTTTTTCTTCTACTTGTGCACATCCATGAGCGCTGTAAAAATGAGCACCATAAAGTACAGTTGTGCACCTACCGTAAATGTAGATGTTCGAGTGTATTCACTGTTGCAGTCATTACACTTGGGTTATCCTACTGGCAGGCTACCCGCAGTCGGCCTGAATTCCAAAGTCCTGGTCCAGCATCGGTTGCTGTCACCTCTTCCCTGACATCAGTGTGCCAGGGGTATATAAGATGCAGCCGACGCCATTTTCTTCAGTTTTTCTTGCCCCAGATGTCAGGTGCCCCCAAGAAGGCAGGCAATACATATTGCTTATAAAAACATATAGTAAAATAAAAACAATACCTTCATCTACAAACAAATACACCACATAGGTTGTATAGGATAGAGAAGTATAGATAAGTCCCAGCAAAGAAAGGGGGATGGAGGGTGGGTAACCTAGACTGCAACAGTGAATACACTCGAACATCTACATTTATGGTAGGTACACAACTGCACTATGTTCATCGTGTTTCACTGTTGCAGTCATTACACTTGGGTTAAATCCCAAAGCTGAGGTAGGGTGGCTGGGTCTAAATAGGATTAGGAGTGGCTATGAGGCCCTGCAGAACTGCAGTGGCAAAGCCTGCTCTGGATTTAGAGTAAAGAGGTAAGTTTTAATACTTGGTAAAAGTGTGCACTGAACTCCAAGTTGCAGCCTCCAAAATTTCCTTGGTTGGTACTCCTCTGAGAAAGGCTGCTGAAGTGGCTGCTGCCCTGGTAGAATGTGGCCTAATATTCTTAGGCACTGACTTGCCATGCTGTGAATAGCAGAAACGAATACAGTGTCATATCCATTTTGAAATAGTCTGCTTTGAGATAGCCTTTCCTTGTGATCCTGCAGCATATGCTACAAACAGTTGCTCAGTTTTTCTGAAAGCTTTTGTTTTGTCCAAGTAGAAGCATAGCTGCCTGTGTATGTCCAAAGAGTGCAGAAGTCTCTCCCCTTTATTCTGGGGATTTGGATAAAATGTTGACAAATGAATGGTTTGGTTAAGAGCCACACTGGATACTACCTTTGGCATAAATGTTGGGTTTGTCCTTAGAGAAACCCTGTCCAGATGAAAATGATAAAAGGTTCCACTGACATTAATGCCTGTAACTCTGAGACTCTTCTTGCTGAAGTTATTGCTTGGAGCAAAGCAGTTTTCCATGATAAGAATTTTATGTCAGCTGTATTGGCTGGCTCAAAGGGAGGCAGTGTGAGCTTTTCTAAGACAAAGTTGAGGTCCCATGTAGGTATCGGTGCTCTCCTTGGGGGTCTAATGTTTTTTGCCCCTCTGAGGTACTGTCTTAGCAATGGATGAGAGAAAATAGGAGGTTCCGTATTGTAATGAGCTGAAATGGCAGAGGCATGGATCTTAATTGATGAGAAGGATAGGCCTTTGTCCAGCATCTCAGTTAGGTATTGTAAAATCTGAGGAATATTTGGAACAAGTGGTTCAAGTCCTTGTGCCTGGTTCCAAGCATAGAATCTCTTCCATTTTTCTGCATAAGATTTCCTGGTGCTGGGCCTCCTGGCTTCCAAAATGACATCCATAACAGCTTTAGAGAGAGGTGTTTTCTGAGTGGTTATATTATCCGCCATGCAGCCAGATTTAGGGTTCTGAGTTGGCTGTGCAGGATCTGATTGTTTTGTTGAGTCAGAAGATGAGGAATTTGAGGTAATGTCCAGGTTGGGCCCTGAGACAAGCTCTTTAGGATTGGGTACCAGTGCTGGCATGGCCAGTCGGGGGCAATCAGAATCTTGTCTGACTTTTTGGAGCACCTTGGGAAGGAGAGGCAATGGTGGAAAGGTATAAACTGTTAGGGTTTTCCAGCTGAAAGAGACAGCATCCACTTTCTATGATTGGGAGTGATAAGTCCTTGTGCAGAATCTCTGTAGTTGGCAGTTATGAGGGGAGGCAAATAGATCAAACAGAAATAGTTCTTTACAAAAAAGAATAAATCCAACAGGAAATAAGATCTATTTTGTTACTTCATATAATGTACTTTCTGATGATATTATAGCGGTGATAAAATATTATTGGTCCTTCTTAACAAAAGGAAGATATAAATTAAATAATGTGTGGCATTCTCCTTTGATTTCATTTAAGAGGGGTCGCAATTTAAAAGATATGTTAGTTCATGCAAGTTTTTCTCCACCAAGTATAAATATGAGTTATGAAATTACAAGGGCAGGTACTTGGGCATGTGGAAATTGCTCAGTTTGTCCATATGTAGTTAAATATTTTGATAAAATCAGTGGTATAAAATACAAACCAATAAAAGAGTATACTTGTAATGCAGTGGGCATTATTTATGCTCTTAAATGTCCATGCAATTTATTTTATATTGGAGAAAGTCATCATCATCTTTCAGCTTTTCCCATTAGGGGTTGCCACAGCAGATCATCTCTTTCCATTTCTTCCTATCCTCTGCATCTTGCTCTGTCACACCAACTGCCTGCATGTCCTATCTCACCACGTCCATCAAGCTTATCTTAGGCCTTCCTCTTTTCCTCTTACCTGGCAGCTCCATCCTTAGCATCTTTTTCCCAATATACCCATCATCCCTCCTCAGCACATGTCCAAACCAATGCAATCTCATCTCTCTTGCTTTGTCTCCAAACTGTCCAACATGAGCTGACCCTCTAATATACTGATTCCTAATCCTATCCATCCTAGTCCCACCAAGTGCAAATCTTAACATCTTCAACTCTGCCACATCAAGCTCTGACTCCTGCCTTTTTGTCAATGACACTGTCTCCAACCCGTATAACATAGCTGGTCTCACTACCCTCTTGTAGACCTTCCCTTTCACTCTTACTGGTACCTGTCTGTCACAAATCACTCCTGACACTCTTCTCCACCCATTCCACCCTGCCTGTACTCTCTTCTTCACCTCTCTTCCGCATTCATCATTACTCTGAACTGCTGATCCCAAGTACTTAAACTCGTCCACCTTTACCAACTCTACTTCCTGCATCCTCACCATTCCTCTACCCTCCCTTTCATTTACACACATATATTCTGTTTTAGCCCTGCTGACCTTCATTCCTCTGCTCTCTAGAGCATATCTCCACCTCTCCAGAGTCTCCTCAACCTGATTCCTACTCTCACTATAGATCACAATGTCATCTGCAAACATCATAGTCCACGGGGCCTCCTGTCTGATCTCATCTGTCAACCTGTCCATCACCACTGCAAATAAGAAAGGGCTCCGATCCTTGATGTAATCCCACCTCCACCTTAAATGGATCTGTCACTCCCACTGCAGTCCTCACCACTGTCACACTACCCTCGTACATATTCTGTACCACTCTTACATACTTCTCTGCCACTCCCGACTTCCTCATACAATACCACAACTCTTCTCTAGGCACCCTGTCATATGCTTTCTCCAAGTCTACAAAGACACAATGCAACTCCTTCTGACCTTCTCTGTATTTCTCCAATAACACTCTCAGAGCAAACATCGCATCTGTAGTGCTCTTTCCTGGCATGAAACCAAACTGCTGATCACTAATCATCACCTCCCTTCTTAACCTAGCTTCTACTACTCTCTCCCATACCTTCAAGCTGTGACTGATCAATTTTATCCCTCTGTAGTTACTGCAGTTCTGCACATCACCCTTATTCTTAAAGATAGGTACCAAAACACTTTTTTTCCACTCCTCAGGCATCCTCTAACTTTCCAAAATTTCATTAAACAATCTAGTTAAAAATTCCACTGCCATTTCTCCTAAGCACCTCCATGCTTCCATTGGTATGTCATCTGGGCCAACAGCCTTTCCATTCTTCATCCTCTTCATAGCTGTCCTTACTTCCTCCTTGCTAATCTGTTTCACTTCCAGATTTACTATCCCCACATCATCCAACCTTCTCTATCTCTCATTCTCTTCATTCATCAGCCTCTCAAAATACTCTTTCCATCTACTCAACACACTCTCCTCTCTTGTGAGTACCTTTCCCTCACTATCCTTTATCACCCTTACATGCTGCACATCTTTCCCAGCTCTGTCCCTCTGTCTAGCCAATCGGTACAGGTCCTTTTCTCCCTCTTTAGTGTCCAATCTCTCATAAAACTCTCCATATGCCTTATCCTTAGCTTTCGCCACCTCTCTCTTAGCCATGCGCCTCATCTCCTTATACTCATGTCTACTTTCTTCATCTCTTTGACAATCCTACTTCTTCTTCGCCAGCCTCTTCCTCTGTATACTCTCCTGTACTTCCTCATTCCACCACCAGGTCTCCTTGTCCTCCTTCCTCTGTCCAGTTGTCACACCAAGCACCTTTCTAGCAGTCTTCCTTACTAGTTCTGCTGTAGTTACCCAGCTATTCGGTAACTCTCCACTGCCTCCCAGTGCCTGTCTAAACTCTTCCCTAAACTCCACTTCACAATCACCCTTTTTTAACTTCCATTTAATCCTTGGCACTGCCTTCACACTCCTCCTCCTCTTCTTGATCACCGTCATCCTACAGACCACCATTCTATGCTGCTTAACTACACTTTCCCCTGCCACCACTTTACAGTCTACAATCTCATTCAGACTGGCCCTCCTACATAGGATATAATCCACCTGTGTGCATCTTCCTCCACTCTTGTACATCACCCTATGCTCCTTCCTCTTCTTAAAATACATATTCACCACAGTCATATCCATCCTTTTCACAAAATCCACAATCATCTGACCTTCTGCATTCCTCTCCTTAACACCATACCTACCCATCATTTCCTCATCCTCTCTGTTCACTTCACCAACATGCCCATTAAAGTCCGCTCCAATCACTAGTTTCTCACCCTTGGGTACACTCACCACAACTTCATCCAACTCACTCCAACATTTCTCTTTCTCATCCATCGCACACCCAACTTGTGGAGCATATGCACTAACAACATTCATCATTACACCATCAATTTCGAGCTTCATAAACATCACTCTGTCAGACACTCTCTTCACGTCTAAAACACTCTTGGCATATTGTTCCTTTAGTATAACCCCTACCCCATTTCTCCTGCCATCCACACCATGATAAAACAATTTGAACCCGTTTCCTAAACACCTGGCCTTACTTCCCTTCCATCTGGTCTCTTGCACGCACAATATATCAACCTTCCTTCTCTCCATCATATCAGCTAGCTCTCTCCCTATACCAGTCATACTGCCAACATTCAAAGTTCCTACCCTCACTACTACACTCCTAACTTTCCTCCTCTCTTCCTGCCTTCGGGCATGCCTTTGCCCTCCTCTTCTCCTTTGGCCAACAGTAGCCCAATTTCCGCCAGCACCCTGTTGGCTAACAGTACTGGTGGAGGTCATTGTTAACCCGGGCCCCGACCGATCCGGTATGGAAATATGAAATTTTCACGCCATAAGTTATGTGGCAGAATTTTTACACCGGATGCCCTTCCTGACGCAACCCTCCCCATTTATCCGGGCTTGGGACCGGCACAAAGAAATGCACTGGCTTGTGCATCCCCAGTGGAGGTCTTTTAAAGTTAGATTGCAAGAGCATATTCGTGATATTAAAAATAAAAAATTAAAAAGTCCAGTAGCTTCCCATTTTAATGAAATGCATGGGGGGGCTTATGTAGATTTAAAAGGCTGTGTTCTAGAACAAATTACAGCAACAAATGTACATTGTTTAAATAATAAGTTATTGTACAAAGAAGCAGTCTTCATTTTAAAGTATAATACTTTAACTCCTGGTGGATTAAACCAGGAATGTAATTGGAAATTTTTTATTGTAAAGTGCTAATAGAATTAGCTAATTGTTTTATTGGTTGACTCATAGAAATTGATGTATCTTTATAAGAAAAGTTTTTTCTTGGTTTGTATTATCTCCTGGAAGGCTTTTTTGCAGAGGCGCTAGAGAGAGGTTTATTTGTGCTTTTAATAAAAGAAAATTTGCTGTTTTTTGTCATTTGGAATATTTTGCTCTACAATTGTGGTTTGGGAATCTTTCATGGCCAGTGATTCTTCTTTTTTACAACTGCCCCATATGTTTCGGGAAGAAGGAACCGAGTGAGGACAAACTATGGAACAGTTTTTGGGCCAGCCCAGAGACGTTAGAGAGGTGAGAGAAATTCAATTGGAAGGCACCTCTGTGTCCAAGAGCAATGATGCTGTTAAAAACTGGGAACGTATTTTTATGGAAGGGGGTAAGAAAAGATCGCATAACCCCTTTCAGTGTGTAGGTCGCCCAAATGTGGCAAATGTTTTAGTGGAAATACAAGAGTCTTTGGATTCTCTTGAGAAATAAGAAGTTATGTACTCACCATAACGTTCCATCTGAGTAGGTAAACTTCATTTGTCAGCAACCTATGGGGATCGGATCTGACCTCGGATCCGAGCCGGCAGTTTTCAACAGCCATAGATCCAAGCTCCAAGGTCCTCCCCTACCCATAATCCCCTGCCAACCCTGACTGACCTCAGATCAAGTTTGCCCAACAGCAGAAACTGCTAGAAGATTATTATTCTCAAGGTAAATTTGGGTAAAACCCATAGACCTGAGTATGAATACATTCGCAAGTGAGGGGGCAGGAGGGAGGGACAGTTGCTGACAAATGACGTTTACCTACTCAGATGGAACGTTATGGTGAGTACATAACTTCTTAATCTTAAGTAGTTAACTTAATTTGTGCAGCAACCTATGGGACAGAGTCCCCAGCTACCTGAACCTTGGGTGGCCTTCATGGAAGGATGTTCCGGAGCACTGCAGAGCCAAAGGATGCTCTCCCTCTGGAGATTATGTCCAATTTATAGTGATTGATAAAGGTATGAGATGAGGCCCAAGTGGCTGCCGAGCAAATATCATCCAAAGAGACTCTAGCTCTAAAAGCCGCAGAGGTAGACATAGATCGAGTAGAGTGGGCATGGACTCCCTGAGGTGTGGGCCTGCCAGAACTTTCATATGCTAATAGGATACACTGTGAAATCCACCCAGACAGTGTAACTTTTGACACTGATTTACCCAAGTTAAATTTGGCAAAGGAGACGAACAACTGGTCGGATTTCCTATGACTAGATGTCCTATGGATGTAGAAGCGAAGTTGTCTATGCACATCTAATGGGTGTAACTTGTATTCCCCTTTGTTACGGTAATTAGGAAAAAAGACCATCAGGTTAATGGACTGGTTAATACTTGATTCAGAGGCAACCTTGGGAAGAAAAGAGGGACTGGTCCTGAGTTAAACTCTATCCTTGTGAAAGATCAAGTATGGGGGTTTTACACAGAGGGCCTGTAGTTCAGAGACCCTTCAAGCCGAGGTGATAGAAACAAGAAAGGCTGTTTTCCATGACAAGAATTTAAGATCTACTGAAGCTACAGGCTCAAACAGGGGTGCTGTCAAGGCCTGAAGCACCAGCGTTAAATCCCAAGGAGGGACTACGTCTTTCACTGGAGGTCTGAGCAGAAAGGTGCCCTTCAAAAAGGTCTTACACAATTTTGTGGTGATCAAAGGGCCCAGTTCATTTCCCACGTGATAATGAGAGATAGCTGCTAGTTGAACTTTGACTGTGGAGGAGCTAGCCCCCTGATGAAACAGCCCTGACAGAAAGTCTAATACAGTGGGCAAAGGAGCTGTGAAAGGATCCAAATTTTGGCGTTCCGCTCAAATGGAGAAATGTTTCCATTTGCTACTATAGATCTTTCTAGTAGAAGGCTTGTGCGCTGCTACTAGAATAGTTTTAACTGGGGAAGAGATACCGGGAGTCCTAGCTACGAGTGGAACTGGAGCAGGCAAGCTGTGAGCTTGAGATTGTCCAGGTTCGGGACTGGGAGATCTAGGGGGTGGGATATTAGATCCGGACAGGGATCCAGAATCCAAGAGGGATTCACCAGATGAGACCAAAGGTAAGGGAACCAGGTTTGATGAGGCCAAAATGGGGCAATGAGGATAATCCTGCTCCCCAACCGGCTGGCTTTCTGAAGAAACTTCAGCATCAGAGGAAGAGGAGGGTAAGCATAAAGAAGACCGGGAGGCCAAGCATGCACCAGAGTGTCTCTCGGGGTTCCCTGGAGGGGGAAATGAGAGCGAAGTAGTTGTAACATTTTGTGTTCGAGGGAGAGGCAAAGAGATCGCAACAGGGTTGACCCCATTTGGCGAAAATCCGATTTGCTATCTCGGGATTCAGAGACCACTCGTATGGTAACAGGATGGTGCGACTTAGTTTGTCCGCTAGGATGTTAGACCACCCCGGAATGTGCGTTGCTATGAGAAAGTGGTTGGTGGAAATCGCCCATTCCCACACCCTCATGGCCTCTCGACAGAGTGGGTAAGACCTGGTTCCCCCCTGTTTGTTGATGTACCAGACAACAGACATATTGTCCATCTGAATGGCAATCATTCCTACAGGAAGAAGGTCCTGAAGTCCTTGCAATGCTAGCAGCACTGCCCTCATCTCTAGGACGTTGATATGCAGTGAGGTCTCCGTGGGGTCCCACGTGCCTTGGACTGTCCTGTCCGAACAATGCCCCCCCCACCCAAGACAGGAGGCATCCGTGGTCACCGTGGCTAGTGGAGGGGTCATAGAAAAAGGGCATCCTTGCTGGAGGTCCGGAGCTTGGAGCCACCATAGGAGGGCCCTCTTGCAAGCCCTGCTGAGGGGAACGGGATGGCTCAGAGGATACTGAAGAAAGGACCACTGGACCTGAAGGGTCCATTGTAAGACCCTCATGTTCAAACGTGCCATTGGCAATTGGTTGAATGCCACCGCCATTGAGCCAAGAGCCCTCAGGACCAATTCCGCCAGAGGAGCTGGCGAATGTAGAATGGCCCGCACGTGTAGCCTCAGGGTTCGTAGCCGGTCTGTGGTCAAGAAAGCTAGGAGTTTGTTTGTGTCTAATCTGGCCCCTATGAAGTCTATGGTCTGAGTCGGAATAAGAGACAACTTCTCTATGTTGACAGTGATCGCCAGCCGGGGAGCTAGACGAAGAAAGTAGTTTCTGGCTGCACAGAGTAGATGCCTTGTCAAGGCAGTCAGGAGCCAGTCATCCAGGTACGGCAAGACCTGAATTGCCTGGAGCCTCAGTTGGCCGCTATTACTGCTAACACTTTGGTTAACACCCTGGGGGCTGTGGTGAGACCAAAGGGGAGGACCCTGAATTGGAAATGACTGGCTCCTAGCCGGAAGCGGAGGAACCTCCTGGATCACCTGTCCATCAGAATGTGGTAGTACACATCCTTGAGGTCTATAGAGCACATTCAATCATTCTCCCACAAAAGGGGGAGAATGGATTGAAGAGTGACCATGTGGAACTTCTCTTTGGTTACAGACGGGTTCAGGGAAGAGAGGTCGAGGATTGGTCTTAAGTCCCCCGTCTTTTTTGGCACCAAAAAGAACCTGCAGTAAAATCCGGACCCGCACTGGTCTGGGGGGACATGTTGGATGGCTCTTTTTTCCAGCAAGTGTTGGATTTCCATTGCTGCAGCCTCCCTTTGATCAGGTGGAACATCGGGGAGGTATCTGGGGCTGTGTGGCTAATGAGAAAAGGGGATCTGATATCCTCTGGATATGATGCAAAGCACCCAGTGGTCTGTCGTGATGGACTCCCAAGCTGCTGGGTGCTTTGAGAAATGCCCCCTGACTGCCTCCAGAGTGGAGCAGTTGGGAAACCCCTCAGGGGTGTTGCATGGGTTGGTCCGAGAAGGGTCTCTGGATCCAAAGATCCGTGGGCCCCCTCTGCCTCTAGGGTGGCGTCCACCCTGCCCTCCTCTGCTGCGGAAGGGCTGGGAGTCCGGAGTGGGATGGGACTGCTGTGACATCCAGAACCACATCTTCTTCTGTCCCTTTTGGTTCTTAGAGAAGGACCTCTGGGGAGCAGAGAAGCGAACTCTGATGGCAGACAACGTCTACCCATCCTTTTTGCTCTGGACCAAGGTACCTCACACGGTTTTGCCGAAAAGGGCAGAACCATCGAATGGGGCATTAGCGAAAGATGCCTTAAAGGGTTCCGCGAAATCACAGTGCCGGAGCCAGGCCTGACGTTTCATGATGAGGCCAGCTCCACTGGCTCTAGAAGCTCCTTCCATGGTATGGGACAGTAGCCACATAGAGGTGTTACATATGGATTGTAGAGTGGCCATCTGGGTGGAGTGCAATTGCTTGTCCTCTGCCGACATGGACTCGGGGGGGCGACGCAGCGTACTCTTTGATAAGGTCCCACTGCAGTTGAAGCACATGTGCCATGTAGTTCAGCGACCTCACAGAGAAGGTAGCCGAATTAAACACCTGCTTCCCTAGGCGGTCCATCGACCGAGACTCCTTGCTCGGGGGATGAACCGAGGAACTATCCTGAGCTAGTTTCCTCTTGGTGGCCGCCACTACCAACATGGCATCTACAGGCGGACCCTTACTCCAGTGGGACTTGTCAGAGGGTGGGCTAAGAATCTTGTCCGGGCGCTTAGGGACTGGCTGCACAGTGTCCGGCTCCTTCCACGCCCTGGTAGTAATCAAGTCTACCAGGGGGTCAGCCAGAGGGGACACCCAAGAGGTAGACGGGCCTGCTTCAAATGCCTCCAGGAACATGGATTTGTCCAAGGTAGGCTTTGGGGCAGACCACCCCCCCTTATTCTAAGCATCTCCATGATGTCACCAAATGAGACATCTTTGGGGGGTTGATCTTGGGGAGCCTTCCCCTTCCGTCAAATCCATGTCCTCAGTCAAGGACTCGGGGGAGTCCAGGTGCCTCCTTTTGCACCTTCGCTTGTGAGGAACCTCCTCAGGGGGGCTGTCCGAGGGCATCTCACCAGCCACGACTTGTTCCAATGGAACTACCTGGGACATCAAAGCAAGCTGTCCCTGGGGCCGGGTGATGGAAGTCGGACCCAACAGAGAGGGAGTGCAGGGTGGAGCTGTGGCAAAGGCCAGGGGCCTGGAATCCCTCGACAGGGCCCTCTCCATCACGTCGAATGCCGAGGGAGAGCTGCTCTCTCTGGGATCCGGAAGCAGACCCTCGCTCGGATCCGATGGACGGATCTGGGCCGGCGCCGAAGCGATCGGATCTGATGGACCAGTATGCTTCAACCTGGATGGAGCTGAAGGCATACCAATACCCCGGATCTGAAGCTCAGCCCTCGGCTCCGAGAGCTTGAATCCGAAGAAAATGGACCTGACAGACTCGAGGGAAGTGTCAGCGCTGAAGTACCCAAGACTATCGGCACCGACACACCCTCGGCTCCAAGGCTACCCAGCTCCGAAGACTCTGAACCAGTGAAACAGGACGGAGAAGGAGCTATCACGGCAAAGAAGGGGGTCAAGCTCCCCCCCCGGAGGGGGAGGGAGGCAGGAGCACTCCCATCTGCAGTTGGGCCTGGAGGAATCTTCTCATCATCCGGTCCAAATCTGCATCCGTGAGACTTCGGGTTGATCTCGACGAGGCCACCGAGGTGGGGCGGGAGTGTTGCCTCGATGAACTCGAAGGAGATCGGGTCTCCTCCTCCTCAGGACCCGGTGAAAAGCATGGGGACCGGATCAGAGAAGGAGGAGACCCAGAAGACCTGGAGGGAGAAGACTGCTTAGCAGGGGGGGGCGAAGCGGAGGCCTCGGCCCGCTGCTTGCAGTGCTTCTCCCTCCTTTTCTCTTTCCTTGCCTCCCTCTCCTCTGGACCTAAGGCGAGAGGTTGAGTCCTGGCTGGTGGGAGGGAAGCAGGAGTGGCAGCCATCGCAGCCACAGCGGGAGCCATGGGAAGACTGGAGGTAGAAGCCGAGTCCTGGGGCAGAAGACCCACCAGAATCAGCTTAGACCTCCAGTCCTTGAGTGCTCTGGGGTTGAACACCGCACAAATGGTACAACCAGAGGACAGGTGCTCAACCCCAAGGCACAACACACACCGAGTGTGGCCATCCGCTGGGGACAGCTTATGGCCACACTCGGTGCACTTAGAAAAAATTGGCTTTGGGGCCTCAGACATATTAACAAAAAAGGTAAACCCACACATACTAGGCCCCAAACACACGCACACAACCCCGATGGAACCACGAAGGAAGGGGGAGGTTAAATATGAAAAATATAAATAAGTTAAGAGAGATTAAATTTAGGAAAGGGACCTGAACACACACTCACACCAAATGTTTAAGAAAGAAAAGTTAAATTTTTCTCACAAAAGTGATTGAAAACGCCTGGAACTCGGAATCAAGCTGCTGAAGTAAACCGCAGCAAACTAGATCTGGGGTCAGTCAGGGTTGGCAGGGGATTATGGGTAGGGGGAGGAGCTTGGAGCTTGGATCTAAGGCTATTGAAAACTGCCAGCTCGGATCCGAGGTCGGATCCGATTCCCATAGGTTGCTGCACAAATGAAGTTAACTACTTCAGATCTGTTGTTTAAAGAAAATTCATTGCATTTCAATATTTTGAGTTTACAACGTTATATAGATCTTGACATTACACCAAGGGGGTTACATTTTGTGAAAGCACCAACCACCCCTTTTGATGTCATTGATGCAATTGATAAACAATTTGAAGTTAGGTGGGCACAAGCGGCTCACAAATGTGTGACGGAATGGTTACACATTCTCATTGATAGAGACATCTTGAAACAACGTAAAATAAAGAGAGATATAGAAGTTTGTTGTAATGATTTGAGTGCACAATTTAGTTCTGAACAGTTCAATCAAATATTGGGCAGTTATAATGTAAAGTTGGAAAAAGTCTCTAGTGATATCATTAAAAGAAAAATTGATAAACTTGAGAGAGACATTCGTGATTACAACAGTGGCTATGCCTTTAAGAAAGCAGTTCAACATAAACAACAGAAGCGGCAACGCGTGGGTGGAACTAATTTGAAACAAAGTGTTTCTTTTGTATCTTCAGAAGCAATTAGTAGCTTGGGAGAATTGGAAGAAGTAGCAGCTAATTTTCCTTCATTACCAAGTCCACAGGATCCAGTATACTTGCGTAACAATTTTCGGAATGAAAGGGACAGCTATGCAAGAAAAAAAGAGCTCACAGACAATTATAGGGATGGACAATATCAGAGGTATGATAACCTCCAAAAACGGACTAAATATTAATGTTTGGATGTGTTGTCACTATTGAAAGATGTTGAAAGAAATATAGGAAATGATTTTGTTATGAACTTATCAGGTCACAGTTTAAGTGAATGTGAAATGGCTGTGTTAAACTGTGGCTTAAAGTTCATACCTACTGCTCTTCCTAGAAAGCATGTTACATGTATAGAAGTCTTTCATTTGATACGCAAGTTACATTTATCTAATTTTTTTGACAAAGATATGTTTACAATAGTAGAAAGTGACCAAAGTGATTCAGAATCGAGTGAACGTGTTTTTACATGTGATTCTTCTTCTTTAGACTGCGATGAAACAAATGCTTATTGTTTGATAGGTACTGCAAAAGTACCTTTATTCCGCCTTTTAGACATGAGGGAATTTCACATTTCTCAGCGATGGTACATCATTCATTAGATAATCTTTTTTTTTTGAATTTTTGGAAGAATAAAAATGTTATAAATTATAACCTTAGTAAAAGAGAGTGGAAGGCTTTACAGAATTTAAGTAAGATGAAAGATTTAGTTATTAAACCTTCAGATAAAGGTAATAAAATAGTGGTGTTACATTTTTCTCAATATTTGCAAATGTGTATGAACCACTTAAACTCAAGGGAAGTGTATAAAATATCTAATATTGGGGAATATGAACAAGCAGTGATAAATTTTAAAGATATAATAAAAGGTTACAGACTTGGTTATCTGTCTAAAAAGGACATAGATGTAAAATTTAATATAGATAATTGTACTATGGCAAAATTCTGCTGCTTATTCAAGGTGCACAAAGATTCAATAAATCCACTAGGTCGTCCTTTAGTGGCAGCTAGTAATTATTTTTTACATAACATTGGAATTATGCTGCATTGTTATTTATCTAAATTTGTAACATGTTTGGACTCTTATATAAAGGATTCTTTTGACTTTTTAGATAAGATTATACATGTACCATGGGAGGAAGATTGTTATTGGATTGGATTGGATGTTAAGAGCCTGTACACAAGTATAAAACATTCAATAGGTATAGATGCTCTTGAATTTTTTCTGGGAAATAGTCCAGTGGCAAATTATGTTATTGAATTACTTTATTTTAGTTTAGTTAATAATTTTTTTGAATTTAATCAGGTAATATACCAGCAAATACAAGGCACGGCTACGGGGGCACCTTTTGCCCCTATGTATGCAAACCTGGTTATGAGTTATTTTTAAATTATTTTTTGTATAGGTTAGATTTTTTTAAAAAGTATGTAGTTCGTTATTCTAGATTTATAGATGATTTAATTTTTTTATGTAAGGGAGGTAAAGAGTTTATAACAGATTTTGTTAATTTGTTAAATTCTAACCAGTTAGGTTTAGTATTTGAAGGTTTACAAAGTGGAAATTCAGTTGTTTTTTAGATCTAATATTGAAGGGTAGTAATCAAGAACGAAACATTCAAACGAGTATAGAAAGTTTGATGACGATGGACATTTTGTGGATGGACATAGTTGTCATCCAATGCATATTTTGAATTCTTTACCCTATGGGGAATTACTAAGAGTTAGTAGGCTGTGCAGTGATTCTGATACTTTAGAGAGAGAAATCCTTAATTCTTGTCAGATGTTTAAAAATAGGGGATATACTTTTGAAGCTATTAGAGAAGCCCTAGAAAAATGATGCTCTTCTGATGTTAATTTAAGAAATAAGAACAAAAACAGAAATAGTTCTTTACAAAACAGAATAAATCCAACAGGAAATAATCTATTTTGTTACTTCATATAATGTACTTTCTGATGATATTATAGCGGCGATAAAATATTATTGGTCCTTCTTAACAAAAGGAAGATATAAATTAAATAATGTGTGGCATTCTCCTTTGATTTCATTTAAGAGGGGTCGCAATTTAAAAGATATGTTAGTTCATGCAAGTTTTTCTCCACCAAGTATTAATATGAGTTATGAAATTACAAGAGCAGGTACTTGGGCATGTGGAAATTACTCAGTTTGTCCATATGTAGTTAAATATTTTGATAAAATCAGTGGTATAAAATACAAACCAGTAACAGAGTATACTTGTAATGCAGTGGGCATTATTTATGCTCTTAAATGTCCATGCAATTTATTTTATATTGGAGAAAGTAAGAGGTCTTTTAAAGTTAGATTGCAAGAGCATATTCATGATATTAAAAATAAAAAATTAGAAAGTCCAGTAGCTTCCCATTTTAATGAAATGCATGGGGGGGCTTATGTAGTTTTAAAAGGCTGTGTTCTAGAACAAATTACAGCAACAAATGTACATTGTTTAAAGAATAAGTTATTGTACAAAGAAGCAGTCTTCATTTTAAAGTATAATACTTTAACTCCTGGTGGATTAAATTAGGTATGTAATTAGAAATTTTTATTGTAAAGTGCTAATAGAATTAGCTAATTGTTTTATTGGTTGACTCATAGTAATTGATGTATCTTTATAAGAAAAGTTTTTTCTTGGTTTGTATTATCTTCTGGAAGGCTTTTTTGCTGAGGCGCTAGAGAGAGGTTTATTTGTGCTTTTAATAAAAGAAAATTTACTGGTTTTGTTGTTTGGCAAATAGATTTATGTCTGGGCGTCCCCATTTCCTTGTTATCATGCTGAAGACCTGTGGATTTAGTTTCCACTTGTGAGGGTCCATGAGGTTCCTGCTTAGTTCGTCTGCCAGAGTATTTTTCTTTCCTCGCAGGAATTGTGCCTGCAGATGTACTTGATAGATCAGTACTGTGTTCCACAAAGTCATAGCTTGCCTGCAGAGGGGGTAGGAATGTTTGCCCCCTTGCTTGTTTATGCACCACATAATTGTACTATTGTCCGTCTTTAGTAATAGTTGTCCTGGATGTAGTAGATCCTTGAAGGCTGTCAGGGCATTCTGTACAGCTAGCATCTCTTTTTGATTGGTGTGGAGGTGCATTTGGTCCATTGGCCACGTGCCCTGAATACATTTTCCTGCCATGTGTGCCCCCCAGGCATAATCCGATGCATCTGTTGTTAGTGTCTGCCTGGCTGTGGGTAAAGTGAAAGGCTGTCCCTTGTTGTGGTGACAGGTCAGTGCCCACCATTGAAACTCATGTTACAGGCAGGGAATAAGAGTTATTATTGTTTCCAGGCTGTGGCAATGTTGAGTCCAAACACTTTTTAGGTACCATTGTAGCTTCCTCATATGCAGTCTTGCATATGGAATTAACAGGATGCAAGATACCATGAAGCCCAAAGCCTGCAGAATTTTTTTTTTTTTTTTTTTTTTTTGAAATAAAATAGCGATTTATTAAATCCAGGTAAAACGTAAGCGCTTTCAGCCAGAGCAATCTCCAGCCTTCATCAGACAAACAGCATAGGAGTGTGTGTTAAAACTTTAAATAGTGTAACAAGAATTTACTTTGCCAATCAACATAAAGTGCATTTCCTAGTACACTGTTACCATAGGAACATTAAAGCAGAAATACATTTACACAAACCAGTGAACATACAAATGCTGGTTATTCCTTACAAAATATGTTCATTTGTGCTACTAAGTGAATCAATAATCCCCTAGTGTAAGGGCAAATGAGGGCAAATTCTCACCTAGATATACTTTTTTAAATCTAGATGTTGTGATAAGCCCATATCATGTGTAAAACTATTAAAGAGTCAAATATAAAATATAAAAATATAAAATATAAAATAACTGAATTCTGACTCGTTGATTGTGTCATCGATTATGTGATAACCACTTAAGCACACATTTGATGGACAGGTTATCGTTAATACCAGGTGTAAGATGCGCCCTAGTCCGAACTTGCCACATAAGTTCGTCGATCTCTAATTTAATTTGCCAAGGGCCACCTCTAATTTCGGGAACCCTTTGATGCACAATGGCAAAATTGAAAGTGTGATCAGTACATTCAATTGTGTGTTTAGCTAGAGCATTGTTTTTTTTTTTCCAAAAAACTTTTTTATTGAATTTTTAACAAGACAGAACTATAACAACAACAACAAAATTAGAATACATATTAAAAATGAAACATTAGGAGATATTTATGAAGATACAATTTTGTAAAATGAATGTTTTGTCTCAATGCAGTTTGAGAATATACACTTAACTATCTACATCATATACAAATGTTAACCAAAGAATATATCAAGGTAAGTATTAATCTAAAATAAAAATAAGTATAAGAATATAAATGAGACTGAGGTCTACAAATCCCTAAAAGAAGGTGGCCATCTATACGCTATTAATAATATGTAACACCTTTTCTATAGCTTTGCTAATAAATGTCAACTTCTTGGGACTTTGCACTATCATTTTCTGCGCACTGATGTATGTATGGACCAAAATTTTAAAATTATTCCAATTCAATTTGGTACGATCCAGCCAATTTTGGGTGATATATAATTTCATAAGTGAACATATGTATATTAACACTTGCATGTCCAATTTAGAGAGATAAATATTTGGTAAGTGTAGTAATGCAGTCTCCCAAGATAAGGTGGATTTATGATATCCCATTTTCTGTAAACGAACTTTTAGGATGGTCCAAAGTTTGTGTGAATGATGACAAGACCAAAAATGTGTAAAAGATCTGCATTAGGATGTGAACAACAAGAACATGAGGGCGATTTATTAGGATCAAATTTGTTAAGTTTAGAAGGAGTGAAATATGCGTTATTGTTAATCATTAGTTGAGTGTAAAAGAGTTTTTTGAAGGGTGAGTATTCTAATGTATTTTTGATAGCTGAGAGTTTCTGATTTATAGATATGTGAGAGTTGTGTTTGTCCCAATAAGTAGAAAAGAGACATACTGCATTATGAATTATTTGATTTATGAGATTATAAGATTTAGATAACATTTTCTCTGGGAGCATGAGGACTTTTAAAAACACTTTATAGTTGTTGATATCGGTGCTATCTACATTGATGTGTAGAAATTTAGCATTAATAACATCTCTCAATTGACGTAAAATGGTTAGATAATTAATATTAACTTTGAGAATTTTGCGTATATTAGAGATAGTTTCATTCTTGTATTGTATCAGATCCCAAACAGTGAGATCCTTAATCAGGGGAAAATCTGAAAGATTAAAAGAAATATTGTCTAAGTTAATATTAGGATTTAAATGGAGAGGTTGCATTAATTGAAATATATTTTCTAGATTTACAAGTTTTAACAGTTCTTGAAAAGCAATAATTTTTTGTTTTAAAGAGTTAGGAATTTTTAACTTATTCATGACACCTAATGAAAGGAAAGGAAGAGCTAGTGGATTGATGTTTTTAGTTAAAATATGTTGATACCATAATTTTGTCCAAATAGGATATTGACTATACTTCTCAGTCTTTATATTTAAGATAGATAATAATTTATTGGCCAAGATAATCAAATAGTAAAGATGAAAATTGGGAAGACCAAGTCCTCCCCTATTTTTAGGTGAGATTAGCTTAATGTAAGAAATTCTTACTGATTTAGGAAACCATAAGAAGTTAGCCAGAGTTTTATTGATTTTTGAGAAAAAAGATTTTGGAATCAGCTGATCCACAGCATTGAATTGAAATAACAATCTGGAAAGAATATTCATTTTTATTATAGCTGCTTTTGATAAAAGTGATAGATTTAGCAATTTCCATCTATTCAAGTCAAGTATAATCAATGACCATACTTTAGATAGATTATTTTGAAATGTGGAGAGACCATTATGATTTATATGAATCCCTAAATATTTGAAATTCTGAACTATCCGGAAAGTGGAGTCAGGAAACAAATATGACTTGTGAGCAAGTGGATTTATGGGAAGAATATGTGTTTTTTGAGTATTAATCTGATATCCAGAGACCTCTGAGAATTTTTCAATGGAACAAATTAGTTTAGAAAAATCTGAGCAGGGTGTTTGAAAATATAATATAAGATCGTCTGCAAAAGCGGACAAACAAACTTTAGTGTTAAAAATTCTAGGAATATTATGGAAGGTATTTTGTGTTATATATAATAATAGGGGTTCTATATATAAATTAAATAGGAAAGGAGATAATGGGCATCCTTGCTTTGTGCCATTAATGATCTTTATATTTTTGGATATTTTCCTATTAATATAAAGAAAAGTATAAGAGTTTTATATAGCATTTTAATAGAGTCTATGTAAGTAGATGGTATATTGAAATAAGACATAATGTGAAACAAAAGTCCCAGTTAACCCTATCAAAAGCCTTAGCGTCAAGAATTAATGCATACATAGGATTTGAGTTATTTTTGGTAAAGTGAATAAGAGCATCAATTGTCAAGGTATTATCCCATGAATGTCTATGTGACATAAAGCCCGCTTGTTCCGAAGAAATTAAAGATGGTAAAACATTTTTTAGTCTAGAAGCAAGTAAAGAAGCTAAGATTTTAATATCAATGTTAATCAGGGAAATAGGCCTATAATTATTAGGATCAGTTTTTTCTTTGTCTCTTTTCAAAATTAAAATGGTTTTTGAGGTATTCCAATACAAATCAGATATACCATGAATCATTATATAATTAAAAATTTCAAAGAGAAGGGGTGAAAGCTCAGATGAGTAAGTTTTAAAAAATTCGGGTGTGAAGCCATCTGGTCCCGGTGATTTACTGGTCTTAAGTCTACTAATAGCTTCCGATATTTCTTTAATAGTCAATGGGGCAGAGAGTGTGTTTTTTTGTCGATCATTTAATCTAGGAAATTTAATAGAAGACGCGAAGTTCACTATATGTTGTTTACCCCTAAGATTATTTTCCTTTGAGTATATCTCTGAGAACAATGATGTAAAAAGCTGCAAAATTTCCTGATCAGTGTTGTAACTCTTGTTATTATATTTTAGTGACGAAATTCTAGGAAGAGATTGATTACCTTTTATTATTCTGGCTAACACTTTAGAAGGAACCTGTGCCCATTCAGAGTATGTAGCTAATAACCTTTGCTCTGAAATGGTAAGGTTATGTTGATGTAGAAGCAATAATTCTTTTTGGGAACTCAATAATATTTCATATGTAGAGGAATCGGGACATGTTCTATATTGATTTTCCAAATTTTGAATTTTTGATTTTAATTGTAATTCTTTATTTCTATATTGTTTTTTAAAATATGATGCTTTGTTAATTAATATACCTCTAAGAGTTGCCTTGCATGCGGCCCATTGTATATCTAAAGGGATATCTGATGTGACTAAATTAAGATATGTTTCTTTTATTGTTTCAGTTATTAATTTATGTGTATTTTCATTTGAAAGTAAATTATTATTCAATGTCCAACTATTATATGAGAATAATTTTGGTGCATGTGAGGCCAAACTAATTCCAAGAGATATTCTGGAGTGGTCAGAAAAAAATCTAGGTTCAAGAGAGTAATTAATCTTCCTATGAGTAAGACAGTTAGAAATAAGAAAAAAATCTAATCTTGACCATGATTTATAGCATTTTGAATAATATGTGAAAAAGTCTTTTTTATCATACTGTGTTATGAGAGAGATAGGGTCTGTAAGATTTAAATCTATTATAATTTCTTCCAAAGCAATGGATGCTTGAAAGTTGTACGAGGAAGATCTACTAGTATGGTCAGTTTCAGGATTAATGATAGCATTCCAATCCCCCCCCAGAACTAAATAATGATCTTTGAAAGAAGATAAAATATTATATATTTGTATAAAGAAGATATGTTGTTGTTCACAAGGGCCATAAAGATTAAAAAGTATAACTGGCTTGTCAATGTTATGAAAACTGGAAATAATGTAACACCATCTTCCATTCACATCATATTTCACCTCTGAAATAGTTCCCTGAAATGTGTTTTTAATTATAATGGCGACCCCGCTTGATTTTGTACTATTACCAGCTGCTACTATCATTTTAATCCATTTCTTGTTTTTTTCTTTATCAAAGTCTTCTTTAGTTAGGTGTGTCTCTTGTAAAAAGCAAATATTAGCCTTTGATTTAAATAACAAATGAAATAGTAGGGATCTCTTGTTTTTATTTTGTAATCCTCTCACATTCCATGAGTCAATATTTAATGTCATAATATTAAATAAAGATAGATATATAACATATAACTAAGATTTGACAAAATGTAATATTAACTATAGACCTCAGTACCTTATACCTGTTATACTGAATCATAATGTCTCCCTAAAAAAGTTGTTTTAAAGATTCTGAAAAATTTCTTCCCAAGTACCCCAGTGCCTAGCCACCCAACCCCTACTAGAGAAGAAAAATAAAAATGAATTATATAAGTGAATTTGGTTAACATTTTCAATGTCAATTGCAATGTATAAACATAATAAACTTTGTATATTTGCTTAACTAAACAAAAAAACCTTATTGTAATATCAAACATATTTACATATATAACTGAAATCAAGATGTCCAACATGCACAATCCCTACTCACTTATTCATTATATAAGCTCCAATTTTGAGTAGAATATATAGCAAATTAAAGAAATTCCTCAACATTGTATTCCAGATATTAATGAATCAAGTTTATGTAAATATTACCATATAAGAAAAGTATAAGGAAAATAAGTTTGATGTTACCCCATATATATAATACTTGCTGTACAAACTAATATTGATTGTATCAAAGATAAATTGCTGTTATAACTAAGCATAGGATAGACATATATATAGCATAAACAAAATGTATTAAAATCAAACAAATAATTAAGCAGTAAAAACATTGTGTTTCATTCTGATGATATTTGTGAACAGTCATAACAATAATGACTAACTCAGAGTGTAAACATATGAAACATAGTTCTGAAAGACATTCATGACTGTACCCCCTGAAGCACCTTTCAACCTTCAGCCCTAGAACAAATAAATGCGTTATTATAAAATTATATAATTGAGAGACATTTCTTAAATTAAATAAAACAGTAAACTATTAATAAATGCTCTCTACCAATCTTTTGTATGTACACTTAAAATAATTTAAACAGAACAATTACCCTTTAGCGTATACATATTTTTATTTGTGACTGCTGTTTTTTGAGTTGTATGTCTTCGTTTAGACTTGCCATTCCGTGACTATAATTCGCTTAGTACAATATAGATTTTGTATAATTTCTTATATATATTTTATATAATAGCTATATATGAAGCTTTTCTCCCAGTGCCTCCGCTAAAGGTGGGATCCATCCCAGTCAGACTTTCCTGGTTAACAAATGTAAAATAAGTAAAGTATGTATGTCTGAATACCATTTATGATTTCCTTGTTGCTGAGTATCTGGGTTATGAGTTGTATATGCAGTCAGAAACCTGCATACCTAATGCGTATTTCTTTCAAAGAGTTTCACTTCAACAAATATTGTCTCTCTTCTTTTGGGAAGCAGTGTTAAAGGAGTGAGAAGCACACACATTTCTCTGAAGCACGTAGCATAAAGATAAGTATCTTTATAACAACTGTGATATTTGCAATTTTGTTTGCATGTTACTGTTTAGACAAGGCATATTCCCTCAAGATAACTTTTCTGAGTCATAGCGTTGATAAATACTAACATCACAAATTGTGTTTGCAACATAATTGCCTTGAGGAAGTATTGGAAAGCTTTATGACTGTAAGAATTGCAGCGCATCCCTGCTCCCTGAACCACATTTGTAATGAGAGCAGGTACAATCTGGCACAGGCAGCACAGATGACATTTTAATTAGTCAATATGAGAAATGTATCAGACATTTTCTCTGAAGTTCAAGCTGTAACTTTTCAAAAGTGATTTGGAATCTCTCAGCCGTATTATTACTGTGTTTCAATGAATATGGTTATGCAATGAATGACCTGGGATGACAAGTATCTTGTGAGACTGATGCGTTCAAAGCCATAACCATCAGTCAGTATCCAAGCAAACAATGTCCCTCTGCAGAATCATCTGATTCAGATTTCTCTGCATGAAACGACACCCTCACAAGCGCACCAGTCACCAAATTTCTGGGCTTCAGGACATCCAGCACACCTTGTCTTGAAGAAAATGACAAGACTGAATCCTGTATCATTCTCCGAGGACACCAACAATGATGGCTAAAGAGATTCCCCACCTCAAGTCCTGTATAAAGGCCCCCCGTTTCTCTTATACACTCGAGAAACCACACCTTTCACATTTCAGGACCCTGTCCATTCATCTTGACAAAGCCGCTAGGATATAACAACCTTGCACAACCCCAACTCACTCTCTCCAAATTCGTCATGAAGCATTCCATTAATTTTTCTAATTAGTGGCTCATCGCATTGACATGAACAGTCTACACCAAACCCTCTTGTTTTTGATGACACCCAATCAGCTGGCCCCGAAGCCGTGATCAACACCCGACCAGCTGTCTACAGATGCAGGACCATCCCCTCAGAGCATCCACCTGTACACAAATGCGCTTTGTTTCTAGAACACTGAGCACCCACTGTGCTTTCCATGATATGGCCCCAAAATATGTTATAGTTTTCAGATCATTCAAAATGAGGTGGTTATACATGAGCGAATCGCTCCCTGAAGTGATTCACCCAAAGGAACAACAGAAAAAAGTGAATGATTCAATGTGCGTGAATTAGTGCACATTACATTTCAAAAGCTAGCTCTACATTAACACTAGCGAGTCTCCTCTACAATGATGATGTCACCGCCGAGCTCCGTATCTTCATGAAGGTGCGTGGCATAGTACTAGCATCTGCTGATGAGGTAAATAGAAGATTTTCTCTCAGACCAGTCTCGAGAGTCTTAATAACTCCCTCCAAAATGTTTATGACTAAACTAGGGCACTGTAGTTACTTAAACTAAAAAAAAAAAACACATGTACGCTATTTGGGGAGACATAAACAAAAATATCTGCAATGCTAATTCAACTTTAAATGCCAACACCTTGCTCGTGAAAAAAGCATATAAGCACATAACAAATTAGCGTTTTTCCCTTTTCTTCAAGTAAAAAAGAAATATATTTGTGCTTATATATTTAGGCACTGTACATACTCTTGACAGAAGCAGATATTGAAGGATATATATCTCATATTTTCTGTAATAGCCTAGCATTTATGAGAAAAATTGTCGTAGTAGCATTTAACATGTTATAATTAAACAACACATAAAAACTAAATCTCAAAGAGTGAGGGAACCACAAGACTTATTTAAGGGCTGAAAGCTGAGTTTGCATTTCTGACTTCACAATAAAGAAAGCAAAAACATTTCCTGTTTTCTAAAGAGAAAAAAGAATGAATAAACATATTTGTGTATATATAAACATTTTGTATACCCTTGGTAAGAATATATTTCACAATAAATTAGACTTATTAACTGTATGTAAATATCCTTTATAAGAAAGAAATATATATATATATTTTCAACACATTTGTACCCAAACATATACATGAAATGTTAGGAAATTGAATCCGGAAGCTTTTTGAATGCTTTAAAAAAAACATCTTTTGCTCCCTTAGGATCAGAACAGATAAACTTTTTTTCATTAAATGTAAAAGACAAGGTATTTGGATAAGACATGCGAAATCTTATCCCTCTTTTGATTAAGTCTGCACAATAGGGAGAAAGTTTTTGTCTGTTTAGTTTTATTTGAGGAGGAAAATCCTGTGAGAATGATAACTTATGTGATTTCCATACAAACTGTTTTTTACTTTTAGCTGCTTGCAAGATTTGAAAAGCATCTTGAAAATTTAATAATTTTGTATATATTATCCTTGGTGAAGAAGCATCTTGACTTGCACGTAGTGCTCTGTGTGCTCTCTCAACAGTTATATTTTTTGAGGATGCTTCACAGTTTAGTAATGCCTCAAAAATACACTTGGACACAGACAACAGATTATTTTTATCAAAAGATTCTGGCAGACCACGAATAATAATGTTGTTTCTGCGGCTCCTGGCTTCTAAGTCTATCAATTTAGATTGTATTTCAGAAATAGTTTTGTCTTTAGACTTTAAATCGCTTTCCAATGACTCAATTTTTATCTCCAAAGCTGAATTACTGTTTTCAATAGTACTCATTCTGTCATTTATTTGCTTTAATGTATTACCAAAGTCAGTAAATTTTTCTGAAAAGTTCTGAATGGCACTTTGTATAGGCTTTAATGCTAGCTTTAGCTCATCTAAATAAAAGTTTGAGTCATTTAATTCTTTGTTACTTACTTTGGCAGGTTCAGGAGAATTTTTGGATGTTCTCAATCTTTTGGAAGTGTTATCTTTTTCAGGTGAGTGAACTGAAGAAAATTTGGCCTTCGTGGACTGAGCATCCATAGACTCCGATTTAGTAGCCATGCCCAGAGATTAGATGTTGTAACCAGGGTGACAAGTTCCAGGAAAATTCTGAAGCAGCAGGTGCCCAAATCAGATAACACCACAAACTGTTCTGAGGTAAAATGTGTCTCAAAATAAAAATTCCAAAGGTAAAAATATTCCAAATATATGTAGAAAGCTTTGTATAATCCTTTTATGAAAAAAACTGAGGAAAAATATTAATCCCAAGTTGTAAAAAAATAAAGGTGATACAAATCTGTGAGGAGCTCAAAGAATAGGGACTAGTCTAGTCGGCAGTCATCTTGGAATCCGAAAAAGCCTGCAGAATTTTTCTTGCAGGGAGCTGGGTCTTTGTTGCCATCATTTGAAAATAATGAGTCAGTTGCCTTTGCTTGTCTGGCGTGAGAGGAGCCATCTGGGCAGTTGTATTTAAGCTTGCACCCAGGAATATTATCTCTTGAGAGGGCACTAATTTTGATTTATTTTCATTTACTGTATACCCAAGGCAAATTAGTAATTATTTTACAAACACCAAATGCTTTAGTAGAATGTCCTTGCTCTCTGCTTGAATAAGGCAGTCGTCCAAGTAGGGATATATTTGAATTCCTTTTTGTCTGCAAAATGCAATTACTGGTGCCAGGCATTTTGTGAAGACCCTGGGTGCAGTAGATAAGCCAAAGGGAGTTCAGAGAATTGGTAATGCATTGAGCCAGCTATGAATCTGAGGTATCTTCTGCATGATTGTCTGACTGGGACATGCAGGTATGCCTCTTTGAGGTCCAATGTAAATAGCCAAGCCTTCTTGCCCAGCATGGGTAGAAGTTGCTGCAGTGTTAACATTTTGAATTTTGTAACATCCAGGAAAGTATTTAGAATTGACAGGTCCAGTATTGGTCTCCAGGCTTTGTCCTTTCTGGGTACCAAGAAAAGTCTTGAGTAAAATCCTTGCCCCTGTTCTTGCTGTGATAGTTTTGAATAGCTCTCATGTCCATGAGAGCAGACATTTGTTTTTGTGCCTCTGCTCATTGATTTTGTGGCAGGTCTGGCATACCTTTTGACCTTGGTAGGGTGTGAAAGTGGAACCTGTAACCCTGAGAAACAATATTCAGTACCCATTTGTCCTGAGTGATCATGTGCAAATTTTGTGAGAAAAGTGCTAGTTTTCCCCCTAAGGTTGCTGCCAAAAGGTAAGTGCTTGGTATTTGTAGAGGAAAGTCATTGGGACTGTTTCCTATAAGGTTGTGATTTGTCTTCTCTGCCTTTGGGGGCTGAAGCACCCCATTGTTTAGGTCTGTATGAGTCTTGGGGCTGAGATCTGCCTCTTGGGCATCTTTATCTGCCTCTTTGTGGCCTGTCTGACACTGGAAAGGACCAAATATTTCAACAGCCAGTTCCTGCTAAATCTAGGTGGCTGAACCTGTAAGAAATCCTTTACTGTCTGCATTGATTTTGCTTTATCCTCCATTTTCTTTAACACCTCTTCTGCCTTAACACGAAACAAAGTATCATGCTGTAATGGAGCATCCAACATGATCAGGTAAACTTTGTTCTTTTAACCAAGCATGCCTTCAAATGACAGAGCCTGTAACTGCGGCTCTGCAAGAAGCCTCTAATGAATCAAAGCCACATTGCAGAGTATGCAATCCCACTTGTTCAGCTGCATGCAATAAATCCTGCATTTCCTTATTGTCAGAACATTCTGAGCTTGTAAGCATTTTCTGTTTTAGCAAAGACATTAGGTAATGTTGATATTTAAGCATGTGAAACTGGCAGTTTAAAGCCCTTACAGCTGAAGTAGCAGAAGTATAAACTTTTCCCCCATCTATCCAGTGCTCTAGAATCCCTATCAGAGAAAACAGGGTTTTTTGCAGTGGAAGCCTTGACCCCTTTGGGACTCTGAGAAATTGTTTCTGGGTCAGCAGCAGGGTTTTTATAAAGAAATTTATGAGAGTCTGGGACCCTGTAGTACCTATCTGGCTTGACTGGTGCAGGGGGTAAAGAATCAGGAGTCAAACTGGATTCAGAAAAAAACATCATCTACAATATCTAGTACAGGGGGTTTAGCAAGGGGCCTGTGCTGAGGCAGTAAAAGTAAGTCTCTGAGCCTTTTCTTGGATTCTGAATAATCCTGGCTCTCCCAATGGAAATGATCCCTCATGGTGTGCAAGGTTTCCCCAAAAGAGTAATCCTCAGGAGGAGAGGCTGAAGGGATAGATTCTTCAGCATCAGAGTCCTCATAGGGAGGAATAGAATATCCCTGTTCTGAAGAGGAATCAGAGGAAATAGAAACCTGGTCAGATGAGTCATAATCAGTGTCTTGCCTAGGCCTTTTATCAGGAGGGGGATGAGAACCCCTGATCAAAGTAATTAGGTCCTCGGCCATTTTAAGCATCTGTTTCTTGGGCATGGATGACTGTCCAGGAGAATGCTGTACTTGTTTCTTTGTCTTTAATGGTGTTTTAGACTTTGCCTTGGCTGCTGAAGTGGACTTGATAGTAAGCTGTGTAGGTCTGAAAACACCCTCAGAAGCCAATGCCTGCTCAGTGGCTCCGGAACCATCTGAGGGAATAGTTTCCGCATGCCCAATACCTTGAGTTTCCAGAGGCCTAGTTGTCTCCACGTGGGAGTCGGAGGCGGCCTGTGGCTCTGAGGTAGTGAGTGTCAGGGGCTGCGAAAGCGCCTCACTGAGAGCCGGCGACTGGCATAGAAGAGGCTTCATCATTGGTTTTGGACCTCGGATGCCTGTCCTTTTCTTTGTCTTTGCGTTTTTTATGAATTCCGGTCGTCGGTTGTTCTGATGGCATTATGTAGTTAAACCTTCGGCCACAGTAATGCAAAGCAAAATCAAACTGATGCTTAACAGTGCATTGGTTGAATCTAGCACAAAACCGACAACTAGCAACGTTGTGGTCAGGACCTAGGCAAGGAATACAGTAAGAGTGAAAATCCTTATGAGGTATTTGCTTCCCACAAGAAATACAATTGTTAACCTTTACTGACATCGGTCTGGAGCAAGAAAACGTTTCCCCAATGGGGTACTTAGCTTTGTTGAAGACTTCGGATCTGAAATTCAATTTTGAAAATTTCAGGAGTCGGCCGACCGGCACTTGCGAACTGCTTTTGCTTCGGGCACCGCGCGGCAAGAAAGACTGAAGAAAATGGCGTCGGCTGCATCTTATATACATCTGGCGCACTGACGTCAGGGAAGAGGCGACAGCAACCGATGCCGGACCAGGATTTTGGAATTCAGGCCAAGTGCGGGTAGCCTGCCAGCAGGATAACCCAAGTGTAATGACTGCAACAGTGAAACACGATGAATATCTTACTTCCGCTGTAAGCTGTTTCTCTGGATGCATGTACTGTTCAAAAAATAGGCCACCTAACTAAGGTGGCTCTAACTACCTCCCCTGCATATAAAAAGGTCTGCCTTCATCAGGAAGAATGGAGACTGGTCACATTAATCATGTATAAAGAGTTTCCTATAAGCCCTTCATCAGGAAGAATACAGACTGGTCACATTAATCATGTATAATGAACTTCGTATAAGCCCTTCATCAGGAAGAATAGAGACTGGTCACATTAATCATGTATAATGAGCTTACTGTAAGCCCTTCATCATGAAGAATAGAGACTGGTCACATTAATCATGTATAATGAGCTTACTATAAGCCCTTCATCAGGAAGAATAGAGACTGGTCACATTAATCATGTATAATGAGCTTACTATAAGCCCTTCATCATGAAGAATAGAGACTGGTCACATTAATCATGTATAATGAGCTTACTATAAACCCTTCATCAGGAAGAATAGAGACTGGTCACATTAATCATGTATAATGAGCATCCTATAAGCCCTTTATCACGAAGAATAGAGACTGGTCACATTAATCATGTATATGAGCTTCCTATAAGCAGACACTGTAAACCTTGTTGCTATAAAAGAGAAGACTCTAGTCTTTAGTCTTTCATAATGTATTTCGGAAGATATGAGCCTTTTAAAAGTGGACAGAGCCATTCATATTACATGCGATACTAGCACTGATAAGGGCAAGTCAGACTGGAAACATTTCTAAAATAAAGCTTTCATAATTAGCTGAAAGGATTACAAGCCCCACAAAGGCAGACACAGCCTCTTATATTACATGTGGTACAAAACAGGGTACTAAAGTCTGGTGATATCCTCACAAAAGCAGGCATTTTCAATGATTAAAGTGTAAACCACTGTATTAGATGGACCTGATGAAGCTCAGGCAAACGTTTTCTTAAATGTAGTGCTATAGTTGTAGCTCATAATATGTTGTCATGATTTGTTTGTTAAAAAAAATAACTAAGAATTAGGTTCCACAGGCTGTTGAGCTGGTAAACCCCCACACATCCTTCAGGAAAATCAAAATAAGGAACTAACCTATAAGCTTTAAGATTGGCTCTTTGTTTTGGAATCTCCCAGATTTTTCTCCAGTCAGCTCCCTGGACCCTTCTACCATTGTTGGTACCTGGCTTTAAATACCTGACATATTGAATATAATGTATTAGAACAAGAACACTCACATCTACCTACTTAATGGAATAAAACACTTGAAACTTCAATAAGGCATCTTTATTCCTCCCACAGGGAAGGTAACAGGCATGGTCTCTCCTAAATCTGCTAGCTGAAGTGATTTTATCTGGACTTGTCCTTTGTACTCTGTTTCATTTACTTAAACTGCTGCAACCCAGCATATTATTTTATAACTTATACTGCTGTACCTATAACTACTCTTACCCAGTAACATTTTCAGGGCAAACCAATATTTTCAGCAAAACCTAACTTGCACGTCATATAAAATTATTGTGACTCAAACCCTACTAGTGTATCGCCTCAGCATATTAGCACGCATAGATTCATAGATTAGTACTAGGCTAACTGCCCTTGTGGACCGTTTTAAGCCTAGTAAATTACTCCAATTACTCCATGTGAGACACAAACTGTGCATCTTGTGTCTAGAAGGCAAACACCTTAACCATTATAGCAACTTCCCACCACTCTTTACCATCTACCATACCTACCACATGCATATAATTAGTACACCTACAAACCCACACTGTCTAGACCAACTCTATCAATCACCACAACATCCACACTGTGCCAGCAAACCTTCTTAGATGTTTTCAGCTACAGGTACCTTAAATCTATGTATGTTACAATATGAAATCCAATAAAAGTAAAGCACAAATGCATTTGACTACACACTTCCCTTCATAAAATTTCCACCAAAAAAATCAGTGGAGACATTCACCCAAGCCCTAGCATCACACAACGGCAAAAATAAAAAAAACAGCACAATATTAAAACTACTATTCTGTCTTTCTCTATTCCCCAGGTGCAGCATATCTATTTATTTATTTATTTATGCGTGCATATTTATTATATGCAATAAAATACAGGACATACTTGTTTGTATTGCCACATATTCCTCAGAAATAATCATTACACAAATCTGGCTGAAAAAGAGATATATATGACAATGAAATTACCCCAGCTGGTGTGTAACAATATTAGAGCAAATACAGTTTAAATAAATGCAATTTATTCAAACTGTATTCTGAACTGAATTCAATTATTGTTTTATTCAACTCTGAACAGTTAAAAAGTACCAACATATATACTTATCAGCTAGAAGCACACTCAATCAGAACACAAGGAGTTTCTAGCCATTTTTTTAGTAAAGTGGAAAGGGAGAAAGCAGGAACAGAAGATAATTTAAGGTTATGAACCTAAGTGGGTTGGCCTTCTCAGATGTTCTCTCTGTGTTAGGTAGAATGAGCTAATGACACTAGTCTGGGAGGAGTGGGCTCTATTCCATTCATAGTATTAGAAACCCAAAAGACTTGGAGAAATTAAACAGAGTAGGGATAAACTGCTGTGGCTATCTTTGACTAGCTGCCCGCTGACCTTTACTTATTAGTGTATCTTTGCAGGTCTAGTGTGATTTGTGGGAAGCAACTTGGAATATTTTTATGTGTGAAAACTGTTAGTTTGAACAAAAACAAAATGCTTCTCCCCTAAATCAAACTAAATTAGAACAAGCCTTGCTCAGATATGTACACAGAAGGTCACTGTAGCTTGCGCATGGAGATGGGGATGATGTCATTATTTCTTTAACTTACCTTCCAAACCTCACTGGTTACTGTCTTGTGTTGTACTGGGGACAGCATGTACTTTATTTCTTTAACTTCCCTTAAAAAGTTTACAATAGTGCACAGAGGGTCATTAAAGTGGCACAGGAGCAGTGTGCTGTCAGGTAATAATTTGTTAACATTACTATAAATATTTTTTTCATTCCCTTTACAAACATCATTTGCATATACAGGTGGAATTCTTTTTTTTTTTTTTTAAGGGAAGAAGCATTCTGTTTATATAGGTCTGTTTCTTGTTTTTTTTTTCAGATTTGTCCAAGTCTGATTCCAGAGGGGCACAACGACAGTGACTGTCTTTTGCTGATATGGATGATGAGAAATGCTGTATATGCATGCAAAAGCAGCAACCTGAAATATATGACTGTGGTGATACATCCTTTAATTTCATACCAATTTTACACCAGATGGGGGTACACAAAAAGCATACCTTTTTAAGATGGGGTAGGGAGCCAGTTACTATTTCTAGATAGGTTTTATGCATTATCACAAGCATTTGCCTTCTCTGTTTAATGTGAACTGCTTTAAAGTCATCTTTGAGCATTAAGCCTTGGATACCACTTATTTCTTCCTTGAAATAAAAAGTAAGATTAAATTTCTTTCCTTATGCATGATTTTTCTTCAGATGATCACTGGATTTAAAAGGTTGAAAGAAGCTCTAAAATATATATCAGAGCATTTATAACCCAATGGCTTCTGGGACTCTAGCAGTTCTGAGATCCCCAACTTAATTTAGTTACTACGGAGTAATCTTTGTCAGATTGGGTAGATTGAATTGATACAAAAAAAATAGAAGAGCAAAAAAGACTGAATTTCTGTTTTGTTCATAACTTCACTGGGTGAAAAGACTGTTTAACAAACTATAAAATGTACCCAGAGGATATAGAACCACCATGACTTCTGGGGTCTACCTCAGTTTAATGCAGTTATTTCCAATACAGTTATTGCAGTGTAGTATAGTTCACTTATCGTGAATTGAAAGCGTTCTATGACAAACAAAGTTAAAAAGCAAGACAGATTTTTGTTTAGACCATCACTGGATGAAAACATTGTTAAAAAATTCAACACAACCAATCCAGAACAATATTCACTTCCTAAGTTCCATATTATTTATTTATGTAAAATTTGTTTACTGGGAAAAGTCTGACTGGGACAGACACCATTTTCAGTGGTGGTCTAGGGAGAAATGCTCCATATGCATGTTTTTAGTATGTGGGAGGAAACCCACACAAACACAAAGAGGATATGCAGACTCTGCACAGAAGGCACTTCAGCCAAGATTAGAACTGGATAACCTCTTTCTGTGAGGCAACAATGCTAACCACTGCACCACTAGGTCTTTTACTTCTTCTGCATTTTAGATATTTGAATCCTTTTACTTCTGTTTAACTACTTTGTTCCAAATGCATCTACAATACCTGCTTCTCTCAACAAATCCCTCACTACAACATCTCCTATACCTCATACATTATCTACCTTATTAATCTGACTACAAAATCACTCCTTAATATTCTCTGATATCTCAAACAAAACTATTCCACAATTATCTCCTATTCATCACCTCATCTCTCTAATAATCCCTAACTTATACTATAATTCTCTACCTAATCTTACTTCTTCCTGTCTTCTTCTACCATTACTTAACATCCACCCTTAACCATACAAACCACAACTTCTATATTGTACGCCTTCTGTTTGCTTATCATCTTCTTTCAGTAATCTACCTTGCTAAACTAGACTTTGACAGAACTGTTTAGAATTCCTGCAATTCTGATCTATCCACACTTCTAATTGTATTATCTTTAGAAACATTAATACGTATGTGTAACTGTAATTAGCTATTAATGTCTTTAGATGTAACATATGTATTATTTAGTTTAACTGAAAATGTTTTAAGTTTTATATCTGTTTTAGAGCTTTTCTCGCCAGGCCTCTGCTGAAAATGGGTTTCTGACCCAGTTGGACTTTCCTGGTCACCAAATGTCAACAAATAAATAAATAAATATTTAATCCTCCACAATTTTTCTATTTGCAGTTTTTCTTCACTTGTCAGGAATCTTACATCTTCTAACATAAAAAAAAAAAAAATCAACATTACACTTAGCCCACCACTGCAGTAACCCTGTCCTTCTTATAGTGTTAGTAACACTGCTCACATTTACTGAAAACACTCTAAAATTATTGCTTTTCCTTCTTTTTAAGTTTAGGGAAATATTTTTCAATGTTCATTTTCTCATTTTTACTCTTTCATCAACTGAATATTTTTCTAAGTGTATGTACAAATAATCCTTTTTTTAAACAAGAAACATCTTTAGTAAATGATCATGTATGAGATAGGCAATCTTACATTTATATAAATGAAAGTAAACTATACAGACACAATCTCATTTACAAACATTATACATTACAAACCATGCTGGCACACCTATAGCTGCAAACATTACATATTATCCAGTCATTGTCAGTCAGCCATTACGTAGACCATACAAATCCTGCCTTCTTTTAAACCTTGTTCCTCCTCTGCATTTATTGAGCCCACAGTTCCCATTTTTTTCCTATGTAATTTACCCCTACCCTTTTCTAAAGATCTCAGTTTCAGTTGTTTTATCTCTTTTAGTATGTTTATTACTTCTAGTAAAGTTGGTTTAGATTTTGATTTCCATTTTCTAGTAATTACTTTTTTGGCAGTCATGATAATTAGACTCAGTAAGGCCTTACTATGTCTGGGCAACTCAAATTCTGTATAATAGCTCAAAAAATAATTTACTTAGCCGTACCAATGTGCTCTTCCACCATCCCTGGCAAAGCAATCCACAGGGAATCCTTAAAGTCAAACAAAAATATGTACCCAGTTACCTGTTTCTTCCCCATCACACCTCCAACATTTGCTGTCTACCTGAGGAAAACAATCTTTGGACTATGTCCAGATAATTCTTGATAGTCAGAATCAGATTTTTCACTGGCTAGAACTTCTAAACGATTATTAGTTTTAATCCCTTCTCCTGACCTCCCTTCCTCCATGCACTCTCTCTCTCCCCACAAATTTCCACTTCGTATTTTTCTTTTCTACAGTTTCTTCATCACCTCGTTCAAGCTCTCCCCCAACTTCTTATCGTCCTTCCTCAGGAATGTTTACTTCATTTTTTCTTATTCTCACAGTTGCCATTCTCTTCCTTTTAAAACAGTTGTATTTACAGTTTGTTGCTGCGCTCCTTTTTTGCCTGCTGTCACTGCTGCATATGTTTTACTTACTGCATTATCTGCTGCTGCAAAATCAGACACTTTCTTAGTTTGTTGCTGGTTTCCTCCATTACTTTCTGTCCTTACTGCATATGTTTTTACTGCTGCATTCTCTGCTGCCAAATCACCTGGTTCCTTTTCCACATTACAATCTTCAGCACTTCCTGGAAAAAAATATCTACCATCTTACCTCATGAAACAGCAGAATTGTCACCTGGATCACCCTACTTAATTATATTTAACAGAATGCCATCTGCAATCCCTCCTGACACCAGTTCTGCTATCTGCAGCACTTCAACAGAATCACTTACTTCATTCTGTATGGAGACAACTATATGCAGCTCATTTGTAATATCCACCACATGGGAATCTTTGTTTACATTCTGAAGCTCAATATTGAACACATTTTTCTCCAAATTCTCACTTTCCACCTTCAAAATCTCCATGGCTTTTCTATCTTCCTTCAGGCTGCTGCTTCCATTAGGCATCTTCTCTTCTGCTGTAGGAGATCTCTGGCACCATCTAGCAACTCCAAAAATTAGGGGAAGCTCTTAATAACCCTGGCCTTTCCTCTGAAAGAGGAGACTAGCCTAATGGATCTAACCTGGTCAACAAGGGATAGCTAAATAATTAAATAAATAAATAATATAAATAAAGAAATGTAATGAAGGTGTTATATTATTACTATTGTTGAAAACTGTAATATATATAAATAGTTGATAAAGAGGCTTCATAGACGAAAATTATTTAGAATATCAGGTAAAAGATTTAGGAAGATAAGCAATTTAAACTGGTCACAAATCAAGTAAAATCTTCCTTGGTAAAAAATCTTTTGAGACTTAATTTTAATATATATACCTTAGTACAACATGGCACTTATAATCAAACTTTAGGGTAACTGAAATCTCATAATAGTTTGCAAATATCATTTGTCGCATAATCCCAAGACTGTCATTTATGTTCAAATGTAATTAATGTCTAATTCAGAATAAATTGAAATAAGTTCAAATAATACTACCGTTAATATTAACTGTTTTAATTATAAACTATAGTAAAAAAAGAGATAACATTCAACAATAACTTGATATGACAGTAATTTCCCAGTCAATATTTAGTCTCAACTGGTATTTTAATGCCATATTGAAATAGTCACTATTCATACATAATCAGTTTAGGGATGGACAATACATTTGGAAAACTATAATTTTATTGTCGATTAAAGACTACTTACTACAGCAACAATAAGTATTCAGTCTCATGGGTCATGGAGCAGTTCAGCCTCACAAGGAATACAATTTTGTTTATGTACTGATATTGTTTCCGGGTAACCACATGATATCAAAGTACATATGGATGTGTAACCCAAAAAGTAGTTCAAATGGAAAACTGGAATTCATGCTCTTTAGATCCCATTAAATAATATGAAGTAATTTGAATGATCAGTAAGGACTTGAGATCTGTTCAAATGAGCACTCTAGTTTATATACAAAAAGGAAAAGGAGCCAACAGTCTCCAAGTGCAGCATGCTTCATTCGGCAGTTAAGAATCAACAGACGTGCAGAGAGATACTGTCTCACAAATTGTAAGTTCTAAAGTTTCTAAAAACCTTTAAACGTTTTGCTTTTCAAGCAGCTCTGAAGTTAAATAACTGAAAGAATATTTGCTGTGCCTCTTGTGTTGATTTGATTGTACATTTACTAACTTATATGTGACAATTACACAGGAGATATCATTTGAAATTTTACCTTATTCTGGATTAGGCAAGCACGGTATAGTGTGTAACATTGTCTCTGTAGATTGCAGGCTAATGACACATCTTGCAAGATCCTTATTTTGTTGCTGTTCCAAATAATATATATATTTTTTAACTAAAAGCCTATAGGATTGTTTAACTCTCATGATAATTTAAAATTTTGTTATATACAATTTGCAGTGTTAAGACTATTTTCATGTGGTCTACAGTCTTGGTGTTGAGAAGAAAAAGAAGTGCAAAAATCTCATATATTGTTTTGATTAGATCTGCATGTAGAACTGGTTCAGGAACTCCTTGAATTAATACATTGTTGTAATGGCTACAGGATTCAAGGTTGCAAAGCTTTTCATTGATAGAGGACTGATTATTGATAACTAATTGCTAATCTTTAGATAATTTAATGTTATGCTACTTTTGACCTAGTATAAAACTGTAAGTGCCTTAGGTATTTGTTCCTATTACCTAATGTATATTCATATTTACTTAAAATGCTTTTTTGATCATTGTGTGGTTTTTTTCTCCCGGGCCTCTACTGAAAATGGACATATATCTAAATAAATAAAATAAATAAAATCATGTAAGTTGTACTGTTGATTGTATTGTATTTATTTTATGTTCTCAATGGGATAAGCTAGATTTGGATAAATCCATCCGTCACAATTGTGGTGAGTGTGTCATTTATATTGGTAAGCTTACTAGAAATCTGATCAATTGCATTTCAGATAGGTTGAAGTACACAGTTGAGTTCTTTATAATGAAGTTTGGATCTAGCCTGAATTTTTCACAGTGAGTTATTTTTTTCTTATCCTAAGATGAAGTTCTGGTTCTTTTTCTAAGGACTTCTTCAGTCATCATGATCACTGAGTATTTGAGTTTAGTTGTTTGACTGTCCATAAGGCTAGTATCTTGAGCCATTTTAACAGTCAGTTGTGGTTAACAAAATATTGAAGTGTTGATCTGTTGATGTAGTGAATCTCACTTTGTACTCATGTATTTTAATCGGTTGCAGTGTAATAATAGTGCATAATAATCAGTAAAACATCCACAGATACATGAGTGAAGAATTCCAATTAGTCCATTTTTTGTTATATAGTCCTGGTTTAAGGAGGAATAGTCTTGATTTGTGAACAGGGTGTCATTGGATTCGATTTTGTGAAGAAGAGCTGCACCAAGATGCTGTTTACAGTCTGTCAGCCATCTTGCTTCACAGGTTCTTGGCTTCCATGACTCTAATGATGATCCCAACCTATGTAATACACGTAGAACAGACAGATGAAGATACATTAATAGAGTTTAGAAACATTGAAATGATTTGGAAAACAAATCATCATACATCATCATAGAGCTACATGCTCTAGGGACCTAAACCTTGTCACCACAATAAACAGGACATGCTGGAGGGATAGATTCCTGTCCCAGAGACTTCCCATACTCTGGAACAAACTACCAATCTATATCAAACAAAGCTTCTCATTAGCACTCTTCAAGAAAAATCTCGATGATTGGATGGGAAATAGGAAATTCACCCCTGGGATCACCTCTGTGGCTCTGCTTGACTGGAGCACAGGAAAATAATTTTCTTGGGTGGTGAAAGCCAGGGTACTTTTTTGGCTAGGCTTATATAGACCCTAGGGCTAGTAGCCTAGTTCCTACCTATGAACCTATAGAGTATCATATGGATTTGACAATGATATTATATGTGATATTGTTTTGAAGCTGAATTTCATATCTGTACCATTAATAATTGCTTGCTTTTGAAGTATACACTGTTTTTTATCAAGCATGATTAGTATTGTTACATTTGTTAGTATTTGTTAGAATTCTCTATTGTATGTCAGGAGCTTTTCTCCCCAGGTCTCTGCTGAAAATGGGTTTCTGGTCCAATCAGACATTATCCAGTAAACAACTGTAATAAATAAATAAATATTTCAAAATGTGAGTAAGATCACAATAAAGAACATTAGTAGAAACTTGTTTAGTGCAGTGATGTCTTAGACTCCCTACTCAGGCTGCTGTAATAAGTAATAAAATAAGCATTCTTCAGCACATACAGCCTGTATAACACATTCTCTCTGCTTACTTCATCTCACAGTTGCTAAAGAAATAACTAATATCTATACAAAATTCAGGTTAAAAGCTTGCTTACTCCCAACAGTCAGTAAATTGGCTAAACTACCAACTTTGTTTAATACAATATTGAGTAAAACACAGCTCACTTTCAAAAGAATTGAGTAAAATTGGATAAATTGCAGCTCAGTTTAAAAAGAACCGAGTAAAATCACTCTAAAGTTGTATTCTTTAAGCCTGCATACTCACAGACCCTGGAAATCCTTGTAGCTTGGTATATCCCTTCTCCACTCACTCTCTCTTTGCTCAGGCTTCCTCCGTGCCCCACCCTACCCCCAAATCTCACCCACCCCACTAGTGATAAATTTAAGTCCAATAAGCCACTCCCCCTCCTACAACCTATCACAGATAACCCACACCTCCATACACCACCCCCATACACCACTGCTTCCTGCCAACAACCATCTTAATTCCCCACCCACATTCCTTACCAAGTACCACTACTATCAAGATGAGACCAATTATGTTCCTCTCAGTTATATTGCCTGGGCTATATCTCCTCACCATCTATGAAAACCAGTCCTATCTTGGCTCTTACCACATACCATCTCTGTTCCCACCTTGAGTGAATCAGATCAACCCCTAGCTCACTACAAACCTATCCTCTCCACTTTTAACAACCACCAACTAATTAGACCACAGGTCATCTCCCCCAAAACTAGATATTATCATAAAATAATAAGTAAAGTCCTGAAACTAATAATCACTGTACAATTTACTCTGATGAGGGATGGGGACATATATCCAAACCCTGGACCCACCCTTCCCACAAGCTCCCAGCCCACTACCACCTTCAACATATGGTCAAATTCAAGGTCCCCTAACTCTCTCCTGACCTGTCACCTAAACATCAGGAGTATTAACAACAAGGTCCATAATCTTCATGCCCTTCTAGCTACCTACTCACCTGATGTGCTATGTCTTACAGAAACCTGGCTAAAACCAGGAACTAAAAATGATGAGGTTATCCCACTAGGATACAACATACTTAGACTAGACCATAACACCAGGAAAGGTGGAGGAGTAGCAGTTCTGTTTAAAAACACAATAGATGTCACTCTAGCCCCATAACAACCTCCCTTGTTCAATAATGCATATGCCCTAGTTAGCAAACGACAGCTTAACAAAAGTAAATCTATATTCATTGTCTGCATTTATATCCCCCCAGGCAACAATGCAAATACCTTAGAACACTTCCTTCAATGGCTTTCCAACACATACCCCCATGAAACTATGGTGTTAGGAGACGTTAATATTGACTGGAACAATTGTTCCTCTGAATCTCCCACCAACCATATAAACCTTCACGGTTATACCCAACTTATATCCTCATCCACCAGAATAAATAAATCCAACTACAAAGGCAGTATCCTGGACTGGATTCTTATCAACAATCACCCAGACCTGTATAAAACGGGCACCCTCCCAGATGATATAAGTGACCACCTACTCACTTACATAATTAAACATAAAGTAGATAACCACCAAGTTCTACATAAATCTATCAGAAACAACAAGAACTTTAACTCCACTGACTTTCAGAATGAACTCAGACCATGCAAATGGGCCATACTTAAAGAACTTCTACTAGATGATGCTGTAGCCTACTTTAATTCTAAATTCCTCTCCATTCTAGATTCCCACGCTCCTATCCGCAACCTCAGAGCCAAAGCTAAGACCACCCCCTGGCTATCTAAAGTAACCAAAACCAAAATCATAGCAAGAAATAAAGCACGGGACGAATGACGCACCTCCAAAGACCCACTTGACCATATTAAATTCTGACAACTAAGGACTAATACCAAGAAAGCCACACTGTTAGACAAAAAAAAACTTCTATCAACACCTTCAGCAAAAACATCAGAACAAACCTCAAAAATTTTGGGTAGGCATAAACAAACTGCTCCACCCTGGCCAAACCTCCACCCCCTCAACTTGCGACTTTAAAACTCGAGAGGAAACTGCTAACATCATTAACAATTTTTTTTACCAAAACCATCCAATCACTAGCTAGCCAACTATCCCCCACCAGCTCCTTCAAAACTCCTCCACAAGCACTACCCCACTCCCTTTCGCTTTCCAACCTGTATCTACATCCACCATCCAATCTCTAATTAACAAATTAAAGCCCACTACCCTGGCAACTGATCTCCTCCCACCAGAATATTTATAAAAGGGGGCAGATGCCATTGCATACCCTGTCTTGATCATAATAAACCGCACCTTGACTGAAGCCACTATCCCCTCTCTCTGGATGGTTTACCATGTCATTCCCCTTCATAAAGGAGGGAATTCTTTAGACCTCTCAAACTTCTGACCAATAGCCATACTATCACCATTGGCCAAAATTATGGAAAAGTGCATCCACAACCAATTAATGCACTATATCACCCAACATAAACTACTGGCCAACTCTCAGCATGGTTTTAGGCCACACCACAGCACCACATCAGTCCTCCTATCCTTCTATAACTCTGTCAACATCAGCCAAAACAATAACAAACTTACCTCTGCTCTCTTCCTTGATCTCTCTAAGGGCTTGATAAGGTCAATAACCAACTGCTCCTCCGTATCCTGAAGGAACTGTCACTGAATAGTAGCTCTATTAAATGGTTCCAATCTTACCTGTTTTATGGCAGAATACCCTATCCACACGTCTACCCATTACTCTAGGAGTCCCTCAAGGCTCCATACTAGGACCACTACTCTTCTCAGTCTTTATCAATGACCTACCCACCATCACTCCCAAGGCCATCTGCATCCAATAGGCAGATGACTCTACTTTAATATGTACCACCTCCTCCTCAACTGAGCTTATGGCCCTAACCCAGAATAATTTCAATGATGCAGAAAAATGTTTCACAATCCATCATAAAACCCAATAAAACTAAACTGCTCATCTTTTCCCCCACCTGCATATCCTCTTTACCAGTCTTTACTGTAAGTTCCAACAATGGCACAATCATATCCCCAGATACACACACAAAAATCCTGGGCATCAAAGTCAATAATGCCCTAAAATATGATATCCATGTCAATAAAACCATCAAATTTGTCAACAAAAATCTGGGCTCCCTATACGGGATCAAACCCTTCCTCACTCCTTTTGCAAGAACCACTTTCGCTTGGTCCCACCTACTTTCTACCCTTTTCTATGCCTCCCTCCTCTTCATTAACCTGAACCAAGCCACCCTTACCAAACTTGCTAGTTGTTGCAACCATATTTCTAGATTTGCTACAGGTGCTACCTCTAGGACCCACCATTGTATCAACCCAACTCAACTAGGGTGGCTAGAGTGGCCCAGTCATCTCCGATACAACCAACTTGTAATAACCCACAAAATACTATATCAACCCAAAAAAACACTAGCACTAAATAAGATCATCAAACCATACAGCAACCTGAGGTCACTAAGCACTGCTGACAAACTGCTGGTACAAACAACTAAGAGCATAAATCTGACTGGGGACTCTCTATTCACCATCTCAGTAGGCAAAACTTGGAATATTCCACCTGCTGAACTTGCTCACCAATCCTCCTTAAGCCAGTTCAAAAAAAGCTTCAAACTACACTTCCAACAGCATTGGCAATGCCCCATGCTCAAACTCCGATTAATCACCACCCGCTGTTCTGCAAACTCTCCCTAAGCATTTCAATCATATACTCTAATAAGTGTATGAATTCTTGATGAGACTTAGCCCATAACTGCATGTATTATTGTCTGAAACTGAAGCCACATTATTTTAATGTTGTCTACTATGTTTTATCTAAATTTGTAACCCTACTGAAAACTGCATATTATACTTATCTCAAAATGTTTCTATTGTTCCTAATGTATTTGTACTCTGCTTTCTGGAGCATTTCTCCCCGGGCCTCCGCTGAAAATGGACATATATCCAGTCGGACTTTCCCGGTAAACAAATGTAAAATAACTAAGTAAATGTCTTTCTGAACTCAGGAAAAGCTAAATATGTCCCAAAAGCTAACTATCTTTGATTCTGCCAGAACATCTATTACTCAAACTACTCATCAAAAATGCTTTGCTATTTTTTTAGATTAACATTGATTTTCTCTTTCTCAAACTCATAACCAGTCTGATAAAATTCAAAAGTAGTTGGACATGACTTATAAGTTCTCATCTACTAACCTCAGAAGCTAGTTAAGCTATTGCCATCACTGTCCTCCTTCTAAGAAATTATCATCTAACTTGAAGAAAATACAGTATTAAAGTTCATTAAACTTTCTCTTCTATCAAATTGTAAATAAATGCCAATAAGTACATTTCTACCATACATGTTAAATGTACCTCATTATAAGGAATATTCCTCACTTTAAGTCTTAAAAGTCCACGTTACTCAAAGTTCCACATTGGAAAGGTCTGTCACACATTCAGTATTATTTTTTTAATGATATCCATGGTAATTAATACTAAATTATATACTAAATTATATTAATATGTTAAAAGAATGCTTTATAAATATAAATAAAATTAAGCTTCCTAGATAAAATATTAGTAATCTGTTAGTAAGTGCTCCATGATTGCCTATTTGTTACATATCATGAAAGATAATTTTCCTCATTTTGGAAATAGAAGGTTTAGATCATGGGTTCATAGGTCATAGGCCTAGCCATGCAATCTAACTCAATTGTGCCCCAATGTATTATAGGCATAAATTAGGAGGGGTTATGTTAGTTAGGAAGTTTCTAGAGATTATGTGAGGGGTATGTTAGTTTGGGCATTATTCTGCATCTGTCCTATGACAGACAGGGTGGCCAGCCTCGGGGTGAATTTCCAATTTCCCATCCACTGGTCAAGATGACGCTTACATTGGGTTAGGGATGGAATCTGCTTCACATGGATGGGCAGCCTATTCTAGAGCATGGAGATCCTCTGAGACAAATATCATGTTTTATTTATGTCACACACAAAAGTTAATTCCTTGGATCTGGTGGTTCTGACACTGTTAATTCTGCAGATGTGCAAAAGGTCCATCAGAGATGGATCGGAGAATACCTTGTATGCCAGGCATACATCATCTCTCAGCAACCTGTAGGAGGTGGAGTATAGAAATAGGGCTTTAAAGCAATCTATATAGGACAATGTGTTTATACCCTGGATTCTCCTGGTAAAGAACCTTTGTGGGCATTCCAACTGTTGCATATATCTGGTCAGGTACATGCAAAGGTGGACATTATACTCAATTATGGGACTGATAAGGACAGAATAAAGTAGTACTAGGACTTCCTTGGACCTGGGTGCCATGCCCTCACTTAGAAGTTGGTGACAGAATAATTTTGTTTCTACCTTGGCTACACATTGGTCAAAGGCCAGATTACTGTCTGCATACATTCCCATATCCATGACTACCAGGTCAACACTTAGGGGTGTCTTATTGATGGAGTAATTACCCTGGGTAGTAGTTTTCCCAAAAGGCACTATAATGCATTTGTTGGCATTAGGTTTTAGTCTGTGGCATTAGCGCTAGTCATTTGTGTGTGTTAGACCCTCTTGTAAGATGTGTGTGTCATGGGAAAAATCTATGATAGCTCCCAGTTTGCAGTCTTCTGCAAACTTCGCCAGCCAAAAGCGCTTGACATTAGCCTTTACCTCTGAGAAGTGCATGCCAAACAGCAATGGTCCCAGCAAGGAGCCCTGAGGTACCCCACTGGTGAATTGTCTCTTAGTGGAAGTGGTATCCGCAACCATGACTTCCTGGATCCTATCTGTCAGCCAGCTGGTGATCCCACAAGTTATGCAGGGGTTTATACCCAGTTCGGTGAGCTTGTCAGGTCCAGGTAGGTGGCATGCCTGTTTCTGCTCATCACTTGCCTTGGTGACCTTCTCATAGAAGTCCACCAGGTTAAATAGATGGGTCTATATTAGAACATCGAAAGTTTAATGGTTCGAATCACTAAAGGTCGATCTTCAATGATCAAACCATTAAAATTTCAAATGTTCAGAAAAAATAAATTAAACAAACCCACAGCGCCCGCTACTTAAATATACCAACTCTGAAACTGCACTACATTGAAGTAAATGGAAATCTCCCCTTACGGAGATTTCCATTTACCCGTTCAACATTCTGCACTTTCACTATTCTCATGTTGACAATATCGGATTCGACACTGTCGGCTTTCGAGAATACAATAGTTAACCTAAATAGACGTGATCTTCCCTTGACAAAGCCAAATTGGGTTGTGCCCAGTATCTGAAGGTTGCGTATGTCTTTTTTGATCATTTCCATGATAATTTGTTCCATGGCTTTGCATATTAAACTAATCAAACTAATGTTTCTGTGGTCATATGATGGTCCACTATTGTGAAATGGGATAACTGTTATAGTCCTCTATTCTCATGGTTATAGTTGAAAGGTGACTCAAGTGGTCTTGATAGGTCATGTTTCAAACTTTTCAGGAGGCATCCTGGATTATTGTCCGAGCCCACCGAGGCTGTGTTTTTGGTGTTAGTGAGTTCCACCAGGACTTGCATTCTGTTAATAGTTGGGGGGGTTATGCCAAGATATATTTCATGAGTAGAGGCAGGGGAGGGGGAGGGAGGAGAAGATTGAGCAATCGATGGTTGCTACATCAAATGAACATCACTGTGGCACGCTGTAAACTGGTTACAAATTACATTGAGGTCAACCTTTGTCATAAAAAGACATAGTGCCCCCACACACACAAATAAGCTGCATTTAGTAAAGCCGCTTATTTCCTGAGGGGAGATACAGTAAATTAGCTTGTTCATCCACCCTTCTCAATTTCCTTAGCATATAGTAGTATTCCCTTCTATATTAGGAATGAAGGGAATATAACACTTTATGAAAATGCAATAAACATTGACCAAAACAAACAAATGTAAATATTTTAACAACACAGGCTAATTCATTGCTATTCAGTACACACAAATTGACCTGATTCTTTTGGGTATGTTTCTTAATTCAGCTGCTACAGAAGTTGTAAAATACAGCAACTGTAAGTACTGTATGTGCCTACACCCACAGCCAAACTTCATTTAAATTAAGTTGCCTTACATATTTATGCCTTATCAATATTCTCAGAGTTCATAACCTTTTACTAGAAATAAGACTATAAGAGCCACACCGACAAATAAACCAACGAAAAACAGAAGTGACTGAAAAACGGTTTTACTTCTAAAATGATAAAACAAATGAATTTCACATAAAAACGTTACTACAATCCGTAAGCGCTTTCGTTTAGCTTGTGCTAAACTTTTTCAAACAAATTACACATCACTTCCTGTTAGTTAAATACTAGCTGAATTGAATCAATTAAATCAAAAAAGACGAACAAACTGTGATCAGCTAAACTTTTTCAAACAAATTACACATCACTTCCTGTTAGTTAAATACTAGCTGAATTGAATGAATTAAATAAAAAAAAAACAAACAAACTGTGATCAGTTAAAGAGACAGCAACAGTATGTCAACCACATGTATGTATTATACTATTGTATTTTTAAATAACATATAAATTTATATTCAATAAAATTCTTACAAAGTGTATATATTTATATATTAAAAATATTGTGTCTAAATCTCTCAGCAAATTAAATCTGAACATGTCAACTTTCTGGTGTGGAACATCCGGAGCTAAAGGTACTAAAATACTGGAAATAATAAAGACGAACATGAAGACACCAAACTTCTTTCTTTACAAACTAACACTATGTAGCCTAAAATGGCTTTTCATACCTCAGATTTAAAATTCCTATATTGTTTGAGTACATCTACCAAACTACAGCTGTAAATATATTTATGAATAAATAAAATGTATATATTGTATTATCTACTTTATGACATTAAATGTATCTATATAAATATGTAAATAATATATTAAATATAAATTCAAAAAGTTCAAAACATCTCTCTAATTATATGTTTTATGTATATCTTTCTAATGATTTTAATTTTAAAATACTTGCTATTGCTATGGCACTGTTCGTACCCGGCCAGTTCTGAGCGTTTAATCTTATTTGCCATTCCAATTCCATTTTCTCCAATAATGGTTGCCAGGGTCCTCCCCTGGCGTTCGATTTTAAAACATCTAAGACAACGAATTTAAATGAATGTGTTGGGTATGAGCAAATATGTTTTGCCAAGGCATTTAATTCATTTTTGTCACGATTTGCTCTTATGTGTTCATCTATTCTTTCTTTAAGTTTTCTTTCTGTCTTGCCTATGTAAAACATTGTACAATTAAAACAGATGGCACAATAAACTACTTTTTCACTGTTGCAACTAGCCTTATTTTTTAATTCTATATGTACACCATTGATTCTTAGTTCATTTGTTTCAAACACATATGAACAATATTTACATCTACCGCATTTAATTGTTTTACCTAATGTGTTGTTGCGGTTGTTTTCCAATCTTTGTTTTAAGTTCATACCTCTTTTAAATACAAACGTAGGACTATTGTCAAAGTAATCATGCAGTGACGGATCAGATGTTACCAATTGCCAATTTTTCTTTATGATGTTACTTATGGCTACGCTATCTGAATTATACGTAGTAATAAAACTTGTATTAAAATTCTTTGATCTTGTTGATGTGATGTCATCTTTCATACTGATGCTCCTTGAGTGCAACAAGGACTCTGTTTCACTTGGCATTGTTTCATCAATACCTCTCGTTAAATTACAATCTGTTCCAAAAATTAATAATGGTTTAAAATGTAAATTATCTCTTTTTTTCTATAATTTCATATATTATTTCATTAATTAACCTCTTTGGATAGCCTCTACTTGTGAACATTTTGGACAGGTTCAAACATTCACTGATAAAGTCGTTCCTACAACTCACCATTCTTGTTGCCCTTACAAACTGCCCCTTTAGTACTGATCTTTTTTGACTGTGAGGGTGGCAGCTTTCATAGTGGAGGAAACTGTTACAGTAAGTTTTCTTCCGAAATATTTTAGATTTAAATTTTTTCTTGTTACTGTCCTTTTCTAATAATACATCTAAAAATGCAATAGAAGCCATATCCTTTGTAGCTGTAAATTTCAAAAATGAGGTTGTTGTATTTATGTAAGATAAAAAGTCATTGATTTGTTCTTCCTTGTTTCCTCTCCATAAAATAAATATGTCTAAAAAACGTAAATATACCTTACAATTCTCAAAGAATGACGAAGTAAAGACAAATTCTTTTTCCCAAATAAACATCATTATGTTTGCATAGAGGCCCCTGCATGGGGACCCCATAGCCACGCCTTCATTTTGCATATAAATCTTATTATTAAACCATATAAAATTGTTTTTTAAAACTATATCCAATAATTTGTCAAATAAATTGATTTTATCCTGTGTCAAACCTTTTTCCGTTAAGAATTGGTTGAACCATCTCATACCGATATCATGTGGGATTACAGAATATAAGTCTCTCACGTCTATGGTAATAAAGACATCATTATCATTATAAACTGTTGTTCCCATAATTGATAAAAAATCCCACAAATCTTTCAATAAATGACTTTCTCAATATATATATATATATGATTTTAGACTTGTATCAATGAATTTAGCTATTGGATATGCTACTGAACCTTGTGCATCTACGATTGGTCTGAAAGGGGGTTTATTCAAATCTTTATGAATTTTCAGAACTCCAAACATAGTTGGAGTCCTAGGATGGTCGACAATCATACAGTTGAATTCATCTATATTGATGTCTCCATCGATAAATAAATCATAAAGAATCCCCCTTATTCGCCTATATGCTCCGTGTAATTCATTGGTAGAACTCAATCTATATGTTTTGCTACTCAAAATATGTTCCAACTCAAGGTTGTAATCACTGATGTTAAATATAGTCATTCCCCCTCCTTTGTCGGGTTTTATAAACCTGACATCTTTACATTCATTTAAAGTGTTTAATGTAAAAAATTAATTTTTTGTCAAATTTTGTCTGTTGTTTTTTGTGCCTGAATGTTCTAAGGCACGAAAGTCAAGTTCACATAACTTTTCAAAATTCTCTAGCTTTTGGTGTTGTGGTGGATTATACGAGCTGGAAACATAAAAAGGTTTTATTAATCTTTCAGTGTTATGAAATAAGTAGTTTAAATTCAATTTTCTCACAATTAATTTTAAATCAATAATACATTTAACAAAATTCATTTTTCTTGTAGGAATAAATGTTTGTTCACGTGCCATTAAATCGCAAATTTCATTATCAAATGTGTAACTAGAATAATTGCATACAGTGAAGTCATTAGAATGATTTGTGTAAATTACTGGACCTTGATTTTCATCATTGTTATCATCTAATAACCTCGCCATTTGCCCCTGTTGGAGTTGTTTCTCCCCTTCGTGAAAGATCCTCGTCCCCAGTTTTGGTTTTGAGGTCGCCAGTTTGTTCTTGTTTGGGAATGAGATTGTTGGCATTCCTTTAACCTTTCGGACCTTCTTAGGGGCGGAAAGGCTTCTGCTCCTAAAAAATCTGCACTTTCTTCGATGTCAAGTTCATCACCACTTATATCTAGGTCAATACTTTTCCTTTCATCTTGAACCGTTAGTTTTTGACCCCACTCTTGAGATATAGGTGGTGGGGGGTATGCTGTACACTGCTCGTAAGCCAATGTGTCTCAATCTAGTTTTTTAGATTTTCTTTCTTTTATAACTTTAATTTTCTCATCAATAGATTTAAATACACGTTTGTAGTCATAATCATTTGTAGAAAATGCTAAATCCTTTCACCAATGTATCTAGTTCACTAGCTCGTTTTGTTAAATTTTCAATTAATCTTTTATTGTCACTAACCACCAGTTTCATATAGTCCAAGCCAAACTTATCAAACAATTTAATCAATTCAATGTGTAGTGGAGAATATTTTACTAACCTTGACGGGAACCTCCATACACAAAACCCTTTCGGGACAATGTTTTTCTTAATGCACTCCTGAAAGTAACTGTTGCCCATCTGTAACTTTTTAATCTTTAACAGTACATAGTGCAAATCAGCCAATTTTTCATTAAAAGACTTACTCGTACCTGCGTTACTACTTGTTATACCTCCGAACCCATTAGTGCTGTTAATCCAATTAGAAAGTTCATCGCCACTTGTTTTAAATGCGTTTGTTACTGCAGATGTAGAAGGTGGTTCAAGTGAATTTACATCATCGCTGTTTAAAGAAATGGAAAGCCTGTCATTAGATTCACACGTTCTGCTCCCATTAATGTCCACTACCGGATTAGGATGGAGTGAGAGATTTGAACACTGCGAAAGACTCAGATTCTGAAATCTGTCCATTCTGTCTGTTAACTTTTGAATTAATAGAGTCAGATTTCCAAAAGTGTTTTCCGTTGCTGCCTCCGTCTCTGTCTCAGCCATTTCCAAGGAATAAAACTAAGACTATAAGAGCCACACTGACAAATAAACCAATGAAAAACAGAAGTGGCTGAAAAATGGTTTTACTTCAGTTCAAAAACGATAAAACAAATGAATTTCACATAAAAACGTTACTACAATCCGTAAGGGCTTTCGTTTAGCTTGTGCTAAACTTTTTAAGACAAATTACACATCACTTCCTGTTAGTTAAATACTAGCTGAATTGAATCAATTAAATCAAAAAAGACGAACAAACTGTGATCAGTTAAAGAGACAGCAACAGTATGTCAACCACATGTATGTATTATACTATTGTATTTTTAAATAACATATATAAATTTATATTCAATAAAATTCTTACAAAGTGTATATATTTATATATTAAAAATATTGTGTTTAAATCTCTCAGCAAATTAAATCTGAACATGTCAACTTTCTGGTGTGGAACATCCGGAGCTAAAGGTACTAAAATACTGGAAATAATAAAGACGAACATGAAGACACCAAACTTCTTTTGTTTACAAACTAACACTATGTAGCCTAAAATGAAAAGAAAGAAGTTTGGTGTCTTCATGTTCGTCTTTATTATTTCCAGTATTTTAGTACCTTTAGCTCCGGATGTTCCACACCAGAAAGTTGACATGTTCAGATTTAATTTGCTGAGAGATTTAAACACAATATCTTTAATATATAAATATATACACTTTGTAAGAATTTTATTGAATATAAATTTATAAATGTTATTTAAAAATACAATAGTATGATACATACATGTGGTTGACATACTGTTGCTGTCTCTTTAACTGATCACAGTTTGTTCGTCTTTTTTGATTTAATTGATTCAATTCAGCTAGTATTTAACTAACAGGAAGTGATGTGTAATTTGTTTGAAAAAGTTTAGCACAAGCTAAACGAAAGCGCTTATGGATTGTAGTAAGGTTTTTATGTGAAATTCATTTGTTTTATCGTTTTTGAAGTAAAACCGTTTTTCAGCCACTTCTGTTTTTACTAGAAATACATTAACTTTGTACAGCAGTTATAGTTAATGTAATATTCTTTGCTCTTTTGCTACATATGTGAGTTATTGCCAATTATACAACAAACCCCCATTAATATTCCAAAATGTGCACACTGATTGGTCAGTGTGTATGTTGTAAATCAGAGTTATAGTAATGGAAAATGGTCCAGTTGCCTGGACTTTTTCCATTAGTATAACTCTTTTTTACACAAGTTTAACATAGCAAGACAGCTTTAAAAAAGCAACCGAAATTATTCATTGTTTTTTTTTAAAGCTGTCTCGCTATGTTAAACTCCTTTAACATAGAGAGACAGTTTGTAAAAAGCAACGGAGATCTTGCTTTCTCAGTTGCTTCCACCCACAGCTCTGATGTACTGCGTAAGCATACGCATGTGCAGTACATCAGAACTGCCGCAGAATACCAGATAACTGCGGAAGGGCAGCAAGGAGGCGTTATACAATGCCATTATTTAAGAAAAGTAATTATTTTTTTTCTTAAATAATGTCATTGTATAATAGCAATAACCCACTTCTGGGTGTGGGTAATGCTAGATTTACCCATGGTTGTCTTTGTTTGGCCAATTGGGCTTCGCCCTCATGACCAAACCACACCAACCGTGGGTAGGTTCATAGGTTCATAGGTTCATACTAGGCTATCTGCCCTAGGGCATTTATAAGCCTAGCCAGAGTGTGTGTGGCTTTTACCACCCCTTAGGATGAGAATACTATACCCATTAGTTTGCTGTGCCTCTGTCCAGCAGTGACACAGAGATGATTCCCAGGGTAAACCTACGATCTCCCATCCACTCGTCAAGATTTCTCTTGAACAGAGTCAGTGAGGGGCTCTGCCTCACATGGACTGGGATTCTGTTCCATAGTGCAGGGAGTCTCTGGGTGATGAATCTGTCCCTCCAGCATGTCCTATTTATATCCGTGTTGAGGTTTAAGTCTCTTGCTCTCGTGGCTCTGGTGGATTTGGATTTTTTGAGGTGGGGCATGTCCATTAATTCGGGTTGGACATGGCCTTGTATGTCAGGCACAGATCACCTCTGAGCAGATGGTATGCGACTGAATAGAGCTGGAGTTTCTTCAGTCGGGCAGCGTATGACATATGTTTGAGCCCTTTTATCCTTTTGGTGAGGAACTTTTGGGGTCTTTCCAACTGCTGCAGGTGTCGGGTAAGGTACATTCGAATGGGGTGTTGTACTCAATCATTGGTCTGATAAGTGAAGAGTACAGGGGTACAATGACCTCTTCTGATCTGGATGTGAATCCCTTCATGATCAGGTGGACAATGTAGAAGGTCTTCCTAACCACTTTGGCAATGTGAGTGTCAAAAGAGAGGTTACTGTCAACTTGGGTCCCCAGGTCCCTGATAACGTCTTCCGTGTTTAATGGATTACCACCTATGTGGTAATTAGGGGTTACCTTGTTTTTCCCAAAGGGTATGACTATACATTTTTTGGCATTTAGCTGAAGGCCATGACTCTGGCACCAGTTATCCATTTCTATGAGACCTCTCTGGAGGATGTCTGTGTCTGATGGAGTGTCAATTATGGTGCCCAGTTTGCAGTCATCTGCAAATTTTGTCAGCCACAATCCCCCTATGTTTGCCTGCACTTCAGAAAAATAAATGCCGAACAAGAGGGGGCCCAGGACTGAGCCCTGTGGGACACCGCTCGTGACTGGCTTAGAGTCTGACATGGCACCAGCAACTCTAACCCTGTGGGTTCTGTCCTTGAGCCAGTTTGCAACCCATCTTGTGACATATGGGTTTACATCTAAGCTGGTGAGCTTTTCTATGATGCCCGAGTGGGGTATTGTGTCGAATGCTTTTGCTAGGTCAAGGTAGGCTGTGTGAACTGTCTTACCCTCATCAATTGCCTTAGTGACTGTTTCGAAAAAGTCGACCAAGTTCAAGAGGCAGGATCTGCCCTTGACAAAGCCAAATTGGGTAGGATCCAGTGTCTGTAGGTCCCCAATGTCTTTATTTATGAGTTTCATTATGATCCTCTCCATAGCTTTGCAGACAAGGCTCATCAAGCTTATGGGGCGGTAATTTCCAGGGTCCGTAGACGCACCGCCTTTGTGGAGTGGGACCACAGTTGCCGTACGCCATTCTTTGGGTATGTATCCTGTAGTAAGGCTAAGATTAAACAGCAGCCTTATGTGTGGGTTTAGTTCCTCATTGAGTTCATGTAGCACACAGCCGAGGACACTGTCCGGTCCCATTGATGCTGTGTTTTTTGCTTTAGAGAGAGCAGCTCTCACCTGGGCATCTGAGATGTTTGGGAGGGTAGACTCTGGTGGGATAGATATTTCTCCTTTTGGGGGGGAGGGAGGGGAGAAATTTGCACTGAACCTGTCTGCCAGTATGTTGGCAATGTCTGTGGGTTCAGTGATTTTTGTATCATTTTGGACTAATTCTGAGCATATCTGGGAGTTTCCACCCAGGTTTCTAACATAGCTAAAGAAGGCCTTATGATTGTCTTTTGTGTCATTGGCAATTTTTCTCTCAAAGTTGGCCTTGGATGATTTTATGAGTGATCGTAGTTTTTTGCTAGTAGTGATCAGAGATGCCTTCCCTTTTAGGGATTTTGCTCTGTCATGTAGTAGCTTTCTCCTCTTGTTGTAGAGTTTGTTTATGGCTGGGGTCCACCAGACTGGGCGCCTGCCTTTGGTGGAAAGGGTCTTGATTTTATTAGGGATTGCTTGATCCATACATTCCTGGAGGTGCTCGTAGAAGGCATTTGTAAGGGTTTCAGCAGCATGGGTTGTGGTTTCCACTGGCTCGGGGGCCTTGAAGGATACCACTCCAGTCTTAGGAAGTGTGAAGTTTGCTTTTCAGAAGTTCTTCACTGTGGTCTTTTTTGCTGGGGTTGGGGGCGGGATATGGATCTCCAGTGAGATTAATTTATGGTCTGATCTCACCAATGAGGGATATACTTCTGGTGTGGAGCATTTTGTCCCCATGTTTGTGATGATCAGGTCTAGTATATTTTCTCCTCTTGTGGGAATGGTGACTAGTTGTTCCATAGCATTTGAGTTTATGAACTCCAGGAACCTTTGGGCTAGGGTGTTGGGGCTTGAGTAATGTTCCCAGTCTATGTTTGGGTAGTTGAAGTCACCCAATATGATGGTGTTTGGAGAGACATTCATAAATCCAGCATTACCCACACCCAGGCATGGGTATTGCTATATTAAAGTCTGTTACATCTATAGATCATGGCACAACTTCATGCTATCAGAGTATGTTATTAACCTGTTCAGTTCTTTAACAGGTTGCCTAGGTTTCTTCACTGCAAATCCGGTTGAAAACTTTATCTCACAGTCTTACTCAAAAACAGCAGAAGCAGTACATTCATACTTGGCCAATGTTCTCTGGAAATGATTTTTATCACATTTCTTGTATCATAATTTATCTAAAGGTGATTGACTTACATTAGTAAGAGCAGTATAAATGTTTATTGGACATCATACCTTTCAACCTCTTACAGCAAGAAATCAGGACAGAGCCTAAACTAATGTGTGGGGGGGGGGGCAAATAGGGATATATTTTAAATATTGCTCTTATAAACTTAAAACGTTGAATGAATAGAGTAACTAGCAGGATACACCACGAGAATACCAACGTGTAGATAAAAACTTCTTTATTCCAACAAGCAGGTAAAACACAGAAGGATAAGCGCTTTCGCGTGCTTCATGCACGCTTCATCAGATCTATTGAACTTAGTCCATCATACCACTTCTTATAATGAACAATCTTGTCAATTTACCATTAACAATTGAATAATTAATTGCCTATTAAAGTTTAAAATTTGAGTTTTTAAAGCCCCATAACGCCAGTGTTCTGGTGTCATCAGCTCAAAACACCATCAAGCTATCTCATAGATTCAAATATCATATATTATGAGTGATGACTAAGTGCATCAAATAAATAAATAAATAAACAGTGTAATTGATGTCAGCATCTACTCAAGAAGACATGTAACATATATAAAAACATTTTTTAAAAAATATATTCCTAAAAGAGCTGTATAAAAAACACAGTGATTTGACTTCATGTGCGATAAGTTAATCGCATATAAATAGATACAAAAAGGCTGTTTCTCTGTTAGTCACTGTCATCATATCCATGGCACTGTTTTATGAACTGTTACGTAAGAAGTTATATTTCATGAGCCATAACATTGAAGTACCAATTCATCCAAAACTCACACTGCGTCTCCATTCACTTATGGCGCTAATGGACTTCCTGCGTTATAGGATGGTATTAGGGCATATATTCAGCAGAAATCCAGCAGACAACAAGTGTAAACATAAGACAGAATACCATGAATAATAAATGCTAATAAAACCCATTTATACAGTATAACAGTCAAAGAACTAATTTATGCAACCAAGAAATTAGTCCAATTTCAGAGAATTCCCATTTTAGAGTGCTTCAAACACCACAGCGGGTGTAAACTTCCATGCTGTCCTGTGATGTAAATGTTAATGTATATAGTGTTCATGATTCCTACCATCAATAGGAACCCTTTGACTTAAACCTATCGCGATGTAGAATATTTGACTTTCTGTATGTCTAGATGTAATCCAACGGTCACTAAATCAAATTTCAAATTTATGTGTTTGGCCAGAGCATTCAGTTCATTATGTTTGCAAATGTCATAAACATGATTGTAAATACGCTCTTTCAGTCTCCTCTTAGTTAATCCAACATAAACTGGAACACTGGGCACGTTTCCATGTAAGAAGTGCAACATGTGTAAATACATTACTACTACACAAGAATATAAACATCCCCAAGGGCACTTTGATTTTACACCGAGAATATACACAGACTGTAACACCAAGAACTTAATATATATGGCTAAATGTGTCTCCTGCCAGGCATTTTATGAACCCGACGCATCACTTTAGATTTAGAGTTCTACAAGTCCTGGAGATCAGTCCCAGAATGGGTGACAATAATAATGCCTTAGCGAAATTAGAGTTGGAGTGGATATTCAGGTTAGGTGCACATAGAGACCCGGGGATTAATAACTATGTCTCCATGAAACCATTCCTGGAATAAAATCTGATTTCCTCTACATCTGCACATTTCTTTTTACCATTGTACTTTCTTACATCATCTTTTAGATCTCTTTATACTACCCATTAGGAATTGTATACGGAACAATGAATATATTATTTGGTTAGACCGGGGTCTCATGGAATTCAATCTACTAGAAGAATACTTAGGAGATGTAAGCTGTCCCTAGATTCTGTTAACATGATACTAGAAGCATCATCAGTTTTGACCCACCATAAACAGCTTCTATTTTATAATAGTCCTCACCAATGGGTTTTCCCATTAGTGACATGGAAATATGACAGGAAGGGGCTAGTTTGTTGTTTATTTATTGGAATCATACCAATAAACTCACATGTTTATGAATGAATCTATCCTTTCACTTTTCTATATTGATTCTACCTTGAACAGAATAAATATGACCTGTAGTATAGAATTTATTTAAACATTAACCTACATCAACAAGAGACTGATGCAGAATCTATGAATTTTTATTAGTTAATTACTTGAACAGAATAAATATGACTTGTTATATAGAATTTATTTAAACATTAATCTACAAGATCTAGAGATTGATGTAGAAACTATGAATATCTTTATTAGTTAACTATTAAGATAAAATTGATTGGTTTTAAAAAAACTTTTTAGAAAAAAAAAAAAATTTAAAAAATATATTTTTTAAATATTATTATTATATATTAAAACAATATGATACATCAATAAGAATTGATTAGTTTAATTAGACATATAACTAGGCAGATGACATATAATTTACATGTCATATTTAGTTTATAGATGCACCGTTTAATGCATGATATGAGTTTCTTTGATATTGTTTGATTGACTAGATAGGAATATATATGTTTTATATATATTATTTATATATATTTCATACACATGAGAATTAGTTGGTTTGAATAAAATATTGATTAAACAATTATGATATACGTGACCGTTGGATTACATCTAGACATACAGAAAGTCAAATATTCTACATCGCGATAGGTTTAAGTCAAAGGGTTCCCCTTGATGGTAGGAATCATGAACACTATATACATTAACATTTACATCACAGGACAGCATGGAAGTTTACACCCGCTGTGGTGTTTGAAGCACTCTAAAATGGGAATTCTCTGAAATTGGACTAATTTCTGGGTTGCATAAATTAGTTCTTTGACTGTTATACTGTATAAATGGGTTTTATTAGCATTTATTATTCATGGTATTCTGTCTTATGTTTACACTTGTTGTCTGCTGGATTTCTGCTGAATATATGCCCTAATACCATCCTATAACGCAGGAAGTCCATTAGCGCCATAGGTGAATGGAGACGCAGTGTGAGTTTTGGATGAATTGGTACTTCAATGTTATGGCTCATGAAATATAACTTCTTACGTAACAGTTCATAAAACAGTGCCATGGATATGATGACAGTGACTAACAGAGAAACAGCATAGATAGCATCCTTTTTGTATCTATTTATATGCGATTAACTTATCGCACATGAAGTCAAATCACTGTGTTTTTTAAACAGCTCTTTTAGGAATATATTTTTTAAAAAATGTTTTTATATATGTTACATGTCTTCTTGAGTAGATGCTGACATCAATTACACTGTTTATTTATTTATTTATTTGATGCACTTAGTCATCACTCATAATATATGATATTTGAATCTATGAGATAGCTTGATGGTGTTTTGAGCTGATGACACCAGAACACTGGCATTATGGGGCTTTAAAAACTCAAATTTTAAACTTTAATAGGCAATTAATTATTCAATTGTTAATGGTAAATTGACAAGATTGTTCATTATAAGAAGTGGTATGATGGACTAAGTTCAATAGATCTGATGAAGCATGCATGAAGCACGCGAAAGCGCTTATCCTTCTGTGTTTTACCTGCTTGTTGGAATAAAGAAGTTTTTATCTACACGTTGGTATTCTCGTGGTGTATCCTGCTAGTTACTCTATTCATTTGTGCTGCTGCTCTTTGCTACAGGATACTTTAGGAGTGATAGCGGCAATTTGTATATACAAACTTAAAACGTTAATAATAGGATTTGTGGTAGCATGCATTTGTAGATAATATGAAGCCTGAAATTCAAATGTATGTCATAATTTAGTGACATTAATCATCAGTAATTTGCCAGAAAACCTCAAATTCTATGAGGAGACCAAAAACACAAGGCTAAAGTCTGGACATTCTATGAAAATCTGGGCAGTTTAGAGGTATGTTGGATATATTTGGGTGCATTTAGTCAGGAAAACACATTTATTTTTTCATTTCTAAAATTAAAGTTTTGTTTTGATGTATAAAATTTAGAAAATATTACTTACAGAAGTGATATGCTAACATAGTGAAACCAAAAATAACATCTTTCCTGTTAATACTCTCACTTAAAAACTTACAGCTATCAGTTTTACAATCTGTTTAATTCTTCAATCAAGTACAGTCAGTTGTTCCAATCAATGCATGTTTTATATTTAGTAAAAACCCAAATGCAGACAATAGAAACCCTGTATTTTATTTTTATTAAAGCAGATATCAGTGGCATTGACTTCCATGCCCTCTTTCAAGGAAATCTTATTACAAAAAATCTGTCACATGCAAACTCAAGAGATTGTTTCAAACTTTGCAGCATCACATTTCTTCTTTTCCAAGATCCATCTTATACAGTGTAACAAAAAGTTTCCAATGAGGACATGGGTCAGTGCAGGTATAATGGACTTGCTCATTTGCCAAGACCCATCTTATACAATGTAACAAAATCTTCCTATGAGGACATAGGTCAGTGCAGGTATAATTGATTTGCTCTTTTGCCAAGACCCATCTTATACAATGTAACAAAATCTTCCTATGAGGACATAGGTCAGTGCAGGTATAATTGATTTGCTCTTTTGCCAAGACCCATCTTATACAATTTAACAAAATCTTCCTATGAGGACATAGGCAGTGCAGGTATAATGGACCTGCTTTCTTTGCCAAGACCCATCCTATACAATATAACAAAATCTTCCTATGAGGACATAGGTCAGTGCAGGTATAATGGACTTGCTCATTTGCCAAGGGTGAACACTTAAAACACCAACAGTATAAAAACACAGGCAGCCGAAATCTGTAGTGGTCTGACACCTGCTATGACTATTCTGTATATTCCGGATTAAGTCACTTGGACAGACCATAGTATCCAGTTCTTCATCTGGTAAAATACTTCTAAATCCCTGAATGACAGGTGATTTTTGTCCCAAAAGTAATGCAAAAATGGACAAACTCCTTAACCACCAATACTTATATTTTGATTCAGGCATTTTTGTTCCATGTCTACTGACTATTATTTTGCTTTCAGATCATAAATATTTTGGCAAAATTCGCATGACTGAATGTCTACCTCACTGAATCCATTCATGATCAAAGCTACTGTCTCCCATAGGAATAGTTAAACTAGAGGCCACATCAGTACTTTTCCATTTATATCCGAAACTGGAATCATTACACTGCTGCCCACCTGAGGCAGGTGTTCCTAAAACAGAATGGCACTTTAATAAAGAGTTTAGATATGCAATAAATGTTTCATAAAGATAGACTCTATAAAGTCACAAAAAAGCAATTACAAAAAATAATTTGTTTCCTTTGCCTAAATAAATGGAGCACAGAAAAAAACAGAAAACAAATAATCCACACTAATGTCTGTTCACATTTTGCTATCAGTATCCACTTTTCCAAGCATAAAATACAAACTGTAGACGAGCTTAAGGACAAAATACACAATATTCCCATACTTATTGATCTGCAAACCATAATATAATCTTTTTTCCATATAAACTAAATAATAACTTCCATTATTTATATATCAGATGTCCAACAGTCACTGGGATACAGCATTGCTTCCTCATTACTCCATTATATATGTATCTACATATGTGTTATTGGTATGTGTCCAAGCCATAACTTTAACAACATGAGACTTCATTATATTTCCTAAAATCCTTACAAAAATATACAATATTAAAATCTCCCTTCATACATCATTTTATAATTTACTTCATATGATGTAGCTTGAACTCCTCGAAAACCTTTCTTTACTGAAATGCAAGAAGAGTAAACTTCTTTACAAGAATATTTTCCCTTGTACAATATCAGATTTATTTCCTATAAGGTTTTAAAGCTACAAGGACTGTACAGACTTATAATTGTTTTTAAAACTTTTTATTAGATTTTAAAATAGTATGAAATCATAATATACATTTTAACTAAACATAACAATCAACAAAAGCTATATACAGAGTCTATACCAAAAATGACATTAAACAAAGTACAGCTGTGTAAAATCTCATCATAATGGTAGATGTCCTTGCCTTCGCTGCTGCAGTATTCTTAACATATGGGATTCCCTGCCATGGAAGCCCAAAGTCTAGCCAGTCTACCAAAGACTCCTTTTGCTTTGAAGGTACGTTGGATATCACTCAAATGCTCCTTGCATAGCATAGGGCATAAAGGTGATATTTAGGCCTACCATACTCAGAAGTGATTGCTTCAGGAGGAATACCAGTCCAAGGAACCCAAGTGGTAATCTGTACAACCAGGATGGCAATGGACTAGGGGAAAGGAGGCAGAGAGTGAATACTGCAGCAGTGAAGGCAAGGACATCTACAGTTATGGTACGACTTTACACATCTGTACTATGTCCTTACATTCACTGCTGCGGGAGGCTGCCAAAGCTCAAGAGGAAACTAGGGAGGTGGAAGGAGCAGAAGAGTCACCAAAAAAGCCATGAAGAATGTCACTAGCGAAACCAGCCCTGACTCTAGAGATACCATCCAAGTTGTAGTGCTTGGTAAAGTTATGCAAGAAGTCCAGGTAGCTGCTTTAAGAATAGAATTAGTATCTAAGACCTTGACAAAGCACCAAAACAAGCCACAGCTCTAGTAGAATGACCTTGACTGAAGAGGGAAGGCTCTTGTCATGAAAAGAATAACAAAAACAAATGGCCTTAGAAATTCCGGAAGAAACAGTATGCGTGGATACAGCAAGTCCCAAACATCAAGGATGAAAAGAAACAAATAGCTGATCAGTTTTCTAGTATTCTTAGTCTTATCCAAATAAACCATGAGTTGCCTATGAACTTCTAAAGTATGCAGCACCCTCTCAATGTCAGTTTGTGGAGAGGGGAAAAAAGTAGACAGATTAATAGACTGATTAAGTGATAGTTCATTAACCACCTTAGGTATAAAAGAAGGGTTAATGCACAAGAACACTCTGTCCTCATGAAAGATCAAAAAAGGAGGACAAGCCATAAGGGCCTGTAACTCCAACACCCATCTGGCAGAAGTAAGAGATAACAAAAGAACAGTCTTCCAGGAACAATGATGCAAGGAGCTGAAGCAGCAGGCTCAAAAGGAGCTGAGTCATCTTCTCCAGATCAAAATTAAGATACCAGGGAGGAGGAATACGCTTCCTGGGAGGTTTAATATTAAGGAAGCCTTTAAGAAATAAGTTGACAGGCCTGGGAAAGAAGAGCCAACACATACCTAGACATATGAGTCTGACAATTAATACCCCTAAAAGCTTGGGTAGCAGAAGTGTAAACCTTCTTACCCAGTCTTTCCATAGCTCTGGTGTCCTTGTCAGAAGGCAATAACTTGGGTGAAGAAAGCTACTAAGATGGCATATCAGATGCTACAGAAAATACAGAGGGGTCAGCAGCAGGACATTTATATACAAAATAACAATCCTTAGGCATCTTATAAAACCTGTCAGGTTTCTTGGGAGGAGGGGGCAGAAAATCAGGTGCATGATACACATTGGAAATAGCATCCAGAAAAGCAGCCAAAAGGTCACAGGCTTAGAAGATTCCAACTACAGCAACTCACAGTACCTTGTATGGCTATCAGAGACCTGTGCACAGCCCACTTAAAAAATCCATCATCCATCATTAGAGAGTGTGTCCCCAAAGGAAATTTCCTTAAAAGGAACATCAGAACTTATAGATTCTTCCTCCTTTGACTCATAGTCCAAAGAAGAAGGAATTTGAGTAGAATAAGTTAGGGATTCATCATCAGAATCTGACTCATCCTCAGAAGAATCCTGTTTTCTAGGCCTTTCAAGGGAAGTAGAGGACCAAGGAGAAGCAAGAACCAAAACCTCTTGAGGAGGCTTTAAGGACATTAAAACAGTAAACAGCCCCTGAGTAAAGGCCTGCCAGTCACTTTGTGGATCCCTAGGAAGAGAAGAAACATGTTTAAGCTTTTGTTTCTTTTTTAACGGAAAACCCTCTCCAAAAAACTGAGAAGGCTCAGAGCTAGGAAGACAGTTGAGAACCATAGTAGGAACATATTCCCCAACAAAAATGGAGGAACTCCCCTAGGCCCCTCAGAAAAAATCAACCGTGGTTCCCCATGAATGTCCAAGATGGACACCTGCAAAGCACCTTCAGGCTTGTTGTCAGCCAGATCCTCACTGGTTGCAGCAGAAAAATCTTACAACACAGCCAAGGGAGCCTCTGGGTTTATAGCAACCTTGGGAGAAATGCCTGGCAGAGGCTAGACAGCAGAAGTTTCTGGTAGTACCTTTTTCACCTTCTTCTTCCTTAATGGCTGACCCCTGGGGTAGGAGATTCCTTCCACTGTATCTTTAGCGAGAAGCCTAAGATGCTGGTTCTCAAGATACAAGGAAAGAAAGTCTAATGTGAATGATTTTCAGGATGAACTGACAAGTTGAACAAGATGTATGGTCGTGAGAAGCTCCTAGACTAAAACGACACTTATTGTGATGGTCTTTATGGGGAATCTGTCTCCCACACTGGCATTTACCATTCCTGCATAACATTAACCACAAGAAGTACAAAACAAGACAAGAAAAAACAAACCAAAAAATGGGGCACTTATCTGCAACTGCAAAGGAGTCAGCAAGCACGTGTATGTAGTCACTGGAGAAGGAAAATACATTCAACTGGCAGAAAACGAACATGGGTAAACAGACCAATAGTGAAAACATAAGTTTGGACTGGTGGCAAAGAAGTTGTGACTATGGTAGGCCTGAACATCACCTTTATGCCCTATGCTATGCAAGGAGTGTTTGGATGACATTCAGTGTACTTTTAAAGCAACAGGAGTCTTTGGTAGACTGACCAGATGCCAGGCTTCCATGGCGGGGAATTCCATATGTTAAAAATTCTGCAAAAGTGAATGTAAGGACATCTATTAATATTTTTCCAACAGATCTTTAAGTTTTTGCTAAGATAAATATTTTATGTGTGGTGTTTGATGTTCTGCAATAAACAGTTTGTAATTCCTTGTTACATACCTTCTTAGCAAGGCAAGCAAATTTAGTAAAAGAGGATATTTTTACTCTTTCAATTCTTCATAATAATTTTCCTAGCAGTAGCCAGTATGGACCAAAGGAGAGGCATGTGTGTTTGGTATGGAATCTGGAATTGGGGTGTTAAATAAAATGAAACAGTTTGAAAAAGTACAACTTTCCAACTATAATTCTTTAGTGAAGTTTCTGAATTCTAACCAAAATGGAACATTTTACATTCTATAACTATGTGAAGTCAATCTGAATCTAAAGCCTCATCACATCTCCAACATTTGATTTTCTCTGCTCTATAAATTAAAGCAATCTTCAAAAAGATCCTATTCAAGAACTTCCACATAAAAATTATCCAATAAAGTGATGAAGTAGTATTACTGATAGATTTCAAACATAATTTCTTATTAATATGTGAACAAATTTCATTATTAATTTTTTTTGAATAATTCCAATATGATGAATTGAGGACTGTAAATTCAGTTCTTAAAATCCTATAAATTGTTGATATATAAGATTTATGTTTAGACGTATCACTATTGATATTAAAAAATCCAACATTTTTGGAACGGGTTTTGTATTCATATTTAATGATAATTGTATTTTATTAATGAATTCCTTAAAAATCTGTATGCTTAGCCAACTATTTTTTCTTATATAGGCGGGAGGTTGGCATAATGGTTAAGGTGTTTACCTTACAAACACAAGGTCCAGGGTTTGATTCTTAGATGGGGTAAATGGCTAGGCTTAAAATGGCCCACAAAGGTAGTTAGCCTAGTACTAACCTATGAACCTATAAAAGATAATCAGCAGTGTGTCATTTATTTTCATCTAGAAATTGATAATAACATTTCAAGTTATTTTCTTTAAGATCTGACATTCTACTTTGATTAAATGACTCCAAACATCCATTTGTATATGCTATAGGAAACATCAGAATTAATAACTATTTAAAATCCATTACTTTCCTAAATGAAATTATAATATAGTTAACAAAAGGGAAAGGGAATTCCTTATAGTGTTCATACAAAAATCTTTTATGACCCAATATATTCTGTTAAAGATAAATTGTAAATGTATGTTTATTTCAAGTTTATAATTTGAAATTAATATTATTTCATGTAAATGTCTACAATTTGATATATTTGAAGAATTTAGCCAGTGCCTCACTATACATTTATAATGGCAGACTTGGCATATAATTCAGTATTAGGAAATCGAATACCATGTTCTTCCCAACTTTTTATATGCCAGTCTAGAGCTATTCTTGATTTTTGGGGATACCACAGAAACTAAAGTAAAATAGAATTTAACTGTTTAATAATGTTTTTGGATGCAATCAAAATCGACAACTATATGAAATAACATTTTTGGTAAAATTATCATTTTAATCAGTGCAAGTCTGTCTTCGATTGTGAAGAAAAAAATGATTTGGCTTATAATTATTAATGTAAATACTTCTTCTAATTATGTTTTTATCCTTGAGAAATCTAACTGATGTTTTACTTAGAACTGTCTAAAATCTCCCTTGTTAATATAAATGTACTGTAATGGAGTTTTTCTCCCATGGCCTCTGCTCTGGGGGAAACCAGTGCTGTCTTGGTCAGTAGGGAGTCACCAACAAGGATTTTGTTTTTTCCTGCTGGATCTTAGCAGGACCTTCTGAACAAGTGTGAAATGGGGGGAAGCATAGAGAAACATCTCCTTCCAGGAGATTGAGAAGGCATCTATTGCCATAGCCTTATGATGTGGAAGCCTGTTGCAGAAGAATGGAAGATGCCTGTTGATGGAGGAGGCAAACAGGTCTATTTGAGGTGTACCCTGCTGGTGGACCAGGTCCAGGAAGACGTCTCTGTGAAGCATCCACTCATGATTGTTTGTCATGGATTTGCTGAGGGAGTCTGCCTGAGAATTCTGTTGTGAAGGAATGTAAACTGCCTGTAAGGTTACTCCCTGGGAGGTGGTCAGTTCCCACTCCAGGAAAGCCAGTCTGCAAAGCAAATAAGTTTTGCCCCCCCCCCCCCGCTTGTTGAGATACCACAGCATTTTGGTATTGTCTGTAAAGATTTTTAGTAGGTTGGTTTGCAAGGCT